>NC_063193.1:19169042-19484042 GCF_017589495.1 Alosa alosa | reverse complement strand
CCATAGAGAGCTGTAGGCACTGGCTGCCACTGTACTGTACTCGGTTCTGTTTTAAAGGAGTTCACTGAAGCAGGTCACAGAGAGAGAACATTGGTTTAATCCTCTCAGTCTGTGCCAGTGGACTCGGCTATTGATCTACTGAAGGGGGCCTGTCACAAAAGGTTTGGAGGAAGCTGCGGTCAGGTAATGGTCATTGTTTTTGTTCGGGAGTTTTGTCCACGCGTCACTGTGCACGGATGGATGGTTGAGTGGCGGGGCCAGTAACTTTCACCGCTGTCGAGAGCAGCAACTAGAACATTAGAGAAGGAGGATGACAAGGAGCAGGAGTTGCTGTGTTCGGCTTGGACAGGAGGCCTTTGGCTTGGTTATATATTGCACCATATGTACATGCACAAACAAATAAAAGCAGACGCTTGCCATGCTCCAACACACAGATACGGGCACACACACACACACACACACACACACACACACACACACACACACAGACTGGGAGATACTGAGTGAGGACGTGCCCTTTTCATCTCAAGAGAAAACATTCCTGACAGCCCGAAGCCTCCTTCATAATTGGAGAGATGTATTTCATGTTGTGACTGCTATGTATTTGGATGTGATGTCTGAGAATCAAAGACTCAAAGACACTTTGAGAGAGAGAGAGAGAGAGAGAGAGAGAGGGGTGAGAGAGAGAGAGTGGGGTGAGAGAGAGAGAAGGGTGAGAGAGAGAGTGGGATGAGAGAAAGCCAAGAGATTGGAAGATGGAACACAGAGCAACACATGGCATAGGAAAGAAAGAGAGTGAAAGACAGGCAGAGAGAGAGAGAGAGAGCACTCCTGCAGCAACATTAGGGTGGAGACGGGCACTTCATTTCCCTCTCAGAGCGGTGAGTGGCGGGCGTCTGGGCATGTGGGCCGGGTCGGGCCGAGGCTCCAGATTACTCATTTCCAGCCTCACCTCGCCTTTCTCTTCTGATTAGTCACAAGCGCCGCCGCGCCCTCGTCCAACCCGCCTCTGGCCTGGCCTCCGCGGCCTCCACTGCCCTCTCTCTCTCTCTCTCTCTCTCCTCTCACAGAGGCCAGCTCCTCTTCCGTAATTACACACGTCACACCAGAGCACCCCACTCTGCCCACACATCCACATCCCAACATGTCATGCGCCACTCTTGACATTGTGGCCAGTCCTCCAACAATACATAAATAAACAAAATAGATAAAACCCGAGAGAGAGAGAGAGAGAGAGAGAGAGAGAGGATATGGGGGTGCCGGTTGTCAGACGAGAGGAAGAGCGGTGATCGGTTCCACCTGTCACATCTGGTGGAGGGGAACCTGACATCTTATTTGTTCCCACTAACGAGAGCATGGAGCCGCATCCTGCTCGTCAGGAGGAGGGGCAGCAGAGAGGAGAGAGAGAGAGAGAGAGAGAGAGAGGAGAGAGAGAGAGAGAGAGAGATGTGTGTAATTACCTTCATTTCACCTTTGTTTCGTCAAGGAGTTGGCACAAAAGAAGAAAAGGAGAAAATCTAGATCAATTGGGTGTCGGATGCTAATTTGTCAGATCGGGGGCTTTAATGTCTTTTTTGATGTCCTCATAGAGAATGAGGGGCGGTGTAGACGGTGATAGGAGACATGTATGGTGGCAGGTGTGGCAGTCTTGGGTTCAATCCGGTTCTCTGAAGGTTATTTTCCTTCAGAGTGGCCAGTGAATGGCCAGTGGGTCCACACACTGAGTTCTCCTGCTTGCTTAACAACCCTTTCCATTTCTGCTGCAGCGCAGGCACTTAGTGAGAAGCCTGCCTGCAAGCTTTTTTTGCTAGATTGGGCGGCACACCGTGGCATAATTCAATTAGTCACTGATGCAATTATGCCCTTTAATTCAATCTGCTATTGAACAATCTGATTACGTTTAAGGTTCATTTTAATGATTCAGAATTAATTCAAATTCCTCCACCAATTACATTTGTATGATCAGGTGTCAAATAGTTCTTTTGGGCAGTTGGGAGTGTGTGTGTGTGTGAGGAGGGGGGTGAAGTTAAGAAATATGAAGTAAACAAACATGTTGATTCAGGCAGGCCTGTTTCTGGATCCCCTGGTGTTTTTCAGCATCCCTAAGCAACCACCAGGCACTGACACAAGGACTGGTGCTTTTGTGTGTGTGTGTGTGTGTGTGTGTGTGTGTGTGTGTGTGTGTGTGTGTGTGTGTGTGTGTGTGTGTGTGTGTGTGTGTGTGTGTGTGTGTGTGTATTTTCCCCACATGGGGCTCAGTGTTTCACACATAGAGAGTGCACACTTGCCTTTTCTAAAGATCCAGGAGGACCTATAGCCTTTTCATTCAGACAGGATTTGAATATATTTGCAGACTACAAAGCAACTGGCTTCAGCTGACAGTTCAGCTGATTATCACCCAGCAGTGTGTGTGTGCATGCGTGTGTGTGTCTGTGTGCGTGGCTGTGTATTTGTGTGTGTGTGCGCCTGTGTGTGAGTGTAGTCCTCTTGCAAACACTGCATACTTGCAGTCTCCAGTGAGCGATGCTCCCGGGCCGATCGCTCTTCCCCCGAGCTCCTGTTTCACCTGTTTTGCCTGCAACTCTAAGGCATGTTGATGAGTAATGTAAGATGGGAGAGAGCAGCACATTTGCAATTCAGAAATGCCAGCCGCCCATGGGTACAGCAGTACAGGAAGAGATGGGTGAACAATGTGCTTTCAGACCTTTTTATTGTTTGTTTTTTTTTGTTGTTGTTTTGTTTACTTGAAGCACATTTCGCTTGTTAACATGATCACATTTTGCTTGCAAATCCAGTCACCTCTGACAATGTAAAGGCTTTGGTTGAATTTATAATCTGGCACATGTCAGATCAGAATTGCTATGGACGAGAAATCAGAACATCCCAGTTTGTAGGCTACTCCATGTTATTGAAGTGATGCACTCCAGTTCAGCTCCCACTACAGAGCCAGCTTTCCTTACGAGAATTGACAGGAGCTGAACTGGAGTGCATCACTTCAATATCTGACAAAAGGACCCTGAACAAACTGATCAACATCTTGGACAATGAGTGTCACCCACTCCACAGCACTATTGTTAAGCAGAAGAGCCTGATCAGCTGGAGACTTTGCTCACTGCCTTGCACAACAGACAGACTGAGGAAGTAATTTGTCCCCAGGGCCATTGAACTGTTCAATGCTTCACTTAAGGGAAGAGAAGAGAGATAGACTTCTCTGCATAGTCTGTCTGCCTCTTCACCCCCTCCATGTTTGGATACTGTCTGTCCACTAGCCACTTTTTACCACTGTCTTTCTGCCTCACTGTTTGCGTGCTATATTAGCACATTAGCACAAATGCATAACCCCTCCCTCCATGCCACAACCGAACTGTGGCCACACTTATACCTTTTCTTAAAATAGTTATATATATAGATATATAGATATATAGACTTATTCTTGCACTGTTGCACTGTTGGACTTACTCATTTGCACTATCACCATGACCACTATCACCATTGCACTATCACCGTGACACTCACTCACACAGAGCACCTTACCTTACCTTACTATGCACAGAGAAACACAGGCTCAGTCCCTGCCTCAGTCATTGCAAGCGCCTCTTGATTGATTAATCACCACTATGTGGATACTGTTTTTGAAATGATTTAGATTAAGTGTTAGTTAGTATAATTTGTATTTTAGTATATTTAGTATGTTCTTTATCTTCTACTGTCCTTATTGCTTAGTTGTATTTTTATATTAAATACTTTTAATGACGTTTTCTGCTGTTAGTGAATGTGTGTGTGTTGTCTGTATGCTACTGAGACGTTGAATTTCCCCTGTGGATCAATAAAGTATCTATCTATCTATCTATCTTCAACATGGCAAGGGCCACATTGTTAAGATCCGCCTTTGTCTGAAGGAGAAGTATCTTTGGAATCCTTGAGTTGTCACTATGCATCTAAGTTAGCTTTTGCTCTCTTCTGCCTTCCCAGCAAATATCTTTGACTTGTGAAATGCTTGGGGTCCCTCACTGAAGTAAGAGTGGCGTGCGCATGCAGGCCTGCTGTAAGAGAGTCATCATGATGAAATAATCTGAAACTAGAGATGAAACCTTTCTGGAATTGCAGCCAGAGCCTCCGCGCCCTCTTAATGATGGACTGTCTGATTAAATGAACACACGGAAAATTGGCTGTGACAACGTGGAAATGAAATATTAATATGTTCACAAAATGACCGCTGGACTGCCGAGGAGAGGAAGAGGAGAAGGGAAGGAGCTAACACAGCAGCAGGGATTGCCCAGTACGCACGGGCACAGTAAAGTCGGAGGGGAGCGAGGACTATTCCAAAGGGCCCAACAGGGGGCCCCTTCAGAACATAATGACCAACACTATTATTTTTGGGGGTGGGGGGAAATCTTATATTCTTTTATAGGGCCCAAAATATTTAGCAGCAGTAACCAGTCTGAGAACAGGACTAAGACTTTTATCCCGGGGTGTTCCCTCATAGAGGGTATCAGATTCAGAGGTACTGTAGTTATAGACCTAAGGCAGCCAATCCCCTTAACAGCATATAAATCACTGTACTTTAATTAAAAATATTTAATGTCTCACAGAATCAGCTTATAAAAATATAATTATTGTTTAGCTGAATGAATAACTATGGGTTTGCCCTTAGGCTTGACTCCCAACTTGATTTTTTGTCTTAAAAGCCAAAAGCCTAAACGCGGGTAGAGGAAATCAATTGTTTTTACCACAGCCTGGACAAAAGACTGCACAGCAACTCATTTAGCTCTACAGCGAGATTGACAGGCCATCTGAAAAATCCAATCAGTTTCACATTTCGTAATTAATGGCAGTCATGTTTGGACGGTCCCAGCTCACATCTGTCAAAGGGGAAAAAAAAAATCTATGAAGTCATTCACAGCAAAGCGCAGTGGAGTGTAGCATAGCATAGCATAGCATAGCATAGCATAGACACACACACACACACACACACACACACACACACACACACACACACACACACACACACACACGCACCCTTGACTCCCAGGTTCGTTGCTCTCCGATCGCAGCTTGTGATTAAACTGTACAACGGATAGAGTGTGGCAGTGTTGATGCAAAGCTCCGCATGGCTTTTAAAAACATCCATCGGAGCTGTCCTCTCCCCGTCTGTCCACTCCTGCGCCAGGTGGTCTGTGAAGCATGGACAGATGCTCACTCACTCACTCACACACACACACACACACACACACACACACACACACACACACACACACACACACACACACACACACACACACACACACACACTCCTTGCCGAGTGAACAGTGTGTATATGGAGTGAGACACATGCACACACATATTGAAACACTTACAAACTAACACACTGATACACACACTCTCTCTCACACACACATACACACACACTAATACAGACACAACGCAATAATATAAAACACACACACACACAAACAAACACTCACACAGTACATGGCTCATTTGCCAGAAGTTGTTGGCTTTTTCTTGCCAGTGGCATGGAAAAACAAGTTTCAAGAAAAAAGAAGGTCGCTGTTTGTCAGACTAGTGAGGTGAGGTCTAATTATCTAAGATAACACAATGCAAACAAGTCATCACACATGGTTAGCTTATATGCCGCAGAACTTGAGAAATTGCTGTCACTTCGGTTTGTTTTTGTACATTTTATTTATATACAAAGTAGAGAGGTCAAACGGGATCAGCCTTCACTGTGGGTGTTTATAAAGGAGAGAGTTTAGAGCAACAGCTTGAGGTTGTGTTTTTTTCTAAGCTAACTCTAGTGTGTGTTTATCCAAATACAGTCAATAGCCTTCCCTGCCATCTCTCTTTAAACACAATGAAGAGGCCACACCATGCACTGGGAATCTAAAAGGCCTTTCATTTCCTTCCCCACCCACCCCTTGTCGTGATTGCGATAGGCATAATATTTCATAACGTTTTATTGATCTTGAAAATGAGAAACAAACCAACAATGAGACGCTGAAAGGATTTGCTGAGTCAGTGTTTCCTCTTTTTTGTATCTCTATTTTGCCTCTCTCTCTCGCTCTCTCTCTCTCTTCTTCTTCTTCAATCTCTCTCTCTTCTCTTCTTCTTCTTCAGCATTTCTGCTGAAACGTTCCAAAAAAGAAATTAGTACTTTTCTGTGTGGGATTTGCTAGTTTGTTGGACGCCTCTGTATGAACCCATTGAGAGATAGAGAGAGAGAGAGTAAGAAAGAGAGTGTGAGAGAGGGAATGAAATCTCCTCCATCATTCTGCCTCCTCTCGCCTTTCTTAAGGAACAAATCTGTGTTTGGCTGAGAGCAGTTTGCTTGGGTCGCTCACTGGCGAGAGATGTTGAATCTGGGAACTGTCTGAGGCGCTGGGCAAATGCAGTCACATTGCAAAGACTCCCACCTCTCCACTACTGGGATAAACAATTAGAGGAAGGAATTCAGATGTCACTCAATTTCTTTCTCCCCCCCCCACTCCTTCTCTCTCTCTCTCTCTCTCATTCTCAATCTCAGTCTCTCTATTTATATCTCACTGTTTTCTCGGGGCCTGGACCTTATGAGTTTTGGGTTCACCGATGACAGATAACAACACCCTAAAGTCGCTTTTGATGAAATCCAGCCCCATGTGCATCCTTCATATCTGTGTGCCGTTATTATGAACCGTATGAGGGGCATGGGAGGCTGGAGTCAGTACACACTAGAATAAATTGAATGCATTGTGATTGCATTCTCAGTTTCCTTCATAGAGCTAATGGTAACCATTGATTAAAATTTCTCAGCCTATTAGTGTTAAGACACACACCTTTGGTTGTTTGTGATGGCTCTCAGATAGCCAGCTGTCGGATGAAATCCATGTGATGTAGTCATGGTGTGTAGACAACTTGAACAAACTTGAAAAATGTATTTGAGTATTAGCTAAGTGGGATTTTGCAGACACCTTTATACCAAGAGACTTACAGCATTCAAGGATCTAACCAAACTCCACAGTTGCTCCACCACACCATTATAATCTTTGAAATCTAGAATAGAAAGTTAAAGGTGACTGGTATTTAGCAGAAGCTTTTGTCCCAAAGCAACAATATAATGCTAATATTGATGTTGACAAAGACTATAGTGAGACTATAGACTATAGTGCACAACAGTTAATTCAGTACACTGAGGAATTCATGTAGAATTGAGAGGATGAACAATTAGGGTGGCTAAGTAATAACAAGCATTGCAAAACACATTTTGCAGTAGTTTTGTGTAAAAAAAAAGCCAAGCCCCATAATACAATAGTTCAACCCTTTACTGTTTCTGCTTTGGGGTTTTCTACCACGTTCACATTTGAGGGCCAATCAGTCATGCTGTGAATACTACAGTCACTGAAATTAGAATTAGCAATAAATATTCACTTTGATGGAGGAGCCAAGATAAACAGTCTGCTTATTTCATTTAATTTGATTAGCTATATTTTATTACACAGAGGAGCATTTAAAACAAACTGTTATGGTAGACGTCTGCCAGAGCCGTGGCATCTGCACGCACGGAAGTGTTGTTGACGTGCCAGATTGGTTAGTTTAGCTTGGAACTACTTGTCGTTAGTAGGACTGGAGAGAGTAGGGTAGGCATTATGGGGTACAAAGAGAGTAGGACATAGGCAAGGCCAGCATATTCTCTGACCCTGTCTCTCTCTTCTGCTCTTGAAATGTTTCATTAGAATAACCTAGAGATTAAGGCCACTCTCATGATGGCGGTGTCACTCTTGGAAAAATCTATTTGAGAAGTTTCCATTACAATTATAGCCATATCTATCCGTACCCAGAAACAGAACCCTTTTTTTTTCTTAATGGCAGTCAAAGACTTTGCTCTTTTTTTTTCTTTCTGTATTTCTAGAAAATGAACATAATCTCTCTAAAGACTGTTCTGCATAAATGTCCTCTAATACCCAGACTTAAAGTAATTATTGAATCATTTGAATTTCAATCTAATTGGTTTTCTTCACCCGCTCTGAAGGGTAAGCCTAGCGACGGTAACTTTCATATGTAAAACTGTCCCTAAGATTCCTGATTCCTGTGTCGCGTTCTCCTACACCCTCTCAGGGGATATTGGGGGATGCTCTTGAAACATATTATGAACATGAGTCACTGCGTCTGATGGAAAAATATGCTTGCACATGGAGCCTGTGGTGCCTCTATAGTTCAAATCACTATGCAGCTCTCACACACACACACCACACACATACACACACACACACACACACACACACATACACACCACCTCTCTGAGGGATAAATGAGAGCGATGATTGCCTTTTAATGGTTTTTCAGACTCCACTCTGTTGGCGTACGTGAATGTTTGTGTGTGTCTGTTTATGTGTATCTTGCCTCTATATCTCTGTCTCTCTCTCTCTGTGTGTGTGTGTGTGTGTGTCTGTGTGTGTCTGTCTGTATGTGTGTGTCTGTGTCTGTGTTTGTTTGTGCTTTTGTGTGGATGCCTCTAGGCAACTCTTAAGAAAGTAATGCTTAAGAAAATGATGGGCAGCACGCACACACACACACACCATATATCCGCAAGGCCCGCGTTTAGAGCATAAACACATCCAGCCTCTCGGGGCAACCCCTGCAAGCCCGTGGACATATCTCAAATTGATTTCCCCCCGATAGCATCTGTGAAAAAGTTATATATCTGCTATTTATAAAAAAAGTGATATGTCTTTGCTCTTCAGGAAGACTATGAGAGAATGGGTTCATGGCAAACAAGACAAGGCGCCAGAACAGCTCATACATGCACACATATTCACACACACACACACACACACACACACACACACACACACACACACACACACACACACACACACACACACACACACACACACATTCACACACACACTCACACATTCACACACACTCACACACACTCATCCATACACATACACATACACATACACATACACATACACATACACACACACACACACACACACACACACACACACACACACACACACACACACACACACACACACACTCATCCATACACACACACACACACACACACACACACACACACACACACACACACATCACGCTCCCTGAATAGGAACGAGCCGGTGTTAGAGCACAGCATTCATTTCCTATTCATTTCCTCTCTTTTGCACATTTTCGTCCTGAGGAGGGGCTGATCCAAATGAAAGCAATAAGTCCTGTGGACGGGGCATTCCCTGACACGTTTATCGAGAGATAGATTGCCTTTCTCACCAGCCGCCGCCTCCTCTCCGCTCAAACAGACCCCATTCCTCAACACACATTCTCCCTCTTCAGACCGATGCCAAACAGCCCGGGCTAGTCTTTCATTCATGTCCAAGTTGAACTAATTCATTAGATCTTATCGCACCATAAACTTCTAAATCCCCATCCCACCACCCCACACACACACACATACACACAATTCCCCCACCCCTATTTGAAGTGATACAGTGCTAAAATGTTGCCGTGGCTGGTTGTACTTCAGCTGCAAGACAGTTTCAGTTCTTCTTGTTTTCCTTTAAATCAGTGCAGTGCACAACCTGCAACATCTTGATAAACAACAACAACATCAACAAAAAGAAGTGGTCACAACATGCATATAAACAGCAAGGAAGCAGTCACAACACGCCCAAATGGCGAGGATGCCGTGACATCATGCGTAAACGACAAGGAAACACTCACATGCTCTGACGTTCAAGAGGAAGCGGTCGCCTAGGAGGAATAGATCTGGCCTAGATCTGCCGTGGTTAGACCTGATCCAGGCCAAACCCGAGCCAGAATCAGCTGATCTCCTGGAGAACACTCAGTGGTCACTCGGTGGTCAGTGTGGCGGCAGAAACAGGGCCATGAGAACATGCCTGTCCTTGCTCAGGTATCCGACTAGTCAGATACACCAGACTACGTACATAAATACAGTGTGTGAAGGTTGCCTTCCCTTGATATACCTTTGTGTGTGCTCTCAACACCTGGCTAGTCCCGACCTGGGGCGCGTTCAAATTCAGATTTCAAACAGGTGAATGCGATTGTGAATGTGAACGTTTGCAAACGGTTTTCTGTTTGCCTTGAGTTCTCAGTGAACGTTTGCGAACACTCACAAACAGTTTGAGGAGGTAGTTCTAGTGCTTTCTGTTCCCACATTTGGATTATGTACTCAAGTCTGGTCTAGAGATCGGTGGTGTCTTTTTTGGTGTGCTTTTTCAGTTCATGAAGCAGCTTTTGCACCACCATTGGAAGACATCTGTGAAAGCCTCTAGTGTGAAAGCACCAGTGCTGCAATGGACTTGCTTCCTCTTTATCCTTCTCCATCACTTTCCTTCTCTCTCTCTCTCTCTCTCTCTCTGAAATGGAGAACACAGTACTATTTGTGTCACTCACTCATCTCACTCCTCACATCTCACCTTATACTGTAAAC
This sequence comes from Alosa alosa, assembly GCF_017589495.1. Lineage (NCBI taxonomy): Eukaryota > Metazoa > Chordata > Actinopteri > Clupeiformes > Clupeidae > Alosa > Alosa alosa. Next base: position 19,473,610 of record NC_063193.1, on the reverse strand, counting down.
ACTTGCACGCTCTCTCTCTCTCTCTCCCTCTCTCTCTCCATCCCTCTCTCCTGCCCCCATGTTTTGAAGAGGAGAAAGAGAGAGAGAGACTGTGCCTTTCCGCTCAGTGACTGCAGCTAAAGAGATCTTCTACATGTCTCCATATTTAATGCTTTATTTTTTTTGGTGGTGATTTACAACGCTGGAAGTTCCTGGGCTGGCTGTGCGGCGAGATAGCAGGTGGAGGGGGATGGGTGAGGCCTGGGCTTCAAAGCATAAACTGTATGCAAATTGATGGCATTATTTGCCAGCTAGCCTCATAATGGGATACTTGATGGGTTGAATAAATTGCAGGCACCGCGGAAAAACCCGGAAAGCCTGGCCCGGTGCCAGAGAAATAAAGGTGACACGGTGGGCGAGGCACGCTTCCCCCCCCCCCCACCCCCACCCCCACCTCTCCGCACCGAGCTCGACTCTTCCTCTCTACCGACACGCCCGACGTGTTTTCCTTAAGTTATTTATCACCAGAACGCTTCTCCAGAAAAAAAAAAAGAGTGAGGGAGGGAGGGAGGGAGGAAGGGAGGGAGGGAGGAAGAAGAATAAAAATAAATAAATAAAGCAAACTGCATTCATCAGAAGCCACAATCTCAAGCTCTCAAGGTGCCTCAGAGATTTAGAGACCTTTACAAAAGTAGCTTCATATAAACCTTTGACTGTTCTGCGCCAGTGGCTTCAAAGGACTTATTTGAAGTTGCCTTAACTGCTGAGTGGCGGGGAATGGGGAGTGAGCAGGCTTTGCTGCTGCTGCGGTGTGTGTGTGTGTGTGTGTGTGTGTGTGTGTGTGTGTGTGTGAGTGTGTGTGAGAGTCAAGGGCTACTAGAGGACTGGTCTGGAGAGGACTGCTTGAGTTGAGCTCTTGTGTTTTCTCATCTCGTCAGTGTCATGGTCCACTCCGTGCTCTCACCCCAAGACACTTGGTCTGTCCCAGGCCCAGCTGAAATGACCAAAGGCAAATGTTTTTACACCTCTAATCCAAACTCATTAGGAAATAACTCGCTGTAGTGGATAGCAGAATGTCAGCAACATCAGCAGAAATCTGCATTTTTCACATTTTCACACAGCATTTCATCAACATAGTACAAACAAGATTTCCCCAATGAGATCAGTTGTAATGTCGTCACATCTTACTGCTTTCCAGGAGAGTAGGGGGGTGTGTAGCTTATTAATGGAGAGCCATTGCTTGACAGCCAAAGACATCTAATCATTAAGGTGTTGGGGTAAAGGTATCCAATGCAGTTTTTTTCTTTCTTTTTCATACTGGGCTTCCCCTACCCCATAAACCAAACTCATTCTCGAAGGTTGCAGAGTATTTGTATTTTACATAACTCGTAAATACCACTCATGGCTTGCACCCTTCATTCTGGACTTAGTACATATGGATTTATTTACAAACCGGCAAAGATCTCCGAAGAGCCATGTTGACTGACAGTAATATTTCACGATTTCATACAAATCTTAGGCTATTGAACAATTAAAGCAATTTATGATTCTCCAGGTTGGCAGAGAGCAAAGTTGCAAGGCTGGTTCTCCATAGACGGATACGGTACAGCTGGGAAAGCACATCTCCCTATTATAAGTTAGTTTTAATCAAATCAAAATTAAGTTAATAAAAGTTAATCAAAATTACTTCCAAGTTTGATATGGTAAAACCTGCATAGGATGTTTTAAAAAAAACACACAGAAAAGCATTCAAGACATGTAGCGAATGGTGATGAGGTGTTCTGAGGTGCTGCAAGCATGACCCCAGCATTCTGCTGCAATTCTGTCTGAGGCAGCATAGACATCTGAAAAATCCACTTCTCCTAGAGGAAGGCACCGCCCTCCCATGGTTATGTTTTTCCCCCAGCGGAGTAGATCATTGTGTTCCTACAAAATGATTATATGCAGAACCACACTCCTCTGACTAGCTAGTTCTCATTCATGGACCTGGCAAACTAAACAGGGGAAGTGTTACTGCAGGTTGCGTCAGGTGAGCATCAAATGAACATCAGACACTCTCACAGTGTGTGTGTGTGTGTGCGCATGTGCGCGCTTACAGTATGTGTGAAGGTGTGTGTGCGCATTGACTGACCTTGGCCTTTTCCCAGCTTCCCTGGGAGAGACTGACCCAGGCACTCACCCTGAGATAACTGTACATGCACCCTAACAAGCCTGATGACTTCTCTGACCTCCACACACACGCCTTGGCCCCCTCACAGGCCCAAGCCCTGGACAGCAGGGAACGTCCCTTGAGTTGTTTGTCCAAGTGCAGGCCAAAACCTGATAGATCTTTTCGCTGCTCTTTTTATATCACTCGAATATTAGTATAAGTATAGTAAGTATATATACTTTTTTGATCCCATGAGGGAAATTTGGTCTCTGCATTTAACCCAATAGGTGAATTAGTGAAACAGCTCACAGTGAACACACAGTGAGGTGAAGCACACACTAATCCCGGCGCAGTGAGCTGCCTGCTACAACGGCGGCGCTCGGGGAGCAGGGGTTAAGTGCCTTGCTCAAGGGCACTTCAGCTGCGGCCCACTGGTCGAACCGGCAACCCTCCGGTTACAAGTCCAGAGTGCTAACCAGTGGGCCACGGCTGCCCACAATATCAGGACACAAAGATGCTCGCATCCACGGCTTCTTGACCATAACACCCTAACAACACGTGTAATGCATAATGTGTGATGGTCATTAAAATGCGGCGCCTGGCCTGTAGTCAGTGATGTGTTTCATTTCACTCTTGTAATTACCATTGGGTCCATGCAGCTAACATGACCAAAGCCTCCATGTATAATCACCTCTGTGTTCAATTAGAAATCATTTCTTGATGATGGCTGTCAGAGAAATAAATGGGCAACATTAACTGGCTCCTAATTAACCCGCATTTCTGCCAGAGCAGTGATCAGGTGAGTGATTGTGCAACTGTAATAGTGCGCCCTGGAAGTCATATTAAGCGCGTTGTTTAACCAATAAATGTGTTCCAATGAGCTCACACGCTGAAGAGTAGGCTTGGGAATCGGTTCCAGGTATCGGTTAGGAACCGGTTCCAAACATTCTGATCCATCGGAATCGTAGACATCCACACGTTAACAATTACACTAACGATTCCAATACAAAGCTTTGTTTTAGAAATTTTAAAGCATTTAACTTCTTTATTGATATTGCACATTTGGTATTCATTCTCTAAAACCACTTTAAATTAGACATTCAAAGCCAACAACTCTCAAAGCCATCCTATAAGTGTTCAGCAAATGGTACAGGAATCGATATGGGAATCGATAAGGAATTGCATCGATAAGCAGACTCGACAATGGCATCGATATCGATAATTTCTTAACGATGCCCATCCCTACTGAAGAGTCCAGGGAAATGTTATCCCTACCCTGTCATTTATGATTTCTGCCTGTGATTAGGTTAAATAGTCACTGTGGTGTTGCACCTCCGCGCACAGTGTGTGTGTGTGAATATGTATGTGTAGGCCTGTGTGTGTGTGTGTGTGTGTGTGTGTGTGTGTGTGTGTGTGTGCATGTGTGTCTGTGTGTGCACACTCTACATGTGCAAGCGATGAGCAGAGCAGGTTGCCTGTGGCCGGGCTAGAAATCAAAGGCCGTCTCGTGGAGAGGGTGGAAAATCGTGCGTCTCGTCTCAAGAAGCGTGTGGCGGGGGGCAGCTTTGAACGCCCCCATTCGCCGGACCCCTGGATAAAAGTTACATTACTGTCTGCTACTCATTTTCTAAAGATTAACGTTCCACAGTTGGCAAGAAAAATGTGACGCAGTCACACACTCCACCATAGCAATATCCCATTCCCTATCAGGCATCAGCTTTAGGGAGTCAGTCCTCCCCTCCCCTCCCATCCGATCTCTTTCCCTCTATCTCCCTCTCTTTTCCTCCACTTCTCTCTATCCGTGCTGTCCCTCCCCCACCCCCCCCCCACCACATGCAGTAAAAATGTCTGGATTTTTCTTCTCGGTTTTAGCGCCGGAACTCTCCAAGCTCCCCAGATCCTCCCCGTTTGTCTGCTAAATGTTTCACTCAAGTTGTTATCCAGAGAGCCCCTTGGGAGCTTGGAGAGTTCCGGCGCTAAAACCGAGAAGAAAAATCCAGACATTTTTACTGTATGTGGTGGGGGTGGGGGTGGGGGTGGGGGGAGGGACAGCACGGATAGAGAGAAGTGGAGGAAAAGAGAGGGAGATAGAGAGAAAGAGATCGGATGGGAGGGGAGGGGAGGACTGACTCCCTAAAGCTGATGCCTGATAGTGAATGGGATATTGCCCCCGTCTTTCCTGTCAGAAACACACAGACGTCCAGACGCTCCGGACATGTTCGAGGTGTTTTAGCAGCTCAGCCTCGAAAATGGGCTCTGGCGGGAGAGAGAGAGAGAGAGAAAGCAAGCAAACCTTTTGACATTTACACAGAGGAAGCTCTACATAACTCAGCGCTTGCTTAAGCTTCAAATGATCCGGGGCCGACCTTTAAAAGATGACCCTTCCCCCCGGCCCCCATCTCGGTAACTCCAGCACCCATGACCCCATCAGACACTACACATGAAAGAGATATAATTGAAACATCACCCAGTCAGAGTCTCAGTTGCATTGAGTGCTTAAAGTATATAACCTATACTGTGGCGAGCTCTGTAGGCAACAGTCAGGCACTAGGTAAAACCCACACAGCCTGCAGGACATATGAGATGGCATCACAGGGGGAGCGGTTTCCCCCCGCAAGACGGATCATATGAGATGGCATCACAGGGGGAGCGGTTTCCCCCCGCAAGACGGCTCGCAACACGGATCATCTCCCAGGACTGGTGCAGGAAAGAGCAGGGTGTCAGATGTTTTTATTGAGTCTTTGCGCTGAAGGGATTGAAATGCCTGGCACTTATTACACGCAAGACCACAATGATCTGCCGAGCTACAAGGATGAATGAGGCTAATTTTTAACAGGCTTCAATAAGGGGATGCCGCCAACACTGTTGATCCATCATCGGTGTGGGGCCGAGTTATCCCGGGGAGACACCACACCACACTCAGCTCTGCTCTGCTCTGCGCCTGCAACAGTCTAGTATTTATACTAGGAACAAACAGATATCCCTCACACACACTTGCACACACACACACTCTGCCTCCTCTTGCATGACATAGATGCATATACTCATTGAAGTATATACTGTTGAGCTGACATGGACATATCATTTTAAATAAGAAAAGAATAATGAAATAAAAAAAATCATAAAACAAGTAATATAGAAAAAGAAACTCATAAAAAAGGACAATAAAAGTCATGAGATTCATTATTCTTGCTTTCTTTCTCTCTCTCTCTCTCTCTCTCTCTCTCTCTCTCTCTCTCTGCTTGTGTAGGTGGAGAAGTGCCTTACACCACCCTGGCCACGCGCATGATGATGGGCATCTGGTGGCTCTTTGCTCTGATTGTCATCTCCTCCTACACCGCCAACCTGGCTGCCTTCCTCACCATCAGCCGCATCGAGAACTCCATTCAGTGAGTATGGCCTCAGACCCCCCACCCCTCCCACACCCACACAAATAGCCCTACCTACACAATACTGTGTGTGTGTGTGTGTGTGTGTGTGTGTCTGTGTGTGTGTCAGTGTCCCCATATGTTTCCAGTATTATATCAGTCTGTCGGGGTGGCTAGTGTGGGTTAGCGAGAGCCACATGAGACCATCTTTGCTGCAGGGGTGTATAGGAAGACATCAAGTACACAGCAACCTGATGATATTTCACCTGGGTTCTCAGAGCGACAATAGGGACTACAGATGCACACACGCACACAAGCACACAAGCACACACCTACCTGAATACATATACACACTCACACACACACACACACACACACACACACATATACACCTACCTGAATACACACACACACACACATACACACACACACACACCTACCTGAATACACAGACAGACACACACACACACACACACACACACACAATACACACACACACACACACACACACACACACACAATAACAACAAACTGCGCACACTCACTCTCTTTCATTCACTCAGTCTTTCACTCACTCATGGTAACCTGTACTCTGCGTACGCTGCGTACGCTGCGCGCTGTACGGCTGTCAGATTGTTTGTGAAGGCAAAGTCCCCCCCAGAGACACTGCGCTGCTGCCGCGGCTGCTGTGTTGTCCTCTCCGCCTCAGAAATCAATCACCGCCCCACCACCGCCGTTTCCACGAAGGCCGGGATTCTCTGTGTGAGTGTGAAACAGTGGTGCTGTCATGGCGACAGCGGCGGTTGGTGCCAGGTGGCGCGTTACCTCCCCCAGAGGCCCAGAAGCCCTCCATTTTAATTTCCTGTGTGGCATAAATTAGATCCATCACACGGAGGGTGACGTCAGGTAGGCGCTTTATAATGATGGCTGCTCCCGCCTCACAGGGAGACACAGCAAAAGGCCATAGAGAGAGAGACTACAGAGAAAGATAGGAAGAGAGAGAGAGAGAGAGAGACTACAGAGAAAGATAGGAAGAGAGAGAGAGACTACAGAGGAAGATAGAAAGAGAGAGAGAGACTACAGAGAAAGATAGGAAGAGAGTGAGAGAGACTACAGAGAAAGAAAGGATGAAAGAGAGAGATACTTTGACTTTTAAGTTTCCTTTAAAAGGAAATCAACAAGAAGTAAAAACAGCCCATTTTAAACCCCGCTCTCAAAAAAAAAGGCACACAAAATAAGCAAAAACAACAAAGCAAAATAGAGAATAAAAACAAAACTAAGGGAGAGAGAGAAAGCTAGAACAAATGACTGAAATGAGAGTGAAAAGGTATTCAAGAGGTTAACCAGCATAATAATAGAAAAAAACAGAATAATTGAGAGAGAGAGAGAAAGAAAGAAAGAGATGGAGGTCATATACATTATGTGCTTGAGATACCACCCAGAGCTAATAACAGTCATTACTTGTCTTCCTCTTTGCTCACACAAACATAAATCCGCTGCATTATTGAGACTTATCAGATTGTGGAATGCCCAGCAGTGATATAGTTAATTGTGCTTGTAGAACATCTCGACTCAGTGATCACTCCCGTGAAGAGGGTTATGGGGAAAATGGGGAAACATATTGTGTGTGTGCATGTGTGTGTGTGTCTGTTTGTGTGTGCACGTGTGTGTATATCTGTGTCTGTATGTGTGTGTTTTCCCTTTGCATTAGATGCTATTAATGAGTGCTCTTCAGATCGTTCGGCTTCGCCCTCTATGCAAGCTAATTAGGATTTCCATAAATTTCAATGCATTATCTTCCATGTGTAGAATGTAGCAGGGTCATTACAGCACTAATTAGAACCTAAACTCTACACCCAGGGGTCTGTTGTATTAAAGAGAAGGATGTGCCTTTCATTCCCTCTCTCTCTTTTACTTCTTTCTCTCTCTCTATCTCTCCCTCTCTCTCTCTCTCTCTCTCTCTTTCTCTCTCTCTATCTCTCTTTTTCTCTCTGTCTCTGTGATTCTCTCAGGAAAGCCCTGAAAGATTCATGAACTGAGCAATGCAAGCACAAAAGAGCGAGAGGAAAACAGATATCATAATTAGATGGTCTGTGATCTGATTTAACTTTGATTAGCAAGAGAGTGCCAGCTTTCAGGAGCCCGCTCACTTCTGTCAGTGTGCTAATATACCCATTTAATGGCCTGTTTCAACTGCAACTTGTGCCGAGTATTTCAGGGCTAAATCAACTGGGATCCAATTGATTCAACAAGTCATGCAAAATTGATTAGCTGAATGTGAATCGCTAATGGAATGTTTGCGCTGTAAATATATTGAAAGAAAGTATGAGCTCATCTCATTGTAAAACAGAAAGAAATCATGACCCTCATGACAAATATTCATTCAGTGAGTCTCCATATACAGTTAAGAACAAACTTATTCATACCCCTGGCGAATATTGATTTAATGTTGATTTTCTTTTTATCAATATGTTTGGTATGAATCATTTTGTTCTTAACTGTAGATACATTTTTGGTAATCACCCACACTGAAAATAGCAGGGAACAAATTGACGTGTGAGAAGTATGTTTAGCACCATGATTCTGTCAGTTAGCTGGGTCATTAGTGCCAGTGTGGCTTCAAAAGCTGTACTACCTTAGTGCATGTCAAACATGTGTGGCTTCAAAAGCTGTACTACCTTAGTGCATGTCAAACATGTGGCTTCAAAAGCTGTACTACCTTAGTGCATTTCAAACATGAAAACGGTTACATTTTGTTTTTCATACTTTTATGCGGAGATTTTTTGCGGAGGAGAGCCAAAGAATGTGATGTAGCTGTGTAGTGAGGCGAGGTGCTGGCCAGAGAAATTGAAACCGGGCAGTGAGGTCTGTGGCAGCCTCGGTCCCCAAATGAGTTTCATCTCAGTGTTTCGACACGCTGTGTTCTTCTCCAGCCCTCCTGTTGTTTACACACACAGAGCAGACCAGGTTTGTGTGTGTGAGTGTTTGGGGGTGGGGTAGAGGTGTCACGTACAATGTTAGTTTCGCAAACAGACCCCCGTAGACCGACCTCAGCAATCTTAAATCTGGGAAATCCTGACACTCTTATCTCGACCGAGATGCAAATGTTTCCGGAGTCGCCTGAACTCCACCCCCTCCCTTTTTTTCATAAGGGAGATAAATTTGCTGTTTAATGCCAAAACAGATCTGGCGGGTGCTTTCCATGCCGGCACATGACACCGCCCCGAGACACATCCATCTGCCGGATGCAGCGCCGCCTGGAGCAGCGCGAGGCAGGGGCACAGAGAGGCAGGGACACAGAGAGGCAGGGACACAGAGAGGCAGAGAGGCAGGGACACAGAGAGGCAGGGACACAGAGAGGCAGACACACGCCGGCTGGTCGCCCTGGCCCAGAGTATGCTCCCTGTCAGCCAGTCAAACACACACACAGCCTGCTGAGAGACAAGCCTATCACACACGCTTGTGCATGCACACACACACACCCACACACACACACACAAACACACGTGCAGATAAACTCACACACTTGCACTTATTCATGCGTACATACACACACACACACACACACACACGCATACACACACTTACAGAGATGCACACACACACACATACACGTGCAGATAAACTCACACACTTGCACTTATTCATGCGTACATACACACACACACACACACACACACACACACACACACACACACACACACACACACACACACACACGCTGACACATTCACATTGACATATGCTTCAAAACAAATGCACATACACACAGAGACGTATTTAAACACGCACACATAGTCCCACCAGTCCATATGGATACCAAGCATCTAGAAAGACATTAGTTAGACATCGTTAGTTCTTTGTGGATGTTGCAGTTTATACATTCACATACACATTCAACTCTATTGGCCCTATTACTGACCTTTAACGGAACAGCTATAGAAAGAAAGGCTCTGATAGAGGACCTTGTCAAACCTCCATTGCAATCTGACTGTGTCAATGCCCACTGACACTGACAAGAAGGAAGCCATCACTGACACCAACACTGACTGTCAAAGGCTGAAGGGAAAAAGTAGCACTACAACTCAGTCTGAAGGGAAAAAGTAGCACTACAACTCAGTCTGAAGGGAAAAAAAGTAGCACTACAACCCAAAAGAAGAGCTGAGGGCGTTAAACCATTTGTAAATATGAATAAGAATGTCTGCACACTCCATTACCTCTTACGTCATTTAATGTGCTGACTTTTGGGGGTCTAGGTCAGGGCTGACATTCTGTTGATGAAAGGGCAGTTGATGCGCAAATCTAAAATCCTGAATTTTAGCTTAGCATCACCAAAGCTCAACAACAACAACAACAACAAAAAATCTAAACCTTGGTCAGATGTATTTTTTTTTCTTTTGGTTCTTTCTTCTTTATTGATTTATGTTTTACTTTTTATTAATGTTGTTGTTTTTCATGTGCCTGTCATCCTGTTTTTTGGTTGTGAGGCTTGGGGAGCGCAGTGGATGCCCAGTCGGACGCGTAGCGACAGATGTCTGGCACTCAGGTGGAGCGCTGCACCTGTCGAGGCCCTGCTGAGGGGACTTTAGAGGGGTGGGGGGGCTCAACGAGGCGTGCTTCAGATGACAGTCCGCACGATGCCGTGTATACACACATTGCTCGCAAGCAAACGCAGGGGAACGCACCAATTAAAGCCTGGCACCCTGTGCAGAGTGCTCATCTGTTGTTGTTTTTTTGAATCATGATAATTTCTCTCTTCAATACCTTAGTGCCGACAAATGTTGTCAAATGCTTCCTCTTCCTGTCTGTGTGTGTGTGTGTGTGTGTGTGTGTGTGTGTGTGTTTGTGTGTGTGTCTCTGTCTGTGTCTGTGTGTGTGTGTGTGTGTGTGTGTGTGTGTGTGTGTGTGTGTGTGTGTGTGTGTGTGTGTGTGTGTTCTATCAGTGGGGCTTACGTCCGACGGTCATCCCTTTTCTGTTTCCTTTGGTGAGTCCATCCTCAAAGTGGACATTAAAAACCTCGTGTCCAGGCTAATCTGTCGGGCAGGGACAGGGGAGAGATTGCGGGCAGAGATAAATTGGGAGCAGCCAAAAGATTTGAAATTTTTTTGGGGTTGCTTTCATTAAACCATAAGGGGGCCAGAGCAGTCGTAGATTGAGAGGAAGGAAGGAAGACGGCCGTTGCCTGGGGATATTAATGGTATTAAATTAATTAACATCAGGGTTAGCTGCTCGTGTCACAACTTGGCTTGCATGAAGTGGAAAAACAATGGCTTCCATTACTGCAAATGGGTTTACTGAGGCCTTGTTTTTTTTTTTTTTTTTTTTAAAAGGGGGAAAGGCATTGTTTGCTATGCACTTGGCCAAATGATAGCTTCTGTTTTTTGTTTTTTTCTTGCCTCATGCTGAAGGGAGCAAGTTTGACAAACAAACAGTAATTAGTTTCAGTAATGGTTTTGTATTGCTGCTCTAAATAAAGTGTGTTTGAAGACCTACCAAAGCATTACATTGTAATTAAAATATCCCCCAAGCCCCCTGAGGCACTGATAGACTACGAATTCACACTAATACAAGTCCCATATTTATTGGCTTTCCCTGTTATTCGCCTCTCTTTATTACAACTACAGGGACTTCTTGTCACTTGCTTGGCTAACTTTTAATTGGTTATGAGATATGAATTCAAAGTGCTGAGTGAACAATTGTGTGTGTGCGTGTGTGTGCGTGTCTGCGTGTCTGCGCGCGCGTGTGTGTGTGTGTGTGTGTGTTTGGGCACTGCATGCTGCATGATCATGCAATGGCTGCATGATTATGGACAAGCGTAATTATATTGCATATTCTTGTATGCCATGCATATGAGTGTGTCTTTGAGTGTGTGTGTGTGTGTGTGCGTTTGTTTAATGTGTGTGCTTTCAGGTTAATTCATGTACAGTATGTTAAAGTACGGTTTTGTCTGAGGGTGCGCTTATGTATTAGTATGTGTATTGTGAGTTCTAAGTGCCTGTGTTGGCTTTGTACATATTATAGCATTCTGTTTTTATTTGCATTTTACACAACGTCCCAACTTGTTCTTATTTGGGGTTGTAGTATAAAGTGAACCCTTCCTCTCTACTCCTGAAACAAGGTGTTGATTGACTAAAAGTGTATGACTTGATCCAAGCTACTTATTTGTTTCCCACATGCTAAGCTAGGACAAACACACATAGAACAGCACACTCATAGAACTGACAGACGGAGAACCAACAGAAACAGTTCTCTGAAAAGATTATTAAATTAAAATCACAGACTGCACCTTTAATCTTTGTGCATGTGCGGAGGGAAGTCTCTGTGCACAAACCATGTCTTGATATAGACCCTTTCAAGAGAGTTCCATTATCAGCATCATAGTTGGCCCCACAAGATTTCCTTTTTAACATTCCTAATGTAGAGGAAGTAGATTGGGAACCAAATAGAACGTTCAAGCATTGTTTTTGTTTTTATTGTTGAAAGGGTCTATAGCGTTTTCTTCCATGTCTACCCGCAGGTCTCTGCAGGACCTTTCTAAACAGACGGACTTGCCGTACGGCACCGTTCTGGACTCGGCCGTGTACGACCAGGTGCGCAACAAGGCCATGAACCCTTTCGAGCGGGACCCCATGTACTCTCAGATGTGGCGCATGATCAACAGAACAGGAGGCGTTGAGAACAACGTGGAGGAATCCAAGGAAGGCATCCGCAAGGTGAGGAGGAGAGTTGTCACTTCCTGAAACACTCACATCCCCCTCGAGTGCACTTGAGAGTATTGCGTGCGGGTATTTTTTCTTCTTCTTGCGTGTGCTTGGCGTTGTTCGTTTTTTGTTTGGCTTCCGAGTCATTTGCCACTTCAGTCAGTGTGTTAATGATAACTGCGCATGGGGAAAAACTGTTGATGTTTTATGTGAGGTGCTATCTTGGGAAATCAACTAATATGACGTAATGGTGTTTGTAAGGTGTGTGGTTGTTTGGCTCTCAATTCCCTTTGCTAATCTTGTTTTTTGCTATTACGTTCCAGGTTAATGCCTTATTTGTTAACCTCAAACATGTCTCTCTTCATCCACCCCCCCCACCACCACCACCATCAATTCCTCTCTCAGTGAAAATGTTTTCACTGAAGTCTACTCAGAAGCAGCAATTAAAGCGCTCCTAAATGTGAGGCAGTATGAAAGCCAAGTTTACGCCTTCATCTGGTCTCTAGAGGATTATTAGCAGTGAATATCTAATTAGTGCGCCTTGTGTTAGTCAGCGTTTTGTAGAGGTGATCGTCTCTCCCAGGTGCTTAGATAAATATTGCATGAAAGGGTGACACCTCTTGAGTACAAGACATGAATATGACTAAATAGACAGCTTGCTCTCTGTGGTGCCACCTCTCCATCCCCCCTCTCTCTCTCTCTCTCTCTCTCTCTCTCTCTCTCTCTTTCTTTCTCTCTCTCTCTCTCTCTCTCCACCCACATCTTTTGTCTTCTTGTCTTTTGTTCTCTGCTTCTCCTCTTGTCTTTTGCTCTCTCATTGCAAGTAGGCTGAAGGTTTCAGAGCTCCCTCTAGTGAGCGCAGTCATTCATTTTAAAAAATTGCTCGAGTTACCCACAGGTTTCTAATCCCCCACCCCCTTCCCCACCCCTTCTCTGGCGCTCTTCTCATGCTAAACACTCTGTTGTTTCCATGGTGACTAGCAGTCACACAGTCTCAATACTCAATAAGGCATGCAGTCTTAGTTCTGTCGGTGGCCATGACGAGTGCAGTGGCGACAGATTTCACCATACACACATACATATATGCATTTCAGCATTGCTCTCTTTCACTGTTATATGTCATGATTTACGACAGGGTCGGCTAATACTCCCAGTTCAGTTTCCCTCTATTTGTTTGCTTTGCCTGTTTTTCTCTCCAGCCTACTGTTTGTTTGCTGTCTGCGAGATGCGCCATGGCCTGTTGATAACCTTTTCTCCCATCTTGCAATAAACTGTGGGGTGTTTCTTCAGGCTGTGGAAGTAGGGGAGGATTATTGAGTAGCCGAAACTTTTTTTGTCATCCCCCAAAGTGGAGTTTCTTTTTGTTAGATGGAGGAAAGAAGTGAGCTTTTGACGCCTAGAAAAATTACCCAGGAAGAGGTCATACAGTCATCAATGTTTTATGTGTGTTCAGTTTTGCATGATTGCCTCCAAAAAGTTCTCCCCATCATCGTTTGAACTTTCCTCGAAGAGAGAGATATATTTTTTGTGTTAAATGCTAAAAAATGATTACTTTTTAATGGTGGTCCTTCTGAGAGAGAGTTCTGAAGAAGGCTGCAGTTTCATAGATATTTCATCAACGTGGGTACCCTTGGCCTATTCACAACTAAACATTGGACAAGACCGTCTGGCCCTAATACAGTTTAAGTCCAGCCAGACTGTTATGATCTTTCCTTTGTGTGGCAGTGCATTTTGAAGGAACAATGCACTGCTCTGATGTTTTGTCAAATATGACTCAAGCTGGTCTATTCTTCCTGCTGCTGTTCTCTCATCTCTTCTACCTCTCGCAGTCCTGTCACTCATACCATTAGAGTTGATGGAGTAATGTTGCTTCGGTCACACCAATTTCCAAACTCATAGCCGTCACCAAAGAAAAAGATGAAACTATTCGGACTCCCCTGCAAGCCACCTAACCACGGGCCAGAGAGCAGTGTGACCTCTCTAATGAGAGACACAGTGATCAATTGAATCCCATGATGCAGAATTCATCTGGCCAATCTTCCTTCTTTCTCCCAGCCTTGCAGCCATGGCAGATCAGGGCTACAGGACAGGGGCATTTCCAATGAGCCCATTATTGACTGGCTGACAGAATGTCTGAGAGTGAGAGAGAGAGAGAGCAGAAGTGACAAAGAGTGTTCAAGTGACAGACCGAGTGAATGAATGAATGAACAAGTGAATGAACAATGATTAAATGAGAGAGATGTGGAGAACGATTATTTTTAATATGGCCGCAAGCTAACTTTAAATGAAAGGGCGAGACTACTTTAGATGCAGCACACTACCACAGCTTTATACAGCAACAATATCCCTTGAACTGGAGAGGGAGAGAGAGGGGTAGATATATATATATATATATAGAGAGAGAGAGAGAGAGATAGAGAAAGAGAGAGAGAGAGAGATGGAGAGAGACACAAAGGGAAAGAGGGGGTGGATTGAGGGGTAAAGCTGTGATGACTCATGCTGCAAGCTAATGGTTCTGATGCACTGACTGAAGCACAGTCTATGTAGTGCAATCAGAACAGAGCCCAGTTGTTGAAATGCTTTCTGATGGACGATTCATTCTCTATACACGTTACGTCACTTTATGTTTGGTCGATATGTGCCTTAGTGAAGAGATACTAGTAGGTGTTCCTTTTAGAGTCCCGTAATTACGAAGTATTTACCTAGTAATTACATGGTAATTTCTAGTATATTATTGGGTAATTACCACAGAAACAAGTTGGAAAATTTAGAGCAGGGATGTCAAAGTCAAATACATTAGAGGGCCAAAAAAACAAATTTGCTACAAGCCGAGGGCCGGACTGGTTCAATGTTTATTAAAACATATTAAAATGACTGCACGTAACCTATTGAACCAAGACGTGTACTGTATTTTATTTAATGATTAAATGAATAATGACTGTGACTGAAGTCATGGGCGGATTATGAACTTCCGGGCCCCTGGGCCTAGATGTATTAAGGGCCCCCCACTAATTGTTGTATATGTGGAAGGGGTTGGGGTTGGAAATGTTTTAATTTGTTTGATGTGATTTCCTGTATTCTGGTGCATTTTGGGGAAGGCAAATACTAAATTCAATCAGATTCATAGCCTGCATCATGATTTGTTGATATTGAGGCAATGATTCCATGCAAAGGCTTGGGCTTCAGGGCCCCCTGACCCCTTGGGCCCCTGGGCCTGGGCCCGGTAGGCCCGTGCAGTAATCCATCCCTGACTGAAGTGCAGGCAAAGTTTGCACAGAAATGTACGATTTTTCCCATCCTCACCGACCTTGTCATAAAACTTGTTTAAATGATCATACGATGCCTCCTTACTGCTTTGTCGTCTACATCAGCCTTTCTCAAACTTCTTTGACCTGAGGCCCAGTCAAGGCGTACTTTGGGGTCATAGGGCCCACCTACATGAACCCACCCCCTCCCCCCACTCCCATCAAATTAGCATAATGATATCACAATTATTATTATTTTTATACTATATTGCTATACATGCACTTCAAAACAGTCAATGTTTAAAGTGCTAAGATTGTTCACAAAAGTTTGTGAAAACATGCACATCAGCGTAGGCTACTGCTTTACTAATGTAAAATATAATTAGGCCCACAATAGTTTAATTGTTTTTGCATTGTTGCATGATGCTTGCATGAGAAATACTTCTCAAAACAACAGCAGTTATATGGGTGCCCTTGTTTTGGGATGTTTCCTTCATGCAAGCATCATACACTGATATTTATATGCTATTTAATTACATTTACATTTAATTACATTTATTATACGGCTCTTCACAATGCTAGTAGAACGCTCCATTGACTTGAACATTGATTTCCCAACGTTCTACGGTAAAATAAATTCATGTAATTACTGCTGCAAACATATAATTACCGCTGTCAATGGCAACGGGTTTTTTGCTGCTGATAAGATCACTCCGCAAGTATTCCGGTCACTTCTTGCATTGGAACTTCATTCAAAAGTGAAAGCAGATGGTTGATCAGCTGTGTTCTAAAGAATGTTTGAATCAAGTTCAGCGTGTGTTGCGAACTATTTTTTTCTCAGCAAAAGCCACGAGGAAACGGTAACAATTAAGTGTAAAGAGACATATCGTGGAGTTTATTTTTTCATTTTGGCAAGTAGCCGTATAATAAGCGGGATAATGTATAGAACGCCGGTCATTATGGGGAAAATAAGTCACTTCAGGGCGAAACAAGACCCCTCCGCTGGCGCGTCGGGGTCCGGTTCGCCCTGTCGGGACTTATTTTCCCCATAATGACCGCCGTTCTATACATTATCCCTTACTTAATTTGAATGCCTGAATGTAAGGATTCAGGAAACACAATACCAGCTTTTGTGAATGGTAAATGGCGGATCAGATCATGCGTAAATCACTGATCTGGAGATCTTTAACTATATTTAACTAAGACTAATTAATAGCTTTTGGCTGACTTTAATACTTAATGCCAAATAGTGTTTTATATAGTCTGTGCTCTGTTTTTTATGGAAGTTGCATAAATCCACATCGTTCTATTAAATGTCGTTTCATAATTAAATAGCCTTCCAATAGGTTGAAGCTTAGCTTTGCTACCAACGTGCACACGCATGCATTGAATAAACGCTCATACCACGACTTAATTCTATGCCTCTATGTTTGATGACACCAAACAAGTATTTCCTACTAATTGCAGAAATGTTTGTTTTCTTTTTCTGTCCGCCGGCTCCTTGATCAATTGCGCAGCAAATTATCAGATGATGGCCCGGGAATAATTTCACTCTGCAGACCATTGTCCACATTGCGGACCGCGGCCCATAGTTTGACAAATGGTGACCTGCATGCTGCCATATTAAGGCCTTTTCACTGTGTGTTTTAGCCGGGTTTTCGCGTGGAAGGCTCTGTAGAAATCTGGCACCCTATTCAACGAAGTTAAACTGAAAGAGCGTGCCATTCACAGACACCAGAATGAAAGAGCTCACCCCCAGTAACGCTCAGTTCACGTTCGCTCAAAATATGAACGAGTTCATGAACTTTCGTTCAATGAACGCGTTCAGGCACAACACTGGGGAGAGGGGTAGCTGAAAGTTGACATCTGCCCTGACTGAATACTGATGAATAATGAAGCTGAGGCCCACTTGCGGCGCCGCAGTGAGTGGGATACCGTTGCATTGTGGGGAATGGAGTATTGGTGCGTGCAAAATAGCAGCCGGCGGCTGTGGCCTGCGGGCCGGTTCTAATACTAATCAAATATCATCCCGGGGGCCGTAGATAATTCATTCGGGCCTTGACTTTGACATGTCTGATTTAGAGAAACTACATCTGAAATATCTCTCCTTATACCAATAAATTATAGATAATTATTGGCTAATTACTACAGGTAATGTGTAAATAAATGCAGAGAAATTTCACTACATTTTCCTTCGGTAATTACCCAATTATTGAGTGAGCTGGAAAGAAAGAAAGGAAAAAAAAGAGAGAAAGAAAGAAGGTAAGAAAGAAATGAAACCAAATGACAAATAGTAAGAGGAACATGGAAAGACTTAAATGCCAGTTAAATGCCAGCGTTCAAGGTCATGGTAAGGATTTTCTTCTGTCTGCAGTTCTGTGTATTGGGTTTGAAGGATTAATGATTCAACTCATCAACTAGAGAGGGGTCTGTTACCATCGTTACAGTCATATAGCACATGTGGCGGTGCACACAACAAGCAGTGGTTTCACCTGCAGTGCGTGTGTGTGTGTGTGTGTGTGCGTGTGTGTGTGTGTGCGTGCGTGCGTGCATGTGTGTGTTTGTGTGTGTTTGTATGTATGTGTGGTTGTGTGTTGCTTGAGAGTGAATCACGATCGCCACAAAAAAGCCCGTCAATCACTTCCTTGGCAACGACCACCTCATTCTCCTGCTCTCCAGGCAACATTCACCACCCGCCTTCAACAAACTTGCTGCGTTGTTGGGGGGGAGAAAATGTTCAGGGGGTGAAAAAGTTTTCTGTTTACTTTCGCTTGTGTATTTAGAGGTCAAGATTCCTCAATGCCCCCCTCCCCTCTCTGTCCACCATTAAGCATTGAATCTTGGCTTGCCACTCTCCAAAGAGCCAGCAGTCTAGCCTCTTTGAAATGGAGAGAGGAGAAAAACACTGAACGGAAAGAGAGCAAGAGGGGAAGCATTGGAAGAAGAGTGGAGGAGAGGGTGGGGATAATTGAGAGTGGACGCTTGACGACCGGCGGGACATGGAGGATGAGAGCGGGAGAACGGGAGCGCTGATGAGAGGAAATCTACTGAGACTTTATCTTTTCTCCTTTTTTCCAATTGATTTAGAGGCCGATTGTTGCTAGGCATCTGATGGACAGAGCTGAGAGATACAGGGAGAGATATATAGAGAGGGATGGAGACAGAAAGAAAGAGAGAGAGAGAGAGAGAGAGAGTACCCCTGACAGACAACAAGGCAGACGAAAGGAAAGGTGGAGGATGGGAAAAGAGGGAAGACTGAATGAGAGGCGAGAGAGAGAGAGAGAGAGAGAGAATAAAGAATAATAAGGTTTCGGGGGTGATGTAGTGGCTTTGGCTAATAAAAGAGTATCTGTGGTGATGGGAGAATCTGCTCCGATGCCCCGCCCCCTCCCCTTTAAAAGAGCTGAACTGTCACATGCTTCTGCCTCGGCTGCCTCCCCACGCGGGGGTTTGTAATTATGAAAACGTGTAATAGGAAAATCAATGGAAGAGTGCAGAAATGGAAATGGCAATTAGACCTCGCCAGCAGCCGTGTAATCTTTCTCAGCGGGCCGCTGCGCTGGTAGTGTGGGTGATAGGGGGATGGAGGGAGGAGAGGAAGAGGAGAGGAGGGAAGGCCACTGCTAATTGATGGCTTATTGGGTTGAGGGTGAGGTGGGAGAGGTGGGTGGCTTTTTAAACATTTTTTGTTTTCATGTTGTTTTTTTCTCCAAGCCTGTCCTTGTGTCCCCGAACCCCCCACCCCTTTAGCGGATCTTGGCTTTAGGGGAAAAACAGAGAGACTGCACGCTTAGGCCACGACGACTTCTCCTCCGACTAATGGCGCAATCTGTTGTGTATAGTTTGTGTGCTTTGTAAATTTGATGAAAGGAGGTGGTGTGCTTGTGTGTGTGTGTGTGTGTGTGTTGGGGGTTAAAAACACTTTTTAAATGCATATGAGTAACCAAGTTAACTGTTTTCGTTGAATGTTACTTTGCCTGTTTGCTCAACACTCATGGATTAAACAAGCTTGGCTTAAGCATGCGAGCGCTGTAAAATTCAACAGCTTGCTCTTGAGCTCCGAGAACACTCCTCAACGAAGCTCAACATGGTGTAGTGTCGTGCCTGTTCTTGCCATATGACAGCTGCTACCCCACTTGTTTACCTTATCTTGGGGTAAGATAAGACCTCCAGCACCACCACCACAAGGCCCTTGACTTCAACAGGCAGTTCAAATAGTCAAACAGTGTGGTTAAAGGAAACTTCAGATGGATCTATTTCAGATAACGGCTAAAGGCTATGCGGCTAAATTAGCTGGATGAAATGAGATATGTGACATAGATATAATCAAAGCCTGTTAGTGCTCTTTCATGTTTAATATGCGTGTGCGTACCTTCCACTTGACATTTAAGCCAAATTAGGTTGTTTTTTTTTCTAAATGCGATGAGTCATTTTTGATTCCTGAGATTCTTTGCTCAACGAATAAGCAGAGATCCTTCCCCTCCATGTTCTCTGCTTTGAAATTTAAATTGTGTCTGAAGGAAATGTCTGGAGCCCTTTTCATCCATATGCAGTGATATTTAAATCCTATTTACCATTGAAGCAGCCAGTGTTGATTGACCTATCTGCAGCAGAAGCAGAACATAACAGCACACAACATCTCAATCAGGGCTCTTCCTATCGCGCCGTGCTCCTGAGAGATAGCTCTGTCAGCGCCACAGTGTTGTTATGGTAGCATACCTTGAGATTTGTGGGGAGCCCAAATATAGACATGGCGAATCAGATATGAAAAAAGATTGCAAAATGAAAGGATGTATCACGCTGGGAGAGGGTTGGAGGGGGGAGACAGAAAGGCGGATTTTGTGTGTGTGTGTGTGGGGGTCATCATTGCGGACAGACACCAGTCACTTTGTGGCAGACAGCGGACATTTGGGAGGAGAGGCATCAATTCAGAACAACAAAGACAAACAACCCAATGAGCATGAGTTTAATCTTGCTCTCTTCTTTCTCCCTACTCTGTCAGCAAGCCCGGGCCCCAAATTGAATCATTAAGGATCACATCTGTATTCCTGCACAGGGAGA
The DNA here is from genome assembly GCF_017589495.1 of Alosa alosa. Lineage (NCBI taxonomy): Eukaryota > Metazoa > Chordata > Actinopteri > Clupeiformes > Clupeidae > Alosa > Alosa alosa. The sequence goes on along the minus strand of NC_063193.1, from coordinate 19,453,106 downwards.
GAGAAAGAGAGAGAGAGAGAGAGAGAGATAGAGGCCAAGACAAGAAAATGAATTGCACCTCCTTTCTTAGTTTGTTTCATGAGCTCAATTACGGAATTGTAAATTGTGTGTGTGTGTGTGTGAGAGAGAGAGGGGGAACTGGGGCTCCGTCTCAAAAAAGAGAAGACCAAAAAAAAGTTGATGTAAATTTTGTTGGTGTTGCATTTGCGAGGGGGAGAATCAGCCTGGGCTCTCCATAAAGTCATAGCGATAGCCTCATTCTCATTCCAAGCTGCCCTCCCACCCGCGCATCTTTATCTCTGTCGGTGGGAGACAAAATGGCTGCCTGCCAAGCCCTAATTGACTTTTGGAGAAACAGAGAAAATAATACATCACACAAGCCCTTGGTGGGCGGCGGAGATGGGGGGAAAAGGTGAGGGGGGGGGGGGGGGCTTTCAAGCGGGCTCTCCAGGGGCCGGGCACTTATCTCTCAGGGAGCCCACACCGCCGCTGTTGCTGCTGATGTGATCAGGTCAGGAAACGTTCTGTAAGTGCCCCTAGCCTCGGCTCCTGCCCTACCCTCCCCTGGCTCTCAGCCAACGCACCGCCCCGCAGCCTCCACAGATCACGCCGGGTCAGTCCCCCTGCTGTCCATCAGGCCCTTAGCCCAGAGTCCAGATGACACCCCCTAGCCTCCTGTTTTAAGTCATGAAGTCATGAATGATGACTTATGTAATGCTGCTTACTCCCAAGATTAGTAAAAAAAAAATGCATTTAAAGTAGATTTTGTAGAGAGCTTGGACTACACATGTGAAGTATGAGGCTTGACACTTTTGTCATAGTTTTCAAGTTTTGAGGCATGTTCCCTGGTTTGGTTTAGTGTCCAGTGTTAGTGTTTAGTGTCCAACATATTGGATAACTGCAAAAAGCATTTCAGAGTGGCAAAAAAAATCCACACGGCTAAGTGCAGATAGCTGACAGGCAGATGTAGAAATGTTGCTATTTCTGTGCAGCCATCTGGTTTCAAGGATGAACATATACTCTCCATAACAGAGACCGAGAGGTGTGTATCTGGAAAGTGTGAATCCTTGGTCTGAACATGTCTCTTTATACAATTAATTTATACTGAAATAATTTATACATACATAATTTTACTGTACAAAGTACAGTTGAAACTCAGGTTTATAAGTCACTGTCAGATAAAGCGATTATCTGTATTTCAGTTGTGTGAGACCTTTAAATGCACACATGAGTGTTATCAAAATTATCTCAATTTCTTTACAGAGCTTTGAGCTTTTTGTTGTGTGTGTGTGTGTGTCTGGTCAGAACACCACACTCTGAGTGCCTCTGTAGCTTGCTCTCTTTCTCGGTGTTTCTCTCTCCCTCTTTCTCTCCATCGCTCTCTGGCTTGGTTCTACACATCCCCACATCCCCTCTGATCCTGCCCGTGTTGGCCACAAAGAGCACATATTCACAGGCAGCGGGACAGCAGAGGAGGGCCAGGACAGCCTTGGGTGGGTGGGGTTAGGTGGAGGGGAGGAGAACCTGCACCGTCCGTCTGATTCAACAAAGCCCAAATCAGCCTCAGATATATCAACATGGCGACAGATCAGAGAAGACGGTACTCTCTTTTTTTCTCTTTCTCTGTCAGCCTTTCTCGCTCTCTTTCTCTCTCTCTCTCTCTCCCTTTATCTCTTTCTTTTTCTTTTAAGGACCACTACTCTACACTCCAGATTTAGTGGCCTGGATGAAGCAAGACTTGAATTCGGACTATTTTTACATTCATGGTATAGGCTATTTACATAGCTTATTTATATAAACCATGTATAATTTATAGGTTATATGTATAATATATGTATATCTATTCATATATAATATATTATCTGATCACATACAGTATATATATATTTATATATCAGTATATTATTTAGATTTATATATCTACATACAGTATTCATGTATATAATCTCTCATGTATTGTGCTAAAGATCGTTCTCACTGATTCAGAGCTGTTTTCCAGTCAAATGATTATCTCCTTCAGTTTGTGTATGAGACGTTAAGCAGCTTGATCCCCTGGTTGAGCTGCTCTTTTACTTGCTCTTAACTCAGATTACCCTGCACCCTTGTGTGTTAAGGAAAAGATCAAAGAAAGCTGGTGGCAGCTGCAGTTCAATAATGAGCGGGATTTAAGGCAATAAATGGGTTTTATTTATTTATTTTATTTTTCACGCATCAAGAGCCATTTGAGGTAATTGGAATCATTTCATAGGCATGTGGTTGTGAACAAGGCAGGGGGTGGAGCTGACTTTAATTCAATTGTGTGAGTAATGGGACTGTCACTTCAACGTGTTGTTGACATCTAGATTCGGCATCAGAGAATCAACATCAAAGAGAACAATTCATACAAGTGCTGCATATAGATGCTAGGCAGCAACAGTACAGTTAATGTAGGTCCCTGCAGGTACATGTAGTTCGAAGTGCAACCCAAAAGCAAGAAAGAAGGTACAGAAAACCAATGGAAGAATGGAAGAGCTGTTCTCCTCACAAAGATGCTTTTCCAGAGAGACACAAAAAACACACTCTGCTGTTTAAATGTCAGAAACTAAGCCATCTGTTTTGCGGATCAATAGTGCAGAGCAAATCCAGTATGTCTCTCTGTGCTGTTTGTAGGAGCCAAATACATTGCAAATTGTAGTCAGTAACTCCAATTTCATTGCTTCAATTGCGTTGTTGATTGAACATTGTTAAATAGAAAAGACCTGTGAATTGTGGGGGCTGGTTTCTATATTGTCTGCCAACCAAAATTACTCAAATGAATTAGAACAGCACAAGAATGAATTATTGACCAACATCTTGTTTTTAGAACTTGCATCTGCCAGAAACTTTAATATTAGCAAAAGCTGTTTGCTCAAGCACTTCACTTTAAATCTTTGAGTCTTCAGTGACGTCAGGAAACTTCAAAATTACTTTTTTTGATTTTTCACTTATCTTTGTATCACTTTAGAAAAAAGAACAGATGAAAAGTTCACTTATTTTTCTTTAGTTGTTCCTTGTTTACTCCATGGGTAGTTTAACTTTTGTATTTCCCTCAACATTCGCTGAGGATCTTCCATGGGCTGCAGGCAATCAAGACCTAAAAAGAGCTTGATTAATCTCACATTGAGAGTCACACTGTCTGTGCATCCCTCATTGGTACAAAAGAGCTTTGAAGTCGACTGGGTGAAAGGCATGCCAGTTTATTTGCTTGACAGTAAGGGATAAAGAATTGAAGCCAGGGATGAAAACCTTGTGTTGTTGTTTTTTTTTCTTTTGAGAACACAGTTTGGCTTGTTTTTTGGAATCATTTAAAAAAACAACTTACCAGAACACCAACCTCTGAAAGAGAAACAGAGAGAGAGAGAAGAAAAAAACAGACTTATGCCAAATCCTATTAGCAAAGGCATTTTAGTTCTAGCTCAATGAGCTGTCCTGGACTGTTTCTATAACATCTGTTTTATATTATTCTACATTCTGTTATCAGATACACGCCTTTGAAAAACAGGGCTAATTTACATATGGCCAGTGATAGGCTATTAATTGTTTTATACCGGTATGTATGTATGTATATATATATATATATATATATATATATATATATATATATATATATATATATATATATATATATATAATATTCCTCCTGAAGATGTGAGGAATTAATGACAGCTCAAGGCCAATTAAGAATGGGAGAACAAGCGCAGGAGAGAACATTGTCACGCGCCACCTGTAAGCTCAGTGCGCTTCAGAGAGCCTTCTGGATGCACCAGGGGAGTGGCACACCTTGAGGGAGGGCTCTGAAGTCTCCCGGCAGTATGGCATTGGTTGCTGCGTAGAGATCCCGCTTTAATGTCAACGAAGTTCCCCAGACAGAATAGGTGGCTCTTTACTTGTTTATGATGCCATACACACTGATTTTGGGAGAGGTTTGAGCATGTGTTGAGAAAAGGTATAACAGTTGTCGATTATTGGCGAAATAATGCCCACAAAGACGTTTTTGGTTAAATAGATCTTAAAAAGCATTAAAGGTATACTATGCAGGTTCAGGTGATTTTGCCGACTGTAGAGCTCCCTCTAGAGTAACACTATATATTTATATTTTACTCTGCTGTTGTAAATAGCAAACTTCTTGTGACTTATCCCCCCTGTACACAATGAAAATGCTTTTGTTGTGGAGATGAAGGATTAACAACAGGTAAAAACTATCTCCAAAGAGCTATCTCTACTGACAAGGAATGTTTCCTGATTCTCGTGAGATTTGTCAGGCCGCCGTTCTTGAAGTTGCATGGCTGGTTTTCTCAGTAGACTTGCTACCTCTATGCTGTAAAGCTATGCTAGGCAAACGATTCTCCTGTTACAAGTTCGTTTACCATCAAATTGGCTTCGTAAAGGTGAAAATCTTGCATAGTCTGCCTTTAAAAGATACAATTGATCAGCTATCTTCTTTTTGACATGCTCTCTCTTTTTCTCTCTCTCCCTCTCTCCCTCTCTCCCTGTCTGTCTTACTTCTGGATGTGGAGTCCTTGCAGTGCCACCGTGGCCCTGGCCCTGGCCCTTGAGCGGGGTCTCAATGGGAGCTGATTGGGCCTTGGCAATGGCAGCAGTCTGTGCGGCAGGCTCTCTATCCCAGCGGGGCAGTCCCCTTTCATCAAATGAAAAACACTCTCTCTCTCTCTCTTTCTCTCTCTCTCGCTCTCTCTCTCGCTCTATCTCTCCTTCCACAGCTAATTCTGTGGCTCGAGCTTGACGGGAAAAAAAAGACATGCGGCGTAATCCCTTATTGATGACCTTTTCAAATTTGATCTGGCTGTCTGGTTTAGATGGTCGTCATTAGGACTGCTTATTTCAGAGAGCCGCCTTGAGTGATCTTTTTTTTTTTTTTGATGGAATTCAGTGAGACTGATGTACATTTTCACGTTGATCAATCTCGGATGTCCTTGTTGGACATCTCCAGCCTCCTCCTCACAGTGCTACAGTGGATGTTAAGACTACAACTGATCCCAACTCATTGTGTGATCTGCACGCAATCACTTTGATTATCACCCACATTGAGGCCATGTTCCTGCCTCTCCTGCCTCTTCCTGGAGCAATATCAGCCCCCATTTATTTTTGCACACGTCTCATCCATGTGCTTTAATTACTTTCCATCCCCCATGGCCATTATGTCATGTTCCTGATGAGATGTGGAGTCTCTCCTTTGGTCAGTGTTAATAAGCAGCCTTTCTGTAATTGGCCTTTCCTTTACATGTTTAGAGTGTGGTTGGATGTGTGGAGAGAAAGAGAGAAAAACAGCTTTAATTTAGTTATTAAGAATCTCACGAGGCCTGCCAGGATCATCTCCTCGGAAACAACAATGGGACAATTAGCATTCAGTGGAGCAAGCGTGCCGCGTTTGAAGGAAAATGGCTCTAAATAATTACCTCAGAGCGATTAGAATCACAGCCCCTGTTATTGCCATACCTGCAGGTAGTAGCATCCTCCCCACACTCACGCACAACCCTCCCCCGAAAAAAAAGATACGCTTCACTGGATTCTCTTTAATGGGTGCTTCTGACTCAAGGATGTCCGAAAACGTTGGACGTCCATCTTTGTTCGTCAGTTTGAAGGCTGTGTTTATAGAAGCCTATTCTCGTCCCAGAATACACATTCATCCTCACAAACAACTGTAATCTCCAAAACGTCTCTCAACAGCCTTCATGTTTGGGCTTTTTTTGGTTGTGTTTGTTTTGTTTTGATCTGAGCCTTTCGTCGAAATGGAATCGATAAAAACGTCTCCTGCAGTATTTTCCGACAGATTTTGTTTGACGTGTACCCCTTCCGAAATGCACTGTTATTACACGTTCAAAAGGGCAAGATAGCACATGCCGAAAGTCACATTGGGCTTTTTATATCCACGCGTGTCAGTGCTACAAGGCCATGGACATTTTGGCAGTTGAAAATACAAAATGTGGCCTATGAATGCATCCTTTTAGTGTGTTGAATAAATATGCTAAATTCAACCTACACAAGTCATCTGGAAGAGAAAACAACCTGACATCTAACCTGTTGTTTGTTGCCTATTTCATTTCTTAATGCTAACTGAAAGTGATTTCATGAGTGCGCTCAACTCAGCTCTCAGCTCAGCTGTATGATTGGGGGGAAGGGATGTTTTTGATGTTAGTCCATCTGCAGAGCCTGTCTATGTACATAGCCTAGAGCAAATACACAAACCACTGGGCAAGGCAAGGTACTGTATTTGAGCATATGCTTGTTCCACAGCAAGCAGTATTAAATACATTTTGATTTGGGTGAAAATGTAGTGTGACAGCACAAAACTGGCAGCCACCATTTTGGGATCTTTTTTTCTTCTTCTCAAAAGCCATTTGAACTCAGCTTGTCTAACATTACCTGGCTGGGTTGATGTGTTTGCCGGTTGCTATGGAGCTAGCTGTCTTTAGAAGAAGGAGCTCCAGCGGCCCTCTCTGTGCCATACAGAGCTGTGATCTGCTACGCTAATCCCCCATCTTCTCACTCCACACACTCAGCTATGACAGGACTGCCATGCCCCGGCACTCCAGCGCATCTCTCTCACACTCACTGTCGGTCTGCAGAGATCCATCACAACAAGCTAAAGGGACTGGACAATTTGGACAGCCAAACTGAGTGTAGAAGAGTTTTGAGCTGGCAACATAAAAGGAAAGCCTGTGGGTGTCTATTATAAAGATTTTTGGCGATGTCTCAAGCTTCTCTTTCTCAAGCTTCTCTAAAGGAAAAACCTTCAACCACAAAAGCCCAGTCACCACTACCACTGATTGCCCCTCACAGCATTTAGTGTGAGAGTCACTGGGAAAGTGCTTTTTATACAGGTGGCTTTAGACTTTGGACCGGCTACTGCCTGACTTCAGATAGAGAAGCCATACGGTATGGCTTTTTTTTTCAGAGCCTGGTGTTGCAGTGAGAGTCAGTGTGGAAATCGAGAATAACACTTTTGTGTGCAGGTTGACAGTGTTTGTGGTAGAAAGCGCTAGGGGAAACAGAGTGCGAGGGCCACCACTGAACTCGGAGAGGCGTTAGGATGTAGTGGCCCAGTTGTAGCTACCGCGAAAAAAAGGACCTGGCATTGTTTTTCACCTGGCCTCAATGCTTGGTTTTTTTTACTTCTCTTTTGTACCTTCTCTAGCCATGGTGCACCCAGCACCTGGGCACCATCCATCTCTCCTGTTTGTTTTTCTCTTTGCTGCTTATGGTAATTCTACGGCACTTGATTTGTTTTTGAACAGCTTACTCATTTGTTTGTTCCCTTACACTGAGAGCCCCTTCTCAAATTCATTTTTCTCTCTCTCTCTCTCTCTCTCTCTCTCTCTGTTTTTCTCTCTCTATCTGTCTTCTTTTCGTCCACAGGTGAAGTACGGGCGCTTTGCATTTGTGTGGGACGCAGCTGTGCTGGAGTACGTGGCCATCAACGATGAGGACTGCTCTTTTTACACAGTGGGAAGCAACACGCCAGATCGGGGATACGGCATCGCCATGCAGCACGGCAGTCCTTACAGGGACATTTTCTCTCAAAGGTACGGAGGGGAACGGTGGCTACCCTCACCCAGCTAAGGTCTACTACAGTACAGGGCACTCCAAACTTTTCCACACAAAGTTGATCTGAGCGGGTCTAGATAATATTAGTCTGCCTATTGATAAGCTGTTGCTAAGCTGCTTTACTTGCTGGTAGATTTGACACAGTCCATTTGGTACTGTGAGACATAAATGGTGGTAAGACCATGGATTATGGGTTTTCTCATCGCCCTCGCGCTTGCTCCAGAGAACCCAGTAACCACATACAGAGATGATGCATGATGATTTTAGAGACAGCACATTAAGAGACAGGAGTGTGTGTGAGTGTGTGTGTGTCTGTGTCTGTGTGTGTGTCTGTCTGTGACTGTGTGTGTGTGTGTGTGTGTGTGTGTGTGTGTGTGTTGGGGTTAGACAGGGTTTGCTACTAACTCTTGACTGATAGACATGAAGGAAGAGGATGCACCGATCTAGATGATGAATGTTATCTAACTTGACTCAAAACAAGATGGACGCCATGTGAATTTGGTGAATTGTTCTGCCTCTTGCCTCATCTCTTTTCAATTGAGAAAAGTATGTGGACCTTGCATATGAGTTAACAGCCATTCTATACCATGCCACATGATCTGAAGTGGCCCTCTAATAATCTTATGCATGATAACATTATAACATGCACATTTTGATCATATTGTATTACAGCATAAGCAATATATAATGGCATGAGACACATACATTAGATATGTTAGGTTATTGAAGGAACCCAATATGAATGTTTACATTATACTCAAGTTCTGTATGCTTATGCAAGCTATTTATAGTCATATTATGTAAATCCTATTTGCATTGGCTATGATTATGCATAAATATTGCTTATGCTTACTATGTTTATGATGGAAAAGTACTGAGAATGACATTAGGACTTGAACATGGCGTGCTCTCTCCAAAAGGATCCTCAGTCTGATCTCATTTACATAGCCCATTAATTGCCAAGTGCTGCCACAGAGGCTCCTTAATGTTTTTACGAGTCATGCTGTGTTTATGAAAAATGTTTGTGTGTGTGTGTGTGTGTGTGTGTGTGTGTGTGTGTGTGTGTGTGTGTGTGTGTGTGTGTATGTGTGTGCCTGTGTGTGCGTGTGTGCGTGTGTGTGTGCATGTGCGTGTATTAGCTCCATCAATATCAGTATGTTTACGCCTGTTTTGATGTGCACCGCTGGTGAAACATTGCCAATGATGACGCTCATTAAAGTAAACAATCTATTAATTGATAGTGAGATTTACTTCCTCGTCATTATTTCCAGGACATTGTCGGCCTCTCGGGGAGCCATCACTGCTTATTTTCATAAAACAGTTTACAGGGAGTGTTCCCATGGCTTGCGAAACAATGCAGACTAAATTAGCCTGTGAAGAAATTGTGATGAAAACACATATTCGTCTCTCTTTGTTCACTTTCTGGATGCGAGGAGTCAACAGAGCACAAAAGGGAAAGAAATTGCCTTTCCATCACATTGGCGAGATAGCAGCTGTGCCTTTGCTTGGTGTGGCTGTGTGGGTTTCCGATCACATCACAGCTAGAAACTAACTTTGTGTTGCTTCAAAAAATAGGGGGAGCGTTTTAACCTCTGGTATAATGTGTTTCGCGTTGTCAGAGTGGTCTGATTAGCTGTTGCTTTTTATGAAATATCCTGCTGGTATTGCTGTTTATATCGTACCGATACAAGAGGCTAGTTTAAGAGGCTCAATAAAAAAACTGCAGTGAAACAAGAAACACTTGTAGAATTATCACATTGGTGAGATCATGTACACAGATTTACTGGTCAGATAGTGAACACAGTTGTGAAATAATTGTGTTACTAGTCTGATAGCATATGCGCAACTGTGCGATTTTAATTATTATGATTATGAAACAAATGAATATCTAAGATTTGAGAGAAAAAGGATTCTGGTAAAAGGATCTGAGATTTGAGAGATGTATGATATTGTCAGATAGCAAATGCAGAAATTTGAGGCAGTTGCAACACTGATAAGATTATCTAATGTTTGAGGTCATCACTGGCTTTCCGTATTCAGAGATCTGAGGTAATAATGTTAGTGGTGTGCTACTGTATGCAGAGAGCTCAGGTGATTGCTATTCTGGTCAGGGTCCCAGCAGTAGAACAGTGGAGGAGTGGAGATGTGTAGTGAGTCATTGGAGAGGTTGATTTGAGGTTTTCCTCACACGTCTGGCTCCTATCGGCTAAAGGTTGTTTACCACTCGCTGGGCCCTCCGGATTAGAAAAGATGAAAAAGAATTGATCCTGTTTGACACTTTACTGAGTCCATCCTTACACACAAACACACAAGCACACACACACACACATGGAAACATAAATACCTCCTCAAATGTTTTTTTGCAAAAAATAGGGATGGAGAAATGAGAGGGAATTGTTCAAGACAAATTTGTATAAATCTGTTATTTAACATGAGACACGCAAAGGCCCATGCTCCCTATCTGTGAAGGACTCCAGAAAGTAAATTAGTTTGCTGCGGCAGTTTGGATCCTTGAAATCTTAAATCGAGTTTCTCATCCAGTTGCTTATCATATTAATGAAGCTGTGTGATGGAAGTTTAGAAGTGTTGACCCCATATTAATTTTCATCTATTAATATGTTGAACAAGTAGCCGGCAGAAGGCAGTGATGAAAATTGAGAGTGTCGAAGAGAGACAGAGAGATAAACAGACAGAGATTTTCCCTCAGTAATGCTTTAAATTGAACCTCCCTTAACTAAAGCATTAGTAAACATCAGCAGTCTGTGAATATCAGCATAAACCTGCATTGTGAGTTGCTTGCAAGTGGCGATGAGTACTATCGTGAATACTTTACTCCTGTTCAGTTGCATTTCATGAATGTTAGTATGAAGAGCTTTGATATAAACCACTCGTCCTCTTGGGGTCTACATTCAGACATTGCAGCTGTCAGGTGGCGAGTAGGGAGGCTGTCATGTCAGCTTGGAGGAGGCATGTCAGGTGCGGTCAGATCCACGCGGTTCTCTTAATGTCTTTAGCTCCAGCCGTAGGTTGTCAAGAGGGATGGAGATCCGCAACTCACTGCTAGAGTTTACTCCTCACTCACACTCAAGGTGTTCTCCTCTGGTCCTTAGACAGAGGAGAAAGTGCCAATACAAAAGTGATACACATTTACCTAGCCATGAGAATTGAGTCCCCCTTATTAGTGAGGGGAAGTGTGGTGTGATATGACACATACGACTATATAGGGCTTTTGGACTGATGATTATAATGATACTAAAATATTCCATATAAAACTATACAGCACTTTTTAATACCCAAGCTACAAAGTTACAAAGTGCTTTCAAAGTTACAAAGAGCGAGGGGGATATTTGACTTGGGTGTTGTTCTCCACACCCTTGACTCCATGCCTCTTGGCACATGCGCTATGCTGTAGTGTGCAGTGCACTTCAGTGGTAGAAGATTTAGACACTCGGTTTTTCTTGGATGTGTACTTAGCATCTTTGCATCCAAACAAACAGCCGTGAGGAGTCTGTTGGCAGCGTGTGCTATTCATAGACGACCAGAGTTTCATCACGCCAATGACAAATGCTTCTCCGTCAGATTTACGTGGGCAGCGGCATCCTGCAAATCAGGCCTTGGAGGAGTTATGTGTTAATATCTTTTTGCCTGAGCACTCAGTGCAATTAATTGGCACTGGTAGCAGGGTCAGAGTCTGTTGTGGGATTTAGTGGGTTTGAATGAAGCTTCGCCGCCACCGCCACGGAGGATTGATACTGTAAACAACGTCTGGAATGATGGAGAGCGACACGGCATTAGCATACGAGCTCGACGGGAGTCACTTTTTGCAGATCCATCAAGCGCTGAATGGCCCCACTGTCCAAACGTCGTCTGCCTTAATCTCAATAACAGTTTCCATAGGCATTCAGTAACATCTAATCCAGTGGATGCCTTTGTCTTCATTGTCAGAGAGAGAGAAAAAAACATCTAATCTGTGGACGTGTTGGTTTTTCTATTGTTGTTGTTTTTAAAGAAAATGTCAGTCTGCCCAGAGGAGGCTAATCTATGTAACATATTTCCCTTGGGTAGACAATCTCAATTGGGCTGGCATTTAAACACACTCACAGGAGACGAGTGTTAAATATCATGGGATTATGTCAAATCAGGGATCACATAATATTGGACTCGTGTATGGCACAGTGTCAGGTAATGGACTTTGTTGTGTGGTGATTAAAGTGACTGAGTGAGCAAAATTCCATCTGACATTTCTGTCAAGCCACGTTGAAAAGGACAGGGCAACGTGATAGGTCCCAGACTGAAGAGTCTAAATTCATTTTTGGACCGAGATGCCACCTCAACATTAGCCTCTGCTCAGCACCGTGTTTGTGTGCAGTGGATGTTCTGGCTAACGAATGAGCTTAATCTTTGCGCCTGAGTGTGAGCTTATGCAGGAAACTTGGCAGTCAGCTGAAGGTATGGTGTTTAAAATCCTCCTCCGCATATCCACCAAGGTAAATTACACTGTAATACAGGGAGATTTCTCTGTGTTTGTGTTTGTGTGTGTGTGTGTGTGTGTGTGTGTGTGTGTGTGTGTGTTTGTTTGTGTGTGTGTGTTTGTTTTGCGAGGTAGAGTGTTTGACTGAGATACAGCTGTCTCTCTGAATCAGGGTGATGTTTGGGGCGACTCTCAGATGTTATAATTTGTTTTGTCAGCCGAGAAAACTCCACCGTTTGTTTTTCCCCTCCTGGTCTTTATTTCCTGTCCCCATTTTTTTTTTCACTCTTATCAAGTAGTTTGTCTGCCACTGTCAGAGACATCTAATAACATGGGATCTTTTTTTTTTTTTTTTGCAGCTTGGTTGCTATGGCAACAGCTCCGATTGCAGCCTACCGTGGCCGCCACACACACAGACACACACACACAGACACACAGAGAGAGAGAGAGAGAGAGAGAGAGAGAGAGAGAGAGAGAGAGAGAGAGAGAGATCCCTGAAGGCGGATGGACGGACAGACAGACAGACAGGCTGGCAGGTTAGCCAACCATGGGACAGACAGCCTTCCAGGACTGACAGATTTATTTCAGTCTTGAGCAAAGAGAGAGCAAATATGTGATGTGCTACCAGTACGCCTCACAGCCTTTTGCGAAGATACTGAGTTCTTTCTCTCTTTCTCTCTTTCTCTCTTTCTTTCTCTTTCTCTTGTTTTTTTTCTTCCCTTTTTGTGCTCTCCTAAATGCTTTTCCTCCGTCTCTCTCTCTCCCATGACCTCCCTCTCATCTTTCTTGTCCCTCACTCTATCTCTCTCTCTCTCTCTCTCTCTCTCTCTCTCTCTCTCTCTCCTCTCTCTCTCTCTCTCTCTCTCTCCCATGACCTCCCTCTCTCTCTCTCTCTCTCTCTCTCTCTCTCTCTCTCTCTCTCCTCTCTCTCTCTCTCTCTCTGTCTCTCCCTCTCTCATTCTTATCTTCTGCCATGAGTGAAGCCGTGCTGAGCCGAAGCAGCTACAGCGGTTTGGACTTGAAGACCCACACGTCACGCAGAATCAAACCGAGACGGACTCTCCCGCTGACCACGGGCCAAGCACTCATGATTAGCCCCATGCAATTGCCCGCGGACCTCAGACAGCTCGCCTCACGTCTGTCCCTTTGATTTGTGACCTGACCAAGACTCAGGCTCGTCTGAGAGATGGGAGTAGAGGAGAGGAGCAGAAACACTGTTTTAGTATGCGGGCCATATGCTGTATGCAGTGCATACACAGACATGCCGCCTTAAAGTCAACAACAAGGAATGCTCTTTCTTACGCTGAAACGGCAACAGTGTTGAGGCAGTATGTGTGCACAAGCTTTAAAGAAATGCGTGTGTTTGTGTATTTCACACACATCCAACTTTTTGTGAGAACAGCTGAAGAAGAAGAAAAAAATGTTTGTGGCACTTTAAGCGGGTCGTGCTGTGCAGTGCTGTTTGACAAGTTCTTGTGTGAAAATACAGAGAATAGCAGGGTAGAGTTAGAGAAAGAGAGAGAGAGAGAGAGAGAGAGATCAAGACATCAAATAAGGGGGCAAGGGAGTCGGGGTGAGATGACAGATTGAGTAGTATGTGATTGAATAAGAACTCTATAGATGTCAAAGGGTCAGCCTTTAAACGCCAGCTTCTCTGAAAACCCCCTGTGGCGTCTAGTGCTGGCCCTCTCGCCAATGGTTCAAGTGAAGAGGTCACGCTAGACCGTGCAAGAAACACGCGGGCGCTTGTTCCGGCACCTTCCTTCTCTCGCTTGTCTCTTTATTTACCATGCCGCTTGTCACTCCCGCCGCCTCAGCCTGCGGAACCTCCCAGGCCGTCTTCCTCAAGGGCGAATCGGGGTGTTGATTCTTTCCGAGGACACCGGGGTGTTAGCTCATGTGGCGGACGGCAGGCTCAATTTGTCTTGAGCGGCGGGGTGTTAATTCATTAAGTACAAAGGGTGTTAATTTGTCGAAGACCAGCTGTTTTAGAGAGACAACTGGCAAGGTCACTCCTGCGCCTCTCGATGCAAACATCTTCCCCCTGAGAGTCTCGCCAGCCTGCTGGGGCCGCCTGAACGGCTCTGGCGCCAATTTGTGGAGTCGTAAAGCAAAGACGTCAGCGAGACACGGCCCTGCCCATTGACGTTAGGGCCCCATGTGTTATCAGCGCCGTCGAAACGCAAGAGATCAATAAGAGCCCAGATCTTTCGCCGAAGAAAAACTACAAAATGGCCGCAGTAAGTTAACAAGGAGGTATATTTTGTGAGCCGCCTGACCGCTGAAAAGACCTTCCCCCCAGTGTCTGTCCCCCCCTTTTAAATGATTAGTTATCGCCCCCGCCGCAGTTGTATCGAATGGATTTCCACTTGAGAGGGAGTCCTGACAGAGCGCGAGGAGTGGGAGATGTATATAATTTGACAGGGAAGTGTCTCTTTTGTGCTCTACCTGTGATTTACGACTGCGAGCCCGGGCCGAGACTCGGAGCAAATGGTGGTGGTGGAGAGACAAGCCTGTGTGGCGGCATTCATCTTTGCTGTCGTTATTTGCCACCGCAACCCCCCTTCCCCATCGGATCTTTCTCTCCTCTCCTTCAGCAGGTCCACAAAGGCAGAAGCAGCGGGCGGGCCTCCTTTGATGGGAGGTTAGGGAAAGGAAAAAAGGCTACCGATGATGGCTTCCTCCATCTTCCTCTCAAAATGAGCTCATTAGCTCACGGCTTAACACGAGGCCTGCGGTGGAGGCTGTGAAGCCATCACTCCCGGGGCTTGGGCACAGTGCCAGGCCAATTTTGCGGGTCACGTCAGCCTGACAGTCGCTCTGACAGCAATACACTATCCAGTAGCCGGGGTCAGGTGTGGAGATCATTTAGAATGATAGAACATAGCGGGGCATAATGTGTTGGCATTCGCCTGCATGGATCTTATTACATTTAGTCATTTAGTCGTTTAGCCCACGATTTGTATCCAAAGTGACTTGCTAGTAAGGTACATTACACACAAACAGCCAATCGAGGGGAAAAAAATAGGAGCCCTTGAACTCAACTGTTGGGTAGCTGTGAGGAAACTGAGGGAGGTGCAGAGTAGCAGGAATGAGAGTGAAGAACAGATAACTATCAATGCACAATTTTATTTTTTTATTTGTTTTTTACAATTTGTATGCACATTCCACAAATTCTGGCATCACTGAATAGTGATTTTGAAGTATCCTGGTTGTGTTTGCGCATGTAAACATCATATTTCAATTTTAGCATTTTGAGAAATCCCGTTATGCTAGCTGGAGGACTCCGAAAGAAACCGGAAAACTGTTCCATATATAGCCTACATTATGGCCTACACCTTATCCTGGTTTTCATGCAAATGCATGAAGAATAATAATACTAATACAACTTCATTGTTGGTAACCAGGATACAAGTATCCATCACGCATGCAGGGATACTAATAACCAGGTTTCTCTGTGTTCATGTAAACACCATGTCCTGAATAAAGATTCATAACCGGGATACTGAAGTGCATGTAAATGCAGTCATAGTTTAAACTGACTTCCTCTAGAAGCTAGTGCCTGCATTTTGGAGTTTATTGAAATAGTTGGGAGAACCAAGGTGAGAAGTGACATTCAAAAACGCTGCTGAAAATAAAATCACAAACTGTCACAGTCCGTCACAGTACACAACCAGCCAAGCATGGAATAAACACTTCTCCCAACTTCCCACACATACACCTACAAGTGTAGCCAAGTGCACAAGAAGTTTCCAGACTTTATTTGCATCTTCTCTGACTCATTTTAGTAGGGTACGACAAGTTGGCAACCATCATAATGAGAGAGGTACATCGGGAAGAAAACGAGCAATCACAGCAACAAAATACTCCCTGACAATCTTATTAGTTTTCCTTATTCAAATGGCGCGTTGGTTACAGATTACTCAGAATGTCAATAGTTCCAAAGTTTCAGTAATTGAGTTTGGTGCGCGTGTCACATCACTTAATTATGTTTCGGAAATGATGTACGATTATGAATGTTAAGTCACACTCTGATTGTTTCCTTTTTCTGTTTCTGCGAGCACCCACCGCTCCTACATCAGAGAAAGGCGTTGTTATTTTGAATCCCCCATTTGCTGAAAATAATGGATGAATTTTCTCTGATTTTCTCCTACGGATTTCTTCTCCCCCTCGCTCGTTTCACACCTTATAATTCATTAGCCCTTTTAGTCGCCCCTTATCTGTGCTAACTTCATTTGTTTCTGAGAGGGAGTCACATGCAACAACAGCATCTGCCATCTTTGACAGCTTCATTCTGACTCTGCAGTAGTGGTGCACTGGCAAATATGAATTGAATTAAAGGTCTGTATTGACGACGAGAGTGTTGGAATCCACTGGAATAGTGAATGTGAAAGCGTGACATTGAACCACTTATTGCAAGGATGGATTTTCTCTACAAAGGTACATGTAATTGACCTTTCTGTTTCCGTCCAATTTCCAGTTGGAATTACCTTGTTTTGCTCATGGCAAGGCATTTATTGAAACAGTTTCCAAAAAACCCTGTAGTCAACTATAGGAGCCAGACTATCAATGAACGTAATTTGTTTGTTGGGACTGAGCTTGCAGCTCACCCAGGTCTATTTTGAATTCTACAGATAACTATGTATTTTGCAATGCTGCCATTTCAATGTATGAAGTATTTTAATTGGATGAGCAGGAGGATATGAATGAATAGTGGTTTGGTTTGCCACATGTGTCCGATAGGCCTATAACTGCAATGTTGTTAATTATTGACATAGATAATGAGCCATGTCAGAGCCAACGGCTGTCAATAACAGTGCATTAATAACAAACCGTTAACGAGGCACAAACGCCCCATGGCTTTTTGGGAAATGACCCCAACAGCATAGAGCAGCTGTCACTGATCGGGATAATGAGATGGTATATTGAACGACTGACAGGTTTCCTCCCTTTATCTCCAATGGGGTCCTGTGAATGTCACCCTACAAGTAGCCAATTTGGTGAACACCGTATTTTTTTTCCCGGGAAATGAATGTCAGCCCCATGGACATGCTAGCACCACTTCTCTCATGCTGCCCATGGTCAACCACTGACTGCTGCTTAAAGGGAAACATATAAATTGATTTAATAATAGGATTCTTGGAATAAAGATGTACAAGATAGGCTAATGCAAACATTATCATCAAAGGACATCGGCCCAGCAGCCACATGGCTAGCTCACCAAAGCCAGCCGGTCTCTGCAGATCTATGCAGCTTTTCAACATGATGAAGCTGACAGTGAAATGCCTTATCACACGCTGCCATATTGGGATCTAATGTTTATGAATATGTTTTATGAATGATCAAAGCAGTGGGGGTCTCTCACCAGGAATTCAGGAAACATTTCAGGCACTTAGACAAAATTCACTTCTGAGGCTTTCAGCCAACCTAGGGTGCAATCCTTCGAAATCACAGTGTGACAAGCATAGTAAAATCGTAGTCAGTCTCTCTTTCTCTCTCTTTCTCTCTCTCTCTCTCTCTCTCTCTCTCTCTCTGTTAACATGGCTATTGCACATCAACGTTTTTGCTCTCTCTGTCCTCTCCTCCTGCTTGTTCCTGTTCCTCCAGTCAGATTCCCAGGCCAACCAGCCACAATGTGTGTGTCTCAGGCTTCCAGCCAGCTAGTTAGTCAGTAAATATTCACATTTGGCCCCCTGATGGTCTGTTCACTCCTTGTTATATTTCACTCTTTTACGGCGCGGTAGCAAGGCCTCCAAATCAATCCATGCAGTCAGTCACTGAAAGTAGGCCCCATAAACCTTTGATTCTTAATCCTATCATAATTCATTTGGCTTAGATGGGGTCATTACAGCTGTTATAAACGATGTTCAGCACAACAAAGTGCAGTCATTTTGTTAACCCAAAGGCTGCATGCATGTCTGTAACTGGGTAAACAGTGCCCTCTAGTGTTGTGAAGTGTACTTGTTTACAAAGTGGTGAGCCAACATGCAGTAACCCTGCCGTTGACATCTTGTGGTGGGGGGTTTGTACCGAATGACCCGCTATTTTTCAGCAGTCACCATGCCAGCAAAACACAAAGGCTGATTTCAAAGAAAACATTTGTTTCCTTGCAGGAGACACACAGTATGCAGTCTCTTGGAATAGTGTCTTTGTTCAGACAGATGAGCCTGAAAGGTAACTGTGGCAGGATAGACACGGCTATCAAATGATTCAAACAGGTTTTTTTTTTTTTTTTAGATTATGGAAACTTCAATGGTTTGCCAAGGCTTTGATAACTTCATTAGCTGAGTAACTCTGACACTAATAGGATTACCTTAATACTGTGGTAGCTCCAATTAAACAGGTATTAGTCTGTCTACATATGAGTTAATGAATAAATGAACAAAGCCTTATCTTCCCCATGGTCTGAATATTTGAAAAAGAAGACATCTCCCCTGTGTCTGTCTGTCTGTCCCCTCTCCGCATGCTGTCGCTAGGATTCTGGAGCTGCAGCAGAACGGGGACATGGACATTCTGAAGCTGAAGTGGTGGCCGCGGGATGGGCCGTGCGACATGCAAGGGGCGATGGGCGGACAGCAGCGGGGGAGCGCGCTGGACATCCACAGCTTCGCCGGGGTCTTCTGTGTGCTGGCCGCCGGCGTGGTGCTCTCGTGCCTCATTGCCATGGTGGAGACCTGGTGGAGCCGGCGCAAGGGCTCCAGGGTGCCCTCCAAGGAGGTGAGTGAGGAGGTGGGGGAGTGGGGGTGGGTGGAGATGGGTGGATGTTTTGGGGAGGTTAGTGGGTGCAGGGAGTGGATGGATGTGTTGGGGGGTTGAGTGAGAAAGTAGGTTTGTGTGTGTGTGTGTGTGTGTGTGTGTGTGGTGTGGTGGTGTCGGAGTTTGTGGATGGGGGCGTGTGGTTGGTGGTTGGTAGATGGGTATTTGGGAGTGGGAATGTGTTGATATGTGGAAGGTGGAGGGTATGTGGATGAGAGGGAGTGGGAGGGTGGAGGCGAGTGGTTGGGAGGTGGGTTGTGCTGTCTAGATGGCTGGGTGGTGCAGGGAGGTGGTGGAGAGTCTGGCACCACTGTGGAAGCCCCCGAGAGAAATGAGGAAGAAATAGAAGATGTCAGATGATAGACAGTCTGCTGTTTATGAGACGATTGGAGGGAGAGGCAATTGATTTGAATGAATACAAATGGAACGTAAAAAGGATTTTAAAAGAAAGAAATCACATCCAAAGTCTGGGCCCACCCACATGATTAAAATTCTTGCCAAGCATTTTGTAGGGGTATTTGAACATTCAGCTGACAGAGCCATAAATACAAGTGTTAAAACCTCATATAATGTATGAGGAAATAGTTGCCATAAAATCTATGACAGGGTCCTACTGCATGATAAATGTTGTATTATTATGAATACATTATTATAGTGCAAATCAGAACAAAACTGGAACCATAAACAGCATCGGTATCCAAATATTCTGGTGGAGATTTTACAGAAATAGCAGTAGTTATATTCCAGTGCAGTTTACTGGCAGGGCAGTTCATCAACTCAGCAGTTCATGAAGAATTCACAGTGCTACCCAATGCACATATTAATTGTGGAATTATATAGCAGTCTATCAAAAATTTAATTCCACATTAAGACATGACTTTACCCACAGATTTAGGCACTCATACTTTCATTGCGAAATGTCGTCGTCACTATTAGATTTATGGGAAGTAGAAGGTGGCAGAGCAGAAGGTCAGTCAGCTCATATAATTTATCCCCGAGGTAATTTGTGATAACAGAACAAACGTCGAATCATTAGTCAGCCATGATGCCGAAACTCCCTCTAGGACCCCCAGGTGTCATTTCTTTCTCTCTGCCCTTTTGATCAGCTTCATGCCCTTTTGATCAGCTTCATGCCCTTTTGATCAGCTTCATGCCCTTAGATCAGCTTCATGCCCTTAGATCAGCTTCATGCCCTTTTGATCAGCTTCATGCCCTTAGATCAGCTTCATGCCCTTTTGATCAGCTTCATGCCCTTAGATCAGCTTCATGCCCTTAGATCAGCTTCATGCCCTTAGATCAGCTGGGAGCTCCGGGAGAGCAAATATAATAAGGTAGCGCGACGAGGAGCCAAAACGACTTTTCATCCTCAATAGAGAAAAAACAAATAACACAGAGGCAGAGAAAGTGGGGGGGGGGGGGACACACAACAAGGGCCCAACCTTGAAGTAGCGTTTGATCATGGAGCAAGGCATTGTCTCTGCTCCTTCTCTTCCCCCTCTCTCTCTCTCTCTCTCTCTCTCTCTCTCTCTCCTTCTCTCTCTCTCTCTGTCCCTCCCTCTCTCCCTTGCACAAGCCCCCCTGCAATCAGACCAGCTTTCATCTGTCAGTGTGACCAGCTCGCCTGCCGTCAACGACACCCGCCTACAAAGAGCCACAGCAGCATCCCCTCCCGCCCCCCTCCCACACACACATACACACACATACACACACACACACACACACACACACACACACACACACACACACACACACACACACACACACACACACACACACACACACACACACACACACACACACACACACACACACACACACACACACACACACACACACACACACACACACACACACACACACACACACACACACACACACACACACACACACACACACACACACCTATACGGCATCTTCATTGCCACACACAGGACCCTCACTCCCCCATGCAGAAAAGAGGGACGGGGTATGGTCCCTCTACACGACATGTGTGGGGCTGCAAGGCAAACACCTTTGATGGTTTTCACTACAAGCAGATTTGCCCACTGAATTTCAAGATCTCAGTATGTAATCGATAACGTCTGCCCTCATGTCATTATCTGACTGTTCCGTCACTGGACAATGACATGAAACACTGGCTTTGGCTCATTCTGCTAATTCATCAATGGCCGCCAAAGCCTTTGAGGAGCATAGCTGCGAAATATTGATCAGGGCAGAGAGGAAAGCACAGAAAGATACATTGGTATGCCCACACATGCTTATGCATTGTTGGCATCCAATTGTATTGGGCCTATATAAAGTAGACCTCTGCTCTGATTTGGCACAAGTTATACCAGCTTTCTACATCATGAATCACTGAAACAGTGGGAATTTAACTTAGCGCATGCATTTCATTTGGGGATTTCACTGAAGGGTGCTTATCATGTTGTTTTTTCACCTCCTCAACCCACTCCGCTGTATTGCTGTATATAAACACACATGTTGTTTTTCATTATCGTGAGTGATGTTAAGTGAAAGGGTGTTTTGCATGGGTCAGTGCATGCATCAGTTGGCCACTCTCAGACCTCCAACCTGTGGAGGCTAACCCACGCTGGGCTCAGGCCAGCCTGACCGAAGCCTCCGGAAAACCTCAGGCTTGGCTGGAGTTTGGTGGAAAAACAAGCACACACACTGACACACACACACACACACACACACACACACACACACAAACATATACACACAGTCACTCACAGAGACACACAAACACACGCAGTCACTCACCAACACTTGGTGCTGCATAAACTCAGAGTGAGAGAGGAAAGAAAAAAAATCATTGTGAGCGTTAAAAAGGACTCATCTGAAGTCTCCCAGCGTGTTTGAAAGTGCCGGAGGTGCTATCGCCTCCGTTTGTCGATGCCTCTCGAACATGCCCGCTGGCGGGCTGAGCTGATGGCTGAGCCTGTGTTCATCCCCTGCCCCTTTATTTCCACATCTCTCATCATTTTTTTTTTTTTTTAGTTTTTTTATTTATCTTGTTTTTTTCTTCGTCTTTTTCATTCTGAGCCTCTCAAATATTTGCTTTCTGCTCACACCCAGTAGCATGGCACAGCTTGTTCTCTGCTTTCCCTGGAAAAAATTCCTCCACCTCGAATCTCCCCCGTGCATCGACCCCCATCCCCCATGCCCCCCGACCTCCCGCCTACTCCTATCAAACAAACCTCTAACTTCTGAAGACATCCAACACTAACAAAAGAAATGACTGACCTGTGTTTAAGTGTCTCTGTCTCCCTATCGCACAGTACACAGTTGCACATGCATACTAACACACTAACACACAGACATTAGTGTTTCTCACCATGTTAGCTTGTGTGTGTTGTCTTTGTGACACCCTGTGCACATGTGGTCAGTGTTTGCTCATCCCTATCGACCTCACCTTTTGTGTGATGTCACTGTCGCTGCTTTTGTTGTTGTTGTTGTTGTTGTTGTTGTTGTTGTTGTTGTTGTTGTTGTTGTCGTTGATGATGTTGTTGCTTTTGGTGTGGAGTGATGCGATATGACAGGGCATCACAGCGAGTTCCTCCGCATGTCAGATCACTGCCCCACACTTCCCGCCTCTCCTTGGAGGAGCTCGAACTGCGGTGTGACCTCGCCACCTGCCAGGGCCCTGGCCATGTCCCCGTGCCTCGTCACGGTGCACCGAGAGAGAGAGAGAGGGAATGAGAGAGAGGTGCACCGAGAGAGAGAGAGAGGGAATGAGAGAGAGGTGCACCGAGAGAGAGAGAGGGAATGAGAGAGTGAGCGAGTGCATGCTGTTCCGGCCCTGTGCCGCAGGGCATGGAGTTGTCGCTCCCACTCCTGTTCCACAAGAGCGGAACAGATCGAGAGAAACAAAAGATGACAAAATATGATTTTTTTTTTCTCCACTTTGCAGATCTTCTGCTGTGTCATTTGCTACTGAGATTGTTTAGAGACCAGTTGGTCCTCTGGTGACTAACACACCTAACGTGAGTGTGTGTGTGTGTGTGTGTATATGTGAGGGCTAGCTCACATGTTTCTTTCAGAGGAGAGACCACTGGGCTCTACACAATGTCCATGTTTGATCATTGCTCTGACCTCAAACTTGTTTGATTCCTGTCAAAAGTCATGTCTGATTTCCTTGTCACTGGCTGAACGACCTTTTTTTCATTTCCTTTGTTTTGTTTTGTTTTGTTTTGTAGATAAGTACTCTGTGTTGAGGGTTAAAGCAGGCGTGGGAGAACAATGCAAAATGCCATTTTTACATCTCACCCTTCCAGGTATCTGGCTCCTCGGACATTAAAACGAAAAAAACCTCTGTGTGCTGACTGTTGTCTTTTCTATTCATCCTTGCCTCTCCACACTTCTCCCCTCCCTCTTCTCCATCCTCCTCTTCGTCTGCCTGCTTCATCTCTCTGTCTGTCCGACTGTCTGCCTTCCCCTCCCTCCCTTTCTCTCACTTTCTTTCTCCCCCACCCTCTCTCTCTCTCTCTTCCTCTATCTCTCCCTCTCTCTCTCTCTCTGTCTCTCTCTCTCTCTCTTTCTCTCTTATGGACACACTAACACTAACGCATCCATCCGTCACATTTTGATCACGCATCGTGTAACAGACGCAGTCTGAGGGGCCGACCGTTAGGCAGGAGGAGACGTGTCTCCACGAGAAGCCGAACGACATCACGCTGGCGCTCCGCAGCGCCCCCAACCACCACCACCACCACCTCCACCACCACCACCTCTCCCCTGCATGCTGCTCAGGGCCGCTGGACTCCAGCCTCCGACACACGTTCGCTCTCCCCCCTCGGTCTATCTTCTGCCAACAATGAATTTTTATCCTCCTCCACCTCCTCTTCCTCCACCTCCTCTTCCCTCCCCCTTTCCTACTGCCTGCCCCCCCCCCCCCTTTTCCCTTCACCACGACCACCGCAAAATGGGAAAAAAAAAACACCTGGCACCTCTCTCTGCACCTCCACCCGCCGCCACCACCCCCAACCTCAACTCCACCGCAGGCTGCAGCCACTCAACCCACTCACTCACTGCCCAGACTTGAAATTACACTTGGCATGAGAGCAAGTGGCCTTTACGCTAGCGGTAGCAGTAGTAGCAGTAGCAGTAGCAGCGCTCCCGACTCAACTCCCGTTCCAACTGTTAGTCGGCCGAGACCGGAGCTTGGAACCGGCACCGCTTGAGTCCGGCGTCCAAACTCTGAAGCCTGGGGCAGGGACTGGGCTGGAGCAGGAGGCTTGGCTAGCGTGGGCTAATGAAGACACTATCAGGGGACAGGTGGAGTGTGTTTAAGTGGCAGCGCTAGCCAATTACAGCAGCTCAGTCAGCCAAAACTGCACTGATGAGACGGACTAGCGGTGGCCAGGGAGACCCTTTAAAAAGCTAATAGAAGCTTATCCACATATCTGAAGCTCTTGAAAACAAACCGAGAGGAATCCGACTAGACTCACTGTGACAAGTACAACCTTAAAGCAAACTGGTGACGGGATTAAATTCAGTAGTGGACACACACACACACAAGCACACGCACACACACTAATGGTCTGTGGGTGTATATAATTTCATTCATGTAGCAGGGAGTTATTGATGTCAGTGGCTCTGTTCACTTGTGGTTTCACAGCAAGGCTCAGCGGAGAGATCTTTACAGAGGACTGTGAAGTGCCTAATATGCTGTTTACAACTCTCATCAGGGTGAAGTTGCAAAATGGCCTTTTTAGTGAATGTGATGGTGCTCTGGGAAAGACCCTTTCCCCCATTTTGCTCATGGCCTGTACCTACCCAGTCAGCTTCAAGACAGCGCTCTCCACTGTACATTTCCATAAGCATTCATTGCGGACTGTTCATCATTGTTATGTTGGTGGGTTGGTCGGACAGCTGCTTACGGCTAGCACTCTCTGCATATCACTCTCTGACATGGGGAAAGAACGCCAAACCACCAGCCGCTCCTGATGTCTGATGTCATTTTAACAGCATTGTCCACAGCTGAGCGGCTCTCCTCATGTGCAATGAACTCTCTGCTGCTCGCTGACTGTCTCTCTTGCTTTCCCTCAACCCCCCCCTCTCTTGTCTCTCTCCCTATCCACCTCACGGCCCCCTCTATGCCCAAATCTGCCCGTCTGCCAACCTCCCAATCCACCACCTCCACACACACACACACACACACACACACACACGCTTCTCTGTGCTTGTGTGGTGTTCACGCCGAGCCAGGTCTCCGCCAACGCCACCAACACCAACAGCACCTCCCTCCAGCTCCCCCTCCCCTCCTCGGTCAATCCTGTGCTCTCGGAGAGGGAGCGGGTGACCGTGGACGCCACCTCCGCCACGCACTGCTGGCACAGTTCGGGGCCCTCCCCACTGGTCGTGGTGGCACTACACCCAATCAGTGCCAACTCCACTCAGGGGATGGAGAACGCACTTTAACCCCTACCCCTACCCCCACCCGACCCCAACCCCCAACCCCCCAGCAACCACCCTTTACCCCCCTCTTTGTTCTTCTCCACAAATGGAACACCAGTGCACTTACTGAGCTGAGCTCGTCTTTGGCACAAGCATTCCGCAGCCCTCCGTGAGTGTAAATATATAAATATATATGTATAATATACATAGCATATCATTTTATCTGTATAGAGTGCTCAGCAACTCTTGTGAGTACCCACTTAATATTGACCACAGTAGAAAGCTGGTCTGAATAATTTAAGGGGACATTAAGGTCGCCCCATTTGTCCCAAACTAAATGAGTATCTTTAATTTTTCATATGCCAATATTGGTATTCATTTTTCTATACTTGGACTGATGCATACAGAAGGCATTTTGGTTCTGGGACAGAGTTTCCATTCCAAATTGAAAAGTCACTGTTTAGGAAAACTTTGGAGACGGACCTGTTAAAAAACACAAAGTGCCTGGTCAGCATCTTATTTGTGTGCAGTGTTACCCGTTAGCACACAAAACTTTATTACTTTCCCCAGTCACTTTGGAGTAATGAGATCCAGCGATCCACACTAGAGATTAAGTCAGTCTCCATGGATGTGTACTCTGTCTTAGTATCTCATTATACTGTGCAGAGGAGGCATGTAGGTGTAATTACCCCAACTGTACCCTTCTAGTCTCAGACAGTGGGTCCCTGAAACCCGTTCCTTCAGCCGTCACCCTGGTAGAAATGTGTCTGTTTGTGTGTTCACCTCACTACAGCTTAGTGTGTTGCTCTTTGTGCCCCCCACCCCACCTCCTCCTCTCCTTGCGTCCCTCTCTCCTTCTCCCTCTGCTCCCCTCCACACCTCCACACACATCCCCAACACTCTCACCCCCCTCGCCCGGACCACCACTCTCTCATCTCGCTCGCTCCTCTGTCTCCTCCGTCCATGGAACTCTCGTTCTCCCACCCGGCCACCCACCCACCCCACCTGCCTCTGTCCTCTCTCCTCCATCTTGCTCTTTGCTGTGCTTCCCTCTCCACCCGTGCTCTCTCCATCCATTG
Source organism: Alosa alosa (assembly GCF_017589495.1). NCBI lineage: Eukaryota > Metazoa > Chordata > Actinopteri > Clupeiformes > Clupeidae > Alosa > Alosa alosa. Next base: position 19,426,817 of record NC_063193.1, on the reverse strand, counting down.
TCTCCATTCACCCGCTGCTGTGGCGTTTGTCTTCTCCTCATCGCTGTTGTTGTTATAACAACCTGCACTCCCATTTTTCCGCACCTCTTCCCGAATGTCTGATTCATCGTGTAAACCGCCACACTCTCACCTCTCACCCCCGCGCCTTGTCCTCCTGTGTTAAACTCACACACACACAACACACACACACACACACACATACACACACACCCTCTCGCCTCACTTTATTTCCCGACCTTTTGACCCTTTTACTCCTCTAACAACCCTCACTCCCTCCTTCTTCTTCTCTCCTCTCCTCTCCTGTTTTCCCTTCTCTGTCTCTTTTTTTTTCCTCTTTTCCTTCCTTCTTCTCTCTTCTTCTTCTTCTTCTTCTGTCTCTCTTCCCCCCTTCCCACACCACCTCTTCTCTCCCTTTCTATTTCCTTTCGCAGGACGACAAAGAGATCGACCTGGAACACCTTCACCACAGGGTTAACAGCTTGTGCACGGAGGACGACAGCCCCCACAAGCAGTTCTCCACCTCCTCTATCGACCTGACGCCGCTGGACATGGACTCCATGCCTGCCGCCCGCCAGGCCCTCGAGCAGATCAGCGACTTCCGCAACACACACATCACCACCACCACCTTCATCCCCGAGCAGATCCAGACCCTCAGCCGCAGCCTCTCGGCCAAGACCGGCGGCGGCTTCGCCTACGGCTCCGTGCAGGACCACCGGACTGGAACCTTCCGACAGCGCGCCCCCAACGGAGGATTCTTCCGCAGCCCCATAAAGACCATGTCGGCCATCCCATACCAGCCCACCCCGCAACCCAACTTCGGCTATGGCAACGACCCAGACAGGGGCACGTCCATATGAGCTCGGCCACGGAGGAGGGGAGAGCAGCAAAACCTTCACAAAAAAAATCAAGGAAAAAAAAAAGGAAAAAAGATTATGTGTACATACAGAATCTTTTTATGTTGTTTCGGTTTCAAAAATGTTGGCTTTTGTTTTTTGTTTGTTTTTGGCCTTGAACAGTGGTCGGCGTGAAAGAGAGTGTGTCCTGCTGAACTCACCAAACCTAAGAGGAAGGTGTTCGGTGTTGTTGTCGTTTGTTTGTGGTTGTCAGGAAGATCTCTGCTGTAACAGGGAATGACTGACTTTTCTTTTTTGTTGTTACTAAGCATTTCAAGAACGCTTTTTTTGTGAGGATTAAAAAATGAGACTAAAGATTATGAAAGACTAACGGAATCACCCAGGATCAGGACAATTGTGGTAAACAAAGACAGTGGGAACTTCTTTTTGTTGATGTTTTTCAAACAACATGAAAAAAAAAACACTTGAGGCTCCCTTTCAAAGATCTGTCATTTCTGTTTCAGTGTGTTTTGACGAGCGCCACGCTCAGTAACTTTCAACTAATACCTCCAGACCGAGGTGTCGATTCAACTCTGTGTGGCGTTCCTTTGACCCGGCTGCCCTATTGACCTCTAGGCAGGGTCCCGTCTTGAAGCTCGTGAGACTCCATTGATTACCAATGTACTGCACCAATGCTCACAGACTAGAGGAGGCCTGTGATCCTGGTGTGTTCTCACCTACGCTGTGACGTCTAGCCAAACGCAAGACGCTGTGATTAAAAAAAAAATAATAGTAAATAAAATAAAAACGCTTTGAGACAAAGACTCTCATCTATAGAAAAAAAACAGACAGAGAAACAATTCAAGTGACATCTAACAGAGAATACAGTTTAAGGCTGTTATGTGTCTTTTATTGACTTTGTTTTAAGTATAACAAATCTTAAAGCGTGGAATGTGTTTTTGTTTTTTTTTGGTCAGAGAGATAAAACTATGATGAAAAAAGATGAAATTATAATAATTGTTCTGAGCTGTCTATTTTTTATTTTCTTCTCCACTTTGGAAAACTGCTTGAGTGCCATTGTCTTTCTTCAGTTTGCATCATAAAGTCACCCTAAGGTTGTTTTCCTGTGTCTTTATGATTTTTTTTGTAGTCATACCAGGGCTCGACAAACAAGCATTTTGTACAATTGTTTTGTTTTTTCGTATTATTTTGTTGTTTTTTTGTTGTTTATTTTAAGTGCCACCAGCTAGCTGCTGTGTTCAGATTGATGTGTTGAGTTTGCATCATGGCGAGACTTTTCCAACGCATTAGTCAGACTAGGCCTTACAGAGGGAGGGCTTTACCTGTCCAGCATCAGTCCTCATCCCAGTTGCATTGCCACCCGAGAAGAAGGTCTCGGAGGTCACGTGAAATCTTTTTCTGACTCATTTCGTACATTGTTAAGGGATTATACTATTTGTCAAACTTTTTTAAAAGTGCTAATTTTCTCAACAAGTTCATCCAGCTGTGGTGAGGAAAAAAAAATAAACCTTTTTTTTTGCGGAAATGGCAAAATCCCACCTTTTCACTAACACTGTATTAATATTTAATATTTACTAATGTTAGTTGTTTAGACAGAGCTTTGAGTTCATTATCTTCGGACTAAATTGCAGATGTTGTACGTAGAGAACAGCGGCAGTGTTTGATGCAAGCCTTCTAGATGTAATTTTCTCGAGCTATGGCTATCGAATGACAATAGGAATCAAAGTTTATTTAGTATAAATTTTACATTTTTATTTAGTATAAATAAAGAACCATTTTAAAAAATGTATATTTTACATGCGGATGATTTTTTTATGGATAAAAGAGATGTATATCATAAGAGCCTAGCATTCAGTTAGCTGTCATTGCACTCTCATTTCTCCACAAATCCCTCTGACCCCTCCTCATTCTGACCGCATTTCCATTTTATTTGCTTCATTTAAAAATAAGGAGGCAAGTTCTTTCCGGAAAAAGAAGCATGCAGCACTTGCCATGCCTGTAACATTTTTAATTTCATACATAGTATGTACAGGATTACTTGATCATTTTCAACTGATTATAATGTACAGTATTTAATATAGGCCTATTTTGTTGTATGTGTTGCATATTATTCAAAACGGAACAAACTGAGGCCTCTGTTACAAGTGGCAAAGCTTTCTGTGTATAATTTGTCTAATAAACATGTTTTCTACAGTGGTATGTATTCTTGGTCTTTGATTTGCTTTTTCTTGTTTTGTGCTCATTCTAAGATCAACTATCTGCCATTGTTTTCTTTTTAAACTGGATTGTTTGTAGGCTCACCATTTCTGTGAACAATAGCAGACTGGTGACCACTAGAGGCACCAGTGAACCTCCAGAGACTCCATGTTTTTCACAATATCTTGGAAAGGGGGCCAGTAGAGTCCTCAGAACTGTCATCGTAAGGAAGACCCACACATCAAATGGGAAGGAATAAATAGTGTGTGTGTGTGTATGTGAGGGTGAACTTGGACCCACTGTGGACCATAGAGCATGTGCACCCCCCGCAGTGCAAGAAGTCATTGGTATGGCACTCAAAGCACATACTCAACTGCAGTGACAGACGAAGCACATACTCAATAGCTCAGTACATGTTATCGTTATTTATCATGTATTTGACTCCTTTGTACTTATTACCACTTTTAGAGAGAAAAGCGTAGTAACATTTACTTCCTTGCTACTTTCCTAATCTTTACACTTGCAGTTGAATTATTTTTAAAGTCATAATTGCTCTTTGAATTTCATTTGCCAGGGAGTATCCAGACCCACTTGTTTTTGGATACGTAAAACCCAAAAGCATTACCATGTGTATGAATATTGTGCTAGTAAAACATACACCCATATGTGCATATTTGCTTTTCTCTGAATGAAGAGCCATAAAAAAAAAATTGTATTCAGTTCTCTTCTTCTCTGCCCTTAGCGGATTGGTTCAGTGTAATGACTGTAAATGGTCAGTAGGTGGCAACAACAAACACAGCATTGGAGTGCATTTCACCTCAGAAAACCCCACTGTCTTTAGTGAATCAGCTTCTCAAATATCCTGCAGTGTCATCCTCAAACAGTGGCGGAGTAGGAGTAAGAGTTAAGATAAGCATACTAAATTAAACAGCACTCTGTTGCCAGTCAGCAAAGATCAACAGAGCGACTAGTCAGCCCTGGTTGCTCACAGTGACAACACACACAGTACAGTCATGGCAAACCCTGCACATTTATAGTTTTCATCGCCATTCTCATAACATCTTTAAGAATTGTTATACCACTACTTGTAACAATGTGATATGAGACCACATTTAAAGTCATGATTTAATTTAGCAATGTTCTTTTGATGTGTACCCCACAATGATTTGTGGTTAATCCCACTGAATAATTTGCATTTAAGACATTTAAATGTTTTAACAGCAATTGGTCATATTTGAAAGCTTAAGCTCTCAGTGGTAAAACTGTATTGTGTTGTCCAATTACGCTCAATCTGCACTGAATTGGACTCTGGCATGTGTGATTAGATCTCCTACACTTACTGGTCCATCAAGTTTGGCACACATACACTCCTCATGCTTTCAATTGACTGCATTGAGGAATTCTCCCTTCTCTTTTTCCTTCAGTGAAAATGCTCTTCTTACCATTGAGTTACCAGAGTGGATGCAAGTCTAGAATTAATTTCATAAGTCTCCATAGCAGCTATATGTTTAGTTACAATAGCCTACTCACTTTTTGGCATACTGTAGATATGTTGAAAGCATGAATCTGAACAAAAACATAGATAAACTACAATTTATTTTTCCTGCTAAAGGGGGATGTGGTGTTAAACTGCTGTAAAGTAGTCATTGGCCATGACACCCTCTGGGAACTGTAGCGTTTGTAATGATTTGTGTTCTTTTACACTCAGTTAGTACAGAATATCACTGACTTCCAAGCAGCTAAAAAAAAAAAAAAAAAAAAAAACACAGAGACACAATTAATTCCCTCTAATGTAGCATTCATAATCCATCTCCTGAGACAGTTGGCAATTTGCCACATTGCAATTATCAGTTCACTAACGGCTGTGCCTCATTTTAGTTCCACTTTAACACCATCAAGTTTTTTTGTTTGTTTGTTTGTTTGTTTTTTTAGCATTGATTTGCTAATTTCATCCCAAAACAAATGCCTATGAAGGGCCAGGGTGTGTGCTCCCTGAAAGTCTGGCCCATGACCTTGGCATTCCCACAGTCTTGCTCCTGAAGTTCAGACAGGAGCAACAGATTAAGAAAGCAATCAATCTAAGTCCAATATCACCATGCATCAATCAATAGATTCTGTAAAGCAGGTAACAGGTATCTTCTACTCTACAGAACAAAATACTAACTTTTAGTAGAAAGACTACGCTTCATGACACAACCTCACCAAACAGTATCCTATTCCTATTAGATGTATATCCTACACTTTTTCTCATAAACTAACAGGAATTAATTTATTTATGTATGTATTTACTTTTTATTTTATCCCAAAAACCTCTTACTCAAAATCATATTCTGGTGGACTAGGATCAGTGAAAACCCTCAATATGTTTTATTTGAATTTTCTTACAATTCCACAAAGTTCAACATTAAGTGACACAAATCAATACAGTTGAATAAGTGAGAGATGTAGATATATTGTATAATAAAAGAGATATATTGTATAATAAAAAAAACGATTCCCGTGTGTTAAAGAGTCTATAGATTATGTCTATAACTCGGTTGATACAATGATTTCTAATAAGATGTTATCGTACAAAAGTTGTGGGAATTTCTGCTTCTACTAATACTAACAATAGTGATAGTAGGCTAGTGGTGCAGTAGTAGTAAGTAGTAATGTTTTCATGTCTGCATGGTAAAAATACGCTATCCCTGTTTCCCCGGAGACTGGAATGAAGAAAGCAGCATGCAGACTCACTCACGTTGGGAGCCCCTATCGAGACACATTTTGTGCACATTTTCCAAAGGGTTCCCCGAGCGTGTCGAATGGAACATAGAGTCGCCATTGTGCCTGAGACACTTTAATAATCGACCGCTACAATATCCAACCTGTTGTTTGCTTTAGGAGCCTTTCCAAGGCTCGCAGGACAGCGGGACGGGGGCACACACTGGGACGGAGTCAGGCGCCAGTCCCCGAGCCTCAGCGCACTATGAATTCATGAATAAATGCAAAAAGATTAATGCTATTTCCTCAGAAATGAGGAATTTATATAAAGCATTATTCATTCGGCGGTTGATTTATGGACTAAAGTGCAAGTAGCCTATGGTAATTCATTTTTTATTAGTCAAATATATATTTTTATTACAATAATGTGTATTATTACAATAATAACTGCTAAACGACACTCTCTCACTGAGTTTGTTTTATTTGCAATTTAGGATAAGCCAAAAGTTCACAAGTTATATAGTCTATTTATCTGATATCCTACAATCAAATCTGTCAGTCTATTCCTCTCACTGCCTGTTCATCTAGGAGCCAAAACATAATGGCTATGTCTGTTTCAGCCTTCTTTTCGTGTGGCCAACGGTTTTAAACATATGATTCTCTATTGAGGGGATTGTTGTCAAAGATGTGGATGGTCACAACACGCAGTCTACACTCCTCTCTTGCCATTGCTTTGGACAGTAAAAGCGCTCCCTGATCATGTTTCTCATCCTGGTGCAGCGCTTTTTACCAGCAGGGCGTTCCTTCAGTCGGATCAAAAGGTTTTGAACTTGTTCAAAAGGAGATGAAATTTAAGATGCCATTAACTTCCACGGCGTATAGACGTGTGCTGAATGGACATTGAGCAAAATAGGAAGCGGGTTCCAGCTTTTTCTGGTGAATCTTCTGTGAATAGACCTACAACTAAATTCGACTAGATGTGCCGGCATGAGATAATTTAGTTTAAATTAGGCCACAGAAACGAAGTCCTGGTCACCAAACCGGACACTTCATATCGTTTTTAAGTTTTCATTTAGTTTTCGAGTTTTCATATAGACTATTCATATAGGGCCTTGGTAGGCTAATCTTGCTCTCTTCTGAAGGCAAAAATTCTTACAAGTCTTTCAAGTGCTAAAGTGAAGATAACGATGATAAATATGGCAATGACAATAGTGTTAATGGGCGTGTAATGATAATAGGATGATAGTGTAGTGTTTATTAAACATTAAACTGTTGCTTACAGGCTGGAATTTTGCAACTTATCAACAGTTACTCAGCTATTCGAGGTTTAGGCCAGTGGAGTAGATGAGCAAGAACTCATGTCACTGACCGTGTTTCACGCAGGTTATGGCCTTCTAAGGTACCACACCTGGCGCGTGGGCATCATAGTGTCTTTTATCTGAAGCTCGCGCTATCCACGCTTACTGACCAGCATCTCCGCGTGTGTCCGGTGGGACAACTCATTTTGGTAATAACACCCCAGTTAAACAACCCTAAACCGCGGCTTTATCAAAAACAGTTTGGGCGTAATAACCTCTCTCGGGTTTACGGCGCGTTTTCATTGGTTGTCCACACGCGCCTGCCCCAAGTGCTCTTATTGGTCAAAGCGCCACGCGACCATATGAGAAGGGGGGCTCCCAGGCGCGTGCCGCTTTTTAAAGCCAGTCAGTGTCCTGAGACATCAGTAAAGCAACGACCACGCGACTAAGTGCGCGCAACAGGTGCAAAAGTTAACAGGCGGCTATAAGTTACTTTCTATATTTTCTTTCCATTTCTTCCTTGCCACGATTTCGTGATTAATCCTACCTGAAATGGATGGACTGCGTCTGGAAAGCCTGAACAAAGACGCGAAGGAGATGAGTGAACTCGAAGTCCAACAGTCTGGTTTGGGGAGGGGGGAGCGGCGCGAGTACCCACCGAGTCTGGCACTCATGGACAGCAGTGACCCACGCGCCTGGCTCGCTCCCGCGCAGCCTGGCACCTGTGCGCCACACGCCGACTACCTGCTGCACTCGCCCGGCTCAAGTGTGGAAGGCGTGTCTCCACCAGCAGGTCACCTCTCCAACTTTAGGAAGAGCTCCAAAACCCCTGTCAAAGTGCGTGAGTTGTGTCGACTCAAGGGCTCGCTGACAACGGACGATGGAAGGCAGAGAGCTCCATCCAGCAAATCCACCAACGTGGTGCAAAAACAGAGGCGCCAGGCTGCCAACGCACGGGAACGGCGGCGTATGCACGGACTGAACCACGCCTTTGACGAGCTACGGAGCGTCATCCCGGCATTTGACAACGACAAGAAGCTCTCCAAATACGAGACTCTGCAGATGGCTCAGATCTACATCAATGCTCTGTCTGATCTTCTGGAGGGTCCGGGTGCTAAAGCAGATTCGCCAAACAGCAGCGTGTCCTCCACCGTCTACGAGGGGGACAACACACCCAGGGGGTCGCCGACAACCAGGGTTTTCCCTGCCCAGTTAACCGGAATGCCATTCGCCTATGAGGATGCGTCGTTCGCTTCTTTCATGGAACAGAATATGCAGTCACCTACGGGGAAGTCCGAATCTGAAAACAGCAAAGACTCACCCCGGTCGAACAGAAGCGATGGAGAGTTTTCCCCCCACTCTCACTTTAGCGACTCGGATGAGACTCACCTGGAGCTTCAGAGCGAAGACGAACTGTCGGAACTGAAACTTCCAAGCCACCAAGCATACTAACTCTTTAAAACAAACTGTACTTAAGTTGTGTCAATCAAATGTGGAGTTGGCATATACATTCCGATAGCTTGCTCTATGACAGCTGATATGATGGTGTATCAGATTTATAGTATATGGCCTTGAGATGTTATTTTTCATAGGTATTGTTCCGCCAATAGAATTTTACGCGCCTCTTGGTGACATTGATAGGACCCCTCTGCCATGTCGACTGCCATGGGCTCTCAAATGTCATTCAAAACATGTCTTCCAAGACAACAAAACGAAGCCTGATTTTGCCTTTGTATACTTGTAATTATGCCTAGAATACTGAATTCATTAAGATGATTTTGTCTTGATTTTGTCCCTGTAAGAATTTGCTTGCAACTTCTAAAGGTTATGTGCACTTTAAAAACGAGCCAGAGGCTTGAGAGACATGCGTTTGTCATGGAACAAATAGCGTCTTAATGTAAGTAGTTGACTACTGCCAATTTGATACACATATTTAAAATAGCCATTAGTCTTTTTGTACATTTGTTTGTTTTTGAACATTATATTTCAAGGCGAAATTGTATTTTGCTTTGATTTGGAGGAGGTGATTTAAGTATTTATTGTCGATGGTCTTGTTTGTCTTGCTTTTCTAATGAGATGTTACACTGCTGAAATCTAGAAATTTGCCATTTGGTAACGTTTTCATTGATTTTGAAAATAAAAATAATTCAACATAACTATTTCATGCCTAATGACTTTTTTTTAAGATGTTGTCCAATGTAATGCTTGTATGCTTACTCATTAACTATTTTAGTATCTAAACTGGCGATAACATGGAATACTCAGTCCAAATTACCAATGTGAAAAGAGGCGTGCAGTAGGCGTACTTGACTTTTGGTCAACTTTTGGTTTATGTCATGACTTGACATGAACTTCTTCTTCTTCTTCGTCTTCTTCTTATTATTATTATTATTATTATTATTATTAGTTATTATTATTAATAATAATAATAATAATAATAATAATCATCATCATCATAATCAACCGGCGTTTAAAATACACAATGCTGTTCCTGCTAAATATAGATAGCCTATATATTTAGCCTAGCTAAAATAACACGTTTTGTAGGCTACTGCCAGTCCAACAATATCAGAAACAATAACAACAACTACAATGTTATTATTAATAATAATGATAATAATAATAAGCCTAATGATGATGAGAATGATGATGTTGATGATGATGATGATGATGATGATGATGATAATAATAATAATAATCTCTCAAAAGGGCACTTTAAGATTTTGCTGCCTCTGAGGGATTTCTATATAGGGTTATCTTATTCATTCTGATCTGAACTCTGATCACTTTTTCAGAAAGTTATGTTTTTCAATCACCGTGACTTTCCGAAATAGCAACTTCACACAAAGTCAATCCATGTTTATCATTATCATTAAAAGTAAGCATTATGTATTAGGCTATTGATCATTACTTGAGAGAAGTTCGAGGTTTTAAGGTAGCCTATTCCATGTTGAGATATAGGATTACGATATATAATAGAAATAATCTTAATGTAACCTTAAGACTCTGAGTGGAAGGTCGACAGCGGCAAGAGTTAGATTTGGTCGATAACTTTTTATTAGAAAAAGTTTGCTATAGCGATATAAAAGCTCACTAATTAAAAAATAATAATTTCTCAAGTGGTAACCTAGCCTACGCCCCCTCCGTATGGTGCAGGGCGAGGTAAGGTCATTTCATCAACGATTGTTAAAAGATTGTTGTTTTTGCCACTTCAAGATGCCTGGTTGCGGTTGTAAAATGTGTAAACTTTTCGTTATACTTGCATACACTGCCGATAGTTTATGAAAGTACTAAGTAGTTGATGTGTGTGTGTTGGTGTGTGTGTGTGTGTGTGTGTGTGTGTGTGTGTGTGTGATGGTAATCGGAGTGTTTATTAATTTGCGTGCTATTGTTGGCAGACCCGTGGCAAGGGGTGTTGGGTGTCCTCATTGAAACACGCGCTGTCAGCTGGTGAGCGCGCAGGTTTCTCCTACACAGAGCGTGAGGTCCCTCAGGACGAGACTCCAGAAAGAACACTTGCTAAGGAAGCCTGCCACGCACACGCTCACGCGTACGGCGACACACAACCGCCGAACATTGACGCCGGCGAGCGCGCGCTCACAAACTCACTGCCACGAGCGAGAGGATGGGGAGCGCACAGCAGGTTTATATTAACCAACATTTAAAGTCGTCCAGTCACAGACATATATTTTAATCAAATTGTGCAAACGGTAGCCTAGTGTAGATGTACACTAGTGTTGACGGTTTTCTTGGTTTTATCCACAATTTGGAGCGTTACTGAGAGATTCAGGAATTATTGATGAAAGCGCTACTGCACCTGCGTCCCACCCACACCCTTAACCAATCATGCGCCATGTCCTCGCGATCGCCTCCGCAGATTAACATAGTGAATAATAGGCAATATTATGTACACGCGCTCTATGTTCAATTATTTACAGCGTTTATCCTTCCATACCTTTATCTTTCTATGAACAACCAGCCACCTGGTGACACATGCGACCCTCCCAAACGACCACGATCTCAGATTTCAGTAACTTGCGCCCTCAATATTGCGCATGCATTCTGACACCCACCCATCTCACTTAGTATTTAGACATTCTCTGTATCTTTTCTAAACATATAAACGTCAAAAATGTGATACATTTATATATATATAAGAATAATATATTTAACATTTATATATATAAGAATGAAAAGTTTAATCTTGCAAATAGAATTGCTATTATCTTCAAAGATAGCTTTGAAGATGGCTTTGAACGAGGAACGAGGACGAGGAAAGTGCCATAGAAAATAATTATATCTTCCGTTCATTCTCTCATCTGCAAGCACTCCAAGGCAGCTGGAACAAATAAGTCACTTTCAGTTTTCCTGTCACATGTAGCCTATTTCCTCAAACCTTGCAACTTCCCTTTTTTTAAAAACGAAGCATCATAATCCACCTCAAAGCAACCAATGGCATCAATGAAGTGTACCTACAGTGTATCTGCACCTCCATCTAAACAGCTGTGAGTCTGTTCGTGTATAGGACTCGTATCTCATTAAATATTAATATTGTGCGTTGAGGAAAGTAAAAACAACATTTTAGTTCCTTCCCGCTCCACAGTATACAGGCACGGGGCAAGCGAGTTGACAGGTGCACAGGCTGCAGCCCTCTGGCTCAGTTTTATACTAAAAAGTAATTTCTGCTTCATCATTAAGAGGTAATTTATTTAGAATCAGAATAATTTGAAAACTGATTATAATCATTAAAGTTATGACTTTTCTGTTTTTTATGACATTCAGGGAATAACATAAAGTTTACATTAGACTCAGTGAGTATAACAAGTTAAAGAAACAAGAAGTGTCCATTATGTCAGGCGCGTAGCAAGCGTGGGGGATGTGGGTGTTATAACGTACACACTTCTACGCGAACACGATTCTATCCCCCACACTCTTTGTCAGATTAAAATGAAAGTAAAATATGGAAATAAACGCTCCCGTAAAGAGTTGGAACCGTATCTACAACGCACACACAAAGAGACACAAATAGGTATGTTGATTTGATTGAATGGTCATCCAGCCAATCACATCAAGTTAGCCAGTGAAGAACCAGAGCCGCTCTGATCAAATTCAAAGTGAATACGGGGGTGCGCGCACCAATGCACTTGTTTGTGCAGAAAGACATTTGGCTACTGTTCTCAGAGCATTATGCTTTCTCTGTCTATGATCTGCAGCTTTTCTCAAACTATGGGCCTCAACAATTAACCTAGGCTACTGGTCCACGTAGCCGCGAAATTAAGTTATGCCCGGTGCTTCACACGTCTGATCTGATTTCACTGTCAATGTGTGTCGTAGTGCTACATCTACTGGAGATCTTAATGTCTTACGATCGCGTTCCATTTAGAACATCTTATTTTGATCTTACAAACGGAGGCGTCAAGACACATTTGAGTTCTACATCTGAGAACTAAGATTTCCAGCATGTAGAACTCATATAGAGCGCTCATGCAATGTGTGTGTCCCTGCAGCAAGTGAAACTGTAACGTGGGCTAGAAGCAACAATAGTTTAAACAACAACGTGGCTTCCTGTAACTATTAATGGAAAAAGCATAGAAACGGCTAATCATAATCTTTAAATTGACATTAATTAAGCTGGCTATATGCAACACAATTTATTTATATTCCCTTTGCATATGTTTGGGTAGACTTCAAACGTTTTTGAATTTGAGCTTACAGTTCTGTATTCTTTATTATTATATTTATTTAGGTATTAGTGATACCTCGAAATTAGGCTGCTGTCTGTTAGGGCAATTTATTGTAGCCTGCTAACCCATATGCAGAAAACATAATTTCTGAAATGATTTCTTGATTTATAACATGAAATATGTCTCTATGTAGGGTAGTGTCAAATAGTGAAGTGATAGGTAGATCATGTAGGCCTACATGTCACATGAGCCACACATACAGTATGAGGGGCGCTGCTTCTTCTGTCCCGCAAACTGCATTAAAATGGTGTGTTTAGCAATCAGAATTTCAATTTTTTTCGGGGTAGAAACTGCCGGACACCAATATAGTCCGCACCCCTCTCAGAAAAGACTTACAACGTCCCCGTAGGGAGTTATTTATAATTTGGCAAGATTGTTTCATTTTCCTATCCCACAACCCCCACAATTTTAAAAAGCTTGATACGCCCCTGGTCCATTTTAAAAGTGTTCATAAGTGCTGTTGCTCTTTTTAAATCTGCAATTGAATCTTTTTTTTTGTTCAGATTCAACTTTATTTGGATTTGATCCCAGATTTTTTTTGCACTGAACATTATGCATCAGAGACAGGATGGAGAATTTAATTTGTGAAATTATGGTAAGTTTTGGTTTGTGTCCACACATTTAATTCAAAGTTGGTCAAACATTTGTTATTTGCTTTGAAATTTCTGTTTCACGACATTCAGCACAACAATTTCTGCGCCACAACATTCAAGTAGAGCACCACAACATGCTCTGACACTTGTTACATACAGCTGAGCTGCACTTATGCCGTCATTAGGAAGAAACAAAACCCTGTGCAATCTAATGAGTCACTAGTTTCACCTAGCAACACTACCCACACTCTATTCTCTCAAAACAAGAAAGGAAACTGTCAAAACACGTTCCAAAACTATTATAAAAATCATTCAAAATTATGCAGAAAAGTGCAGGTTCTATTCAGACCCATGCTAATTTTGACACTTCTCAACCTCAGGGATCTCCCTGCATTTCTGTACAAAGATAACGCAAGTCGTAGGAGCCTAATAAAAGAGCTCGAGCTCTCTAGGGACTTCTGGACAAAAGATAAAACTCAGCCGTACTTCCCATCTGCTCCAGGACAGGGCAGCAAGCAGAGAGGGGGGGTATTGGGGAGAGTGTGTGTGTGTGTGGGGGGTGCCAAGGGGAGAGAGTTCGATACTGAGTGCAATGAGGTAAAGAGGACACACTCCAGGAGAGAAAAAAAGGTTCTTCAGGGTTTAACAGGCTTGTTTATACAACACCAACAGAGGGTCCAATTTTTTATTTTCAATTTTTTTTTTTTAAAAGAAAGGGAAGTTGTGTTGCTTTCAAACTTGTCAAACTCAAAATATGCCAAGTTTATGCTACTGTATGTGGGTGAATAATGTGTAGATGTGTTTTCTTTTTTGGATAAAGTTTTGGTGGGTCACTTTTACTTTTCTATTGAATATCCAGATTCAGGCTTTCCATAGTTCATTAGGCTAAATATCGGGGGGCAACAATTTCGACTCAGCACTACAAAGAAAATACACAATAATAATCTCACAGTTTTACAGGTCGAATGTGTTGTTTGTTACTGCATGCACAAAGACACCCCTTAACTGTTGCTCCACCATGCATGGTCAGTGAGTGTATAGAATCTGACAGAGGGTGCATCCCACAGCAGTGTCTCATACAGCACCTGTCATATAGCGCCTCTTGGAGCTTGAATTAAAACGGGTCCCTCTGAAATATTAATGGCGGCAACAGTATGTGTGAAGTGCTCACGCTGAAACACCGCACACACACCTGTGGCTACACGGAGGTATGGGTTTGTGAGCCTTGTTTCTTTCTGAGAAGATTGTTATCTAAGCAGGGATGGAAAATAATAGAAAATGTCACATGAGCCAGTGAATAAGAGAGATGAATAATGCATTAGCTTCCTATGAACACTGGGGTTTGTTGACACTCATGATACATATCGATGTATCCCTTATGGCTTATCTTGTATATCGCACTAAGTTGTTGTTAAAAGATCATGGGTGTATCTGCAAGCCTCTCAGGTTCCTTCCTTTAAAATGTGTAACCAGCAAAGAGTGCAAGCCTCTGTTGGACTTAAAGTAGTCATATGATTGGTTATTATTGTGCCACGTAAAAAAAAGGTGACATGGAAGAGCAATGCATAGAATGCATAAGAAAGGAAGAAACATAAATCTACTTCTGCCTTCACTGGCACCTCAGATAGATTTCCACTTGTTTGACAGTGTTGTCCATTTGTCTTTCTGCACACCATAAAAGATTAGGGGTGAGGGCAAGGGAGCCCTCTAGGCTTTGTTCGTCTGTTGGCCACCCTTTTGTGTCAGCCAATGTTCAAAGCGAACGTACATAGACTAACATGAGGCTTCTTGGGTAACCGTCCCATTGAAAACCGCACAATGGCGGGGCCAATTAACGTTGACGTTCAGTGCTCTCTGAGCATCAGTTTTGTTCTTTGTGAGCATGCGTCTGTATGTATACATATAGGAAACACCTCAACTGTATGGGTATTTACTCTTTTTTAACATTTGGCCAGATTGGGTTACGTCCAGCACGCTGCCCCCGATCTGAGGCGTGAGGGATTGAAGCTGGGCACGCCCTGAATAGAACCAGGGCCATACATTTCCGGGTGGTTCTGCTCCAGGCACTTTTCACAGCTCTCACCTCAAGTGAGATTTCCCTCTTTTTTTTTTTTTTCAAACGGGAACTCAGCAGCCCACTTTGGAGAATGGATTACAGGGAAGAGAGATGGAGATTGATAGGACTTGGATTGAGGAAAAAGCCTGGAGTCGTTCCCTCTCTTTAGAGCTGTCACACACGTGTGTGTAAGAGTAGTATAAATATTGTCCATTGTCACTTGTGATCATCACTGGCCACAGACATATAGTTGTTATAAGTTTTTGTATTAGTTCTTGTATTAGGACTTCAATTACAATTTCAATTCTAAGTTCTAGAACTAGGAATTTCTCTGCAGTCAATTCTGTGGCATGCGTATCTTTTTGTAAAATAAAGTTTTTCAAAATCTTCAGGAACTCAAGAACTTATCCTTCAAATTTTATTTCATGTAACAGAGTACAAACAAATACTAAACAGTACAGTTGATATGAAAATTAGTTGCATCAAGCTGCAGAATATATTTTCATTTACATTTAAATGTCTTACATGTTCTTACCAAATCATACTGTCGTACATGCAGTGCTGCACAAAAAATAGTAGGAAATGAAATTGGTTGAGGATGTGCAAAGCTGTCTGATTCCTCCATTCAATTTCATAATCCCGTATAAAGCGACGGTGTTGAGAGCATTGCTCGTCCCACCCACTCTCCTGTGAAGCTTTGCATCTATTAAGGACTCTGGCCCATTGTACAGTGGCCACACAGATAATATTTCAGCTGGTCGCCGGGCTCTGGAGAGGGATACTGTATATTGTAGGAGTTTTCTTGTATTTTATTCCGCTCCCTTTCATGCCTGTTGAAAGCCTCCCCTGGTCCTTTTCCCTGGAGACCCCCACTCTCAGGTATCGTGTGGGTGGAGCAGAGGGGAATGGGACAGGTAGGAACAGACAAGGATATCACTTTCAGCTGAGCACACAGACAAACCGTGCCCCTACCCCCACCCCACCCCCTTCCCAATCCACCCCCACCTCACCTTGCCTCCACCCCCATCGCTCCTTCATCCTCATCTTCCCTCCAATTCCCAATTAGAGATACACGTCCTAGCCTTCTCTATTCCCTCCAAGATGGACTATTCACTCTGCGTCCTGCTCTGACAAAGCGATTCTGTAAATCAAAGAGCGACAGGGTCAGAGTAGCGGGACAGTGTCCCCAAGTCACATGAGTGATGAAATGCAGGCCCGGAGCCTCCAGAAGTATTGAGTGGCTGCAGTGTTTGCGCCGTTAGCCCAAACTGGGTCTTCGTAATCGGCGGGCCCCCTTGTGTTAAGTTGCGTTATGCAAGCTTGATAAGTGGACAGAGGGAGTCGTTATGTCACTGGTTAAAAAAGGAGACATTTCCGTACGGGGGTGAATCAGGAGACCCTGATGACCAACCCATCTGAGTCACATAGGAAGATGTTTTTGGTCCTAAACTTGCTCCCAGGTTTCCAAAAGCCATTTTAGTTTTCTTTTCAGGGGGAGAATTAGAGATATTTCATCAACACTTGTTGTGTGTTTGTCTCTCTCATTCAGAAACATGAACCCGAAAAAAAGAAAACAGCTTTGGGGGAGAGGAATGTGTCCCCTGTGCCTGTAGGGCATTCTTAGAGTACATACCCCCCACTAAACCCAGTGTATATCAAAACATTCCAACAGGCCCACTTCCACATGGCATTATCTTAGCCCAGGCCCATTGGGGATACAAAGAAAAGCGTGTAATTAGTTAACCAGGCCGTAGCACTTCTCTGTAACCAATACTTCCCATTTTCCTCTGGACTCTGCAGGTCACTTCAATCCAATGTTTTTTAGCCAGCTAAATTAGGCAGTGAAGACGTAACCCAATAGTTGCTCGTCAGTTTCATCTGATTAAATGTACAACTTTCCATGTATGTTTCTTAATTATTCCATTCCAGTGAGGATGCCGAGATAAAATCTGGAAGTTATTAGTACAAGCGCAGGTAGGTCTGTCTGCATGTGGAGTGGACCACTTGAAAAGTCTTGAATCTTTTTTTTTTTGTCATGGTACAATCGTGGGAAAGCTTAGCTCGACTCTCCTCTCCTCCTCTCCTCTTCTTTCCTCCCCTCCGCATCTCTTATCTACCACTCCTTCCAGATTAGTCCTTACATCTCATGTTTTCACACCATCGGCCCCAATCCACATCCCTCATCTCCTGAGGGGGCCACCGCAGAGATCAGTGCTGCCTCGGCGCACACGTCAATCAATTGGGGACCAATCTCTCTCCACCCCCATCTCTCTTTTCCCTCCCTCTCTCTTTTCCCTCCTTTCTTCTCCCTCTCCTGGATCTCCCCTTCTGACCTTGGAGGTCTCTCCCTCTCTCGTAGACATTCATCTGCATTAGACTTCACGATCTTGAAGTCTAATGAGTTCAGATTTTGTATTTCTGATCCTTTGTTGTTGTTGTTGTTGTTGTTGTTGTTGTTGTTGTTGTTGTTGTTGTTGCTTTAAAAAAGATAATTAAATTGCATAGTGCAATAATCTGGAGGGATAAGTGTAATCATCCTCAAAATATGTTGGTAGGATGTTACAGTATATCCATTTATCCCCTGAAGAAATACTCTTTTCTGATCGGCTGGTAGGGTGGCTATTAATTCTGTATATCGGGACATTTATGAAGTAGATCTGGTAAAAGGGTTTAATCACAGTCTGCTCTTTTGAATAGTAATTATAACAACCATAGTAAAAGATAGTTGAACTAGGAAGCAGGCTTCACAACAATGGAATCAACTATAAACCATCTAACTATCCACCGTTATCAAGATCAGTAACCAGATTTTTTAATAAACTTTTGAACAAAAGGTGACACATAGATTCTGTTTTTTCACTGAGTTGAGAACAAAATGTGAATCTCTCATACAGTCTAGGTTGTTCTCTATATACAACAGAAATTGTGTGTGTGTGTGTGTGTGTGTGTGGGGGAGGGGGGGTAAGATTAATCATGACAAACTGATATTTTTGTGCTTTTTGGGACAGTGAGTCGGGCATAGATAAATGTTTTTAATATATAAATGTTTGAGTTAAGGTTCTTTTGCATTTATTTTTTTCGTCTACCATCAACAAATGATTGGCTTTGTAGGGGCACTTTCAGTGAATGGAAAAGAACGATGAGTCCGCACACCAGAATCTGCTCCATAGTGTTTTTAATGGTATATTACCACGTGTGTAACGTTTCGGGGCCCTAGTCCTTTATCAGACATGATGTCATATCCCATATCCCATCTCAAATACAATCACCCTCAACACCGGTGCTCCCCAAGAATGTGTAATGAGTCCCCTGCTTTACTCTCTACACACTCATGGTTGCACAGCCATACACAACTCCGACTCCATTGTACAGTTTGCAGACGATACAGTGATGATGGGACTCATCTCCAACAACGATGAGACGGCCTGTCTGAATGAAGTTGAGGTGCTGACATCATGGTGTAAGGAAAACTGCCTAGAACTGAATGTCTCTAAAAACCAAGGAACTGGTGGTAGACTCCAGAAGAGAGAAGCAGAGGTTCCATCACACTCCAGTTGGAAATGTATGGTGCCCCCTGTAGAGAGAGTGAAGCTTCAGATACCTTGGTGTTCCCATGTCTGGGGATCTTTCGTGGACATCCCACATCTCCAACCAAGTGAAAAAGGCAAGACAGTGCCTATATCACCTCAGAAGGCTGAATAAATTTCAAATATCCACAGAGCTGCAGAATCCCTTCTACTCTGCCACGAGTCTGTTACTTCTGGAAACACAACAACTTGGTACAGAAATAACAACTCTCAGGATAAAATGGCCCTGCACAGATGTGCTGAGAGAGTTGTCAGGACTAAACTACCTGGGTTACAGGACATTTACACCAGGCGTTGCCAGTCAAGGGCAAAGAAAATCATAAAGGACTGTCACCTCCCTGATCACAGTCTGACCACAGCCCTCTGGAAAGTGTCTCCACTCCCTCAAAGCCAGATCTGAAAGATTAAAAAGGACCTTCTTTCCCTAAGCCATACGGGCCATGAATGCATAACTGTCCCAGCCCTTGCTTTTTTTTCTATAAACCCATTAACCACATGCATTCCAATACAGATGTCAAGTTTTTGCCTGAAATTGCACTGTGCCTATTTACAAGGGCATTGTTCCCATCTCTTTTGGGGCCAACCATCAAATGCTGGACCTCTAAAAAGCTGAGAACCGGTAGTTTTCGTAGGAAACAGTCAAAATAACTGTGATGTACTGACAAAGAGTTACAGAGGCTAGAATGTAGTTTCTGCCAGATTACAAGCATCTCTGAACTGACCACATTTCAGCCCTCTAGGTCACTTGATATCACTTAGAAACACAACTGAGCCCTAGCACCAGGTCTTGTGAAGCTGTGTGCAAAAGTAGATCAATATAGTATGAAAATATGAGTGCTTTAGACCATTATTATGCCAAGTTATGCTCATGCGTTTTGTAAAATGCCTGTGGAAACTCCCTGTAAGATTTTTTGTTATCCAAAATGCAAACTGACAATCAAATTCTTACTGCACATGAACCCCTTTGTGTAGAAGCATAATCCTGGTCTCAAATGAAAGGTTTCATTTTCCTCACCTTTCTTATTTTACTTATTGTTGTTTTATTTCTTACTCTTATACTTTTTATACTATTTTTCCCCTTTGCACAGCGGGGAGTTGCTGTCATGATCCCTCATTTCACTGCTTTTTGTTTCTCTGCAAATATGCAAGTGACAAATAAATCTCTTGAATCTCTTGAATCTTTTGAATCCTTGAAGATACAGAAAAGCTAGCACATTACTCATGTCTTGGTTGCGGTTGAGACATTTCCTGCCACTCCCTTGTCACAACAGCCAGAGGAAATCCATCAGCTGTATCAGATGCATCAAAACTGTCACACCTACAAGGTCCACCTAAACCCACCTGTGGATGAAGGCAGGGAGGTTTGAGAGGGAAAGATGAAGGACAACTGGCCACTGCCATTGATCTTCAGGGGGTCTTCAGGGACAGAACCTCGGGGAGGCAAGGGGGAGGCACACACACACACACACACACACACACACACACACACACACACACACACACACACACACACACACACACACACACACACACACACACACACACACACACACACACACACACACACACACACACACACACACACACACACACACACACACACACACACACACACACACACACACACACACACACACACACACAAAGAGGCTTTGATCTTGTCAGCCTGAGCTCCACTAAGAGCCAAAACAAAAGGACTTCCACCTCCTTCTCCCACTGTCCTTTTGAGCTGGGCGTCCCCTTCCTTGCTCAGAGAGGGGCTCCCGCTGTCAAAACTGCACTGGCAACCTTCATAGACAGCACTGGTGAAAGCTATACCATGTGACAGTGTGTCAACACCACGACCATTGGCCATTGTTGCACATTCACTTGATGTGCATCTGAATAGGTAAAAGTGTCTTCATAAAAGGCCTGCTCATAGCTGATGGCAATGCATGGCTTTTTCCTCGTAATGGTGTCGACCCAGTCGAATCGAACAAAACCCTGCTGTGTGCGGTCTTGGCATCGCTCTTGTTTGACTATGTTTTTGAACGGTCAGGCAAAATATACTTGAATTTCAACGATTCCCCTGGACTTGGGTCATTTTTATCTGCGGAATCAGCCGTTTGCTTTCAGTTTGAAAAGGGAACCTGGCACAGCAGTCTCGCCAGAGAGACTCTCCCCTCCATCTCTCTTGAACGGAGTCGAGCAACTGAAACGAAATAGCAGGAGAGAGAAAAAAAAAACAGAAACGAAAGAAAGAAAAGAAAAGTAGATTACAAAACAAGCAGCGAATTTGCTTTGTGTCTAAAGTTCAAACTGCCACTGGGTTTGCTCCTTTGGGTGGGCAAGGGGTGGACAGGCGGTCGGTGCGAGAGAGGGTGGACGTAGGGTCGGGGGGTAAGGAGAGTGGAGAGCTTTGTCTCTGGCACACAGACACTCACTCAGGTCCTCTCTCTCCTGACTTTACCCCCTGTGCCACCGGGTGAGTAAGTGTTCACTTTGGGGAAGAGCATGTGATGCTGGGGGTTCGGGCTGCCAGAGAGACAGGGCAACAAATGGTGCAAATAACAAAGGGGCAGTATCCAGGCCGGGGCCGGCCATTGTCCCGCCGAGGGCCTGCCGCCGAACGTGAGACGCCCCGGGTCCCCCCTCTGCCGCAGGAACCTAATAGGAAATCAAAGTTGTGCGGGAGAATAGCCCGAGCGCAGAGTTACCCTCCCCTGGGTCCCGCTGAAAGAGGAGTGCAGAAAGGCTCTGGCAGTGCCGGGGAAGGTTAATGTAGCGGATAGTCTTTCTGCGTCGGCCTGCATGCCTGCTCTGCGGCCCCCCGTGCCTCCCTGTGTGCCTCCGTGCGCCGGGCCCCTGGGGCCCCTGGGGCCCCTGGGGCCCCTGGTGGCAGTGGCAGTGGCGGAGGTGGGGCCCCTGGTGGCGGAGGCAGTGGCGGAGGCAGCGGCAGTGGCACGCAAACTCTTTTCTGCCCGTGCTCCTTCTCCTCCTCCTCCACCGGCACGGACGTCTGTGTGCGTTTGACATCCCTGGCCCTGGACGCAGAGAGACACAAGGTGCGTGTGTGTGTGTGGGGGGGGTGTCAGAGAGGTTACCCTCAGTGGATGATCTTTTGACGCGTCAAGTTCAGCTTATTGTGCGGAGAGAAAGAGAGAGTCAGCAGTAGAACCTATGTCTTTTCAGTTTCTTTAAGAGGTTATGTTTGTGTATGCATGTACATGTGTGTTTGTGTGTGTGTGTCTGAGCAGTTAACCTGTGGGTCTTAGTGTTTCTTTGCAAGTATCTCTGAATTTGACCGTTCATGGGTTTAAGCATGTTTGCTTTTGTACATGAAGCAATTGCACAAGCACACAGAGACAAACACACACAGACACAGACACAGACACAGACAAAGACACACACACACACACACACACACACACACACACACACACACACACACACACACACACACACACACACACAGAGAGACTCACAGATACACACACACACACACATGTCCATCCCCACCGGTGTGCTCTCTTCAGTGGGTGTGCTGCATGTGTGCTCTCCTTAAGAGTATAACATCCTCTTATGTCAAAGGTCAATGGGCTGGCTGAGTGGAACAGGCAAAAGCATCGGGTAAGTAGAGTATGAATCGGCACTAAAGCTGTTGATCCTGCCAGGGCTAAGGAGCTTAGGGGCTGCAGGCAGGGGAGAGCCCTGCAGGGAGAAGCTGAAGATCCAGGTACCAGAGGAGGGGAAGGGGGAGAGGTCCACAGCAACCCCCCAGTCCCGCCTCACGGTTCCCCCCTTCACGGCCCTCCTGTTTCTGGGTTACCTGTGCGAGAACAAGAGCTTTTTACTGTTCGGATTCTTGGAAGGTGTTGGATGTCTGCAGTGTCACAACTAACAAAACCATTTCAAAACAAAGTGGCTCGGTGAATGCGCCAGCGCAACTCGATCCCGGGGCCTTTGTGGCAGTGGAGGGGAAAAAAACGCTTCTCCGAATCAAGAGGAGAGACACCATTTAATTCCTCCGATTTTCCCCTTTCATGTGCTTTCTTCAAAGGTGAACATGTGAAAAAAGGGCCATGTTACCTCTCAAAATAGGTGAAATCCCTCTCTTCAAACATGCATTCAGGTCGAGATTAACGGCATGTAGGATCTAGATCTTTCCGGAGGGTGAGCTACTTATTAAAATGCTGGAAGGAGACTTGAGATGGTTAAGGAAAAAAATACTGTAGACCTTCATGTTTCCCCTTCAATCTATACTAACCTATCTATACATCAATCAGAAAACAAGAAAGAGAAAGAAAGGCAACATCGAGAGATACCAAGAGATGATAAATAAAAAATAAAAACTTGCCTTGCAAAAAGTAATCTAATACTGTATGTGTTGACCTATATTGTTTTCTAATTTTTCCATCCATGGAGCACCACAGCATCAGGTCTAGTGAAGCATTTCAAATCACTCAGGACTCTGTTGGACGCAAATCGCATCAGACGGTCTACATCACAACATGACCGCGGGATGCGCGCGGGACGGAGAGCGCGGCAGCCGTCCGGTCCTGTCATTGAAGCGCCACTGATGGGAAAGACCTGCCCTTTCCTCCATCTGGCCCTGTGAATCTGACACAGGACAGACAGCTCATTCCCCTCTGCCCGACTCCATGAAATCCCTGTCAATCAGCCAGTTAATTACCACTCCGGTCCACTCCCTGAATGGCCGTGTCGGGAACTTTGACCCGCCGGGGCTGTCCCTCATTCCATCTCCGAGGGAGAGGCCATGCCAGTGGAGCACGGCCCATTGGCCACCTGACAGGCCGCGCTCGCTCCGTGCCCACCTTCTGTGTTTGTTTGACCGATCACGTTTGCAGTGCCTCCATGTGCTCCGCTTGTGGGGGGCAGTTTTGGACTCAGCATCCTGGAGCTGGCAGGGTCACTCAGTGGATGAGGTGTGGGACCATGTCTCACTATGTCTATGTGTATATATTTATGCATGTGTGTTTGTGTGTGTGAGAGAGATAGAGAGAGAGAGATTTGAGTATGTGTGTGTGTATGTCTGTCTGTGTTTGTGTGTGTGTCTGTGTATGTATGTTTATGCATGTGTGTGCATGTGTTTCTGTATGTGTGTGTGTTGTTTGTGTATCTGTGTGTTTGTGCATATATGTGTATCTCTGTGTTTGTGTATATGAGTGTGTTTGTATGTGTATCTCTGTGTGTGTGTTTGTGTGTTTGTATATGTGTGTGTATATCTGTGTGTGTTCATAGGAGGAGTGGGGAAGTGCTGGCCGGCGACAGTGACGGATGGAGACGGAGTGGAGCAGGACTCCCGGGACTTCTACTAATCCAGAGGTTCAACAATGGCCGCCCCCAGCAGGGGGCCTTTCACTGGGCCCGGCTGAGGCAGGGGGCGGAAAATGACACACTGACATATCTCATTAGCTTGTTAAGGCTGGCTCTGCCCTTGTCTCCTTCCCAACCTCCTCTCTGTCTGTTACCCCCCCCCCCTCTCAGTATGTTCCCTCCCTCTCTCTCCCTCTTTCTCTCACACTCTCTCTCTCTCAGCCTGTTACCCATCTCTCTCTGTCTCTCTTTCCCTCTCTCTATCTTTCTTTCTCTGTTTCTCTCTCTCTCTCTCTCTCTCTCTCTCTCAGTTCCCTCCCTGTGTTTCTCTCTCTCAGTCTTTCTGTCTCCCTCACTCCCACCCGGTCTGCCTACTTTGTCCTATCATGACTAGGAATGGCTGTACATGCCATTTTTCTCTCACTGATGCCCTGCCATCACTTCTGACCCTGAGACAATGACAATACGTCATGGCACCAAGGTTCGATGATGAGGAAAGTTTCACACAAGTCGCAGTTGGGGAGGGGGGGGTTAAAGGGGTTGCACAAACTTATGAGCCACATCAGAGGTGAAGAAACATTTTTGGGGAAGCATGAAGCATGCAGTATTTTTTTATTATTATTATTATTATTATTATTATTATTATTATTATTTTTAATTATTTTTATGTTTATACAGGTGGGTCTAGATAGAGTGAAATAGTTCAAGCAATTTTTTGGTTTAGTGTCAATGAATATCATGGAAATTAAAAATCAGTTTCTCAAAATATTAGAATAAATATTTTACAGAAATGTTGGTTTCCTGAGCCTTCAATCTCTTAGTCTGGTTCAGTAAACACAACCAAAATCATGGGAAAGCCTGCTGACTTGATAGTTGTCCAAAAGACACTCATTGAGGGTAAGCCACAGAAGGTCAGTGCTGTATCAAAGCATATTCATGGTAAGTTGACTGGAAGGGAAAAGTGTGGTGAAAGGTGTGCAAGCAAGGATGACCAGAGCCTTGAGAGAATTGTCAAGCAAAGCTGATTCAAGAGCTTGGAGGTACTTCACAAGGAGTGGACTGAGGCTGAAGTCTGCATCAAGCGCCACCACGCACAGACCTGTCCAGGAAATGGGCTACAATAGGCACATTCCTATAGTGTCAAGCCACTTCTGAATCAGAGACAAGGTTAGGCCGTTTTACCTGGGCTAAGGAGAGACAGAACTGGACCGTTGTTCAGTGGTCCAAACTCCTCTTTTCACATAAAAACTAATTTTGCATTTCATTTGGATATCAGGGTTGGATACCCAAGAGTCTGGAGGAAGTGTGGAGAGGCACATAATCCAAGTTGTCTGAAGTCCAATTTGATGTTTCCACAGTCATGGGGTGCCATGCAATTTGCTGGTGTTGGTCCACTATGTTTTATCAACTCCAGAGTCAATGCAGCTTTCTACCAGGAGATTTTAGAGCACTTCATGCTTCCATCTGCTGACAAGCTATAAGGAGATGCTGGTTTTCTTTTTCTAGCAGGACTCGGCACCTGCCCACAATGCCAAAACTTCTAGTAAATGGTTTGCTTACCATATTACTGTGCATGACTGGCCAGACAACTCATCTGACCTGAACCTCATAGAGAATCTATGGTTTATTGTCAAGAGTAAAATGAGAGACACCAGATTCAACAATACGACCTTAAGGCCGCTATCAAAGAAACCTGGTCTCACTGGAAACATCTCTGCATCGTCACAGGCTGATTGCCTCCATACCACGCCACATTGGTACAGTAATTTGTGCAAAAGCAGCCCGACCAAGTATTTAGTGTATAATACTGCAAACTGATACATCTTAAATGATACATTTTAATGGAGAATATGAAAGACCTAAGTGTTGGGTACATATTCGGTAGTGTAATTCAGTGTAAAAATGTTATGCCTTGCTCTAACTTCAGAGTGTGTATTTACCTATAAGACGGTAAGTTGTCACATTTCATTATACAATAAGAACACGTAATGAATTGGTTCATTTCATATTCCAAACTGAACACAACACACTTGAAAGCAATCAATCAATCAATGTGAAAGCAATCAATCATTTAAAAAAAATTGCCACATCATGCATGTCAGTAAAAATAAGACAGTAAGACAACAATTTAGACAAAGGTCTGCTGGCATTGGTCATATTTCTGGCATGGTCTCTTCTGAGGTCACCTGAATGTAATATCAGGCCATCCCGTCTCCTTTAGTGGGATGTTTGAAGATAGTTTCACACAGACAAAGCAACCAGACTAGTTCTCATCTACATGAGTCGAGTTTAGTATACCTGTAATGGGATGTTTAATTTAATAGTTTTCTGCTCTCTTTCCTTTCTGAAGTTTCCTTCAGCGCCGGCCTATCTAAGTCTGTTCACACAGAAGTCTTTTACAAATGCTGCACCACTTTCCAATCAGCCAAAGTAAATGTCTGCTCACCTAATGATGTATCAAGCCAGTTGCTTCTTCAATTTAGGGAGAAAATCAGTCAACACAACACATGCTACAACTTGCCTCAAACTCACTAATGAAATATTTGCTCATTCAAGCAAAGCCTGTTGTAAACACATCTAATCACACTGCACTAACACCCTCAATCATAAATATGCAAAAGCTGAAAAATGTAAATACTGAAAAGCATTTAATCACCTGAAATGCATTATGCCACAATTTGACTTTGGGAATTTGGGAAATGTGTGGAAATGGTACAAAACTCATTCTCAGGTGATCTTGGCTACAGGTGATCTTGTTGCTGACTCAGGGGGTTTTGTCACATAGTGTAGCTATTTCAGTATGGATAAATTAATAGTGTGACAACTAACACTAACCCTTGCCCTAATCCTAACCCAAATCTAACCCCCATTCTCCCTTTTAATGTTCATATCATATTTTGAAAGTATAATTTATGCACATGCTCATGATTTAATTGTATTTTAAATGGGGATGAATACTGAATGGATTTCAAGATTATGTGATTATTTATTTATTATTTATCTATTATTATTTATGATTATGGTGGCTCATACAGCCAAAGTCCTCTCAGCTTCAGTAAAGCGAGTCAAGCTCCTCTAGCCTCATGACTGATTCAGCTACTTAATTACATTTGGGTGATCTCCTATAGATTACCTACAGATGATCAGATTATAAACAAACCATTTGTTGAAACGCTGTTAACTGCTGTTTATTGTTAGGGGTTGTGTTTGATTAAGGTGATGTTCGATGAACTTGACTGAACTTGAATTTCAACAAACCATCTATGAAGTCTCTGTAAGTGGACCAATGACTCTATATACACTCTACACTCAAGTAATTGAGGTGGACACTCCAAATAAAGTGTTCCCCATGTTTTCCCCATCAGGCCATCACACGCACTTATTCTCTGTATGACCCCTATGAACCACAGGATGTTTGCCTCCACCTGGATCTGAGGTGCGCAGCCCATACAATTCCTCCGAGATCAATAATAGAATTGTCAATGACCAATACCAACTATTATTTGAGATCAAGCTAGCAGGAATCGGTCAGATAAATAAATAAAGCATAATGCAGGAATGAGAATTAAAATGCCATCGCTTTGTTGTAAGATGAAAGACACAAAATGAAAGAGAGGCTTTGGCAACCTATTGGGTTATGGCAACTCTAATCGCATCACTAAAGACTTGGCTCCTCTCTGCAAATTTGATCCCGGGCAATAACCGTCGATTAAGAGCTCAGTGCGGTGGGCGAGACTGAAATTCAAAAGTCCACGGCGACTATGTGGATGTACTGGGATTGGATTAGAGCTTGTGCAAGTTCGGGTAACACCGCTGGGGCTGCATACTGATCGGGGGCCAGCGCTGGGCGCGGAGCAATTTAACATCACAGCCTCCCTGGATTAAAGTAGATTAAGCCACAGGCTGTGAAGGTAAGGCTGGACACGGGCAAGTTGATGGAGTGCTAATTCAGTTTGTAGACGTTTTGCTCCAATACAATATTTGAAATACTGGAGCATTGGTAAGAACATTGTGTTTTCGTTTCAGTGTGTTCGCTTCATTGCATGCTGATTTCGCTGTCCACAATATTTGGTGTTAACTGTAGAAGAACTAATGCTTTTCAATGTCTAGATGAAGTCTAAACCAAAGTATTCACTTAAAAGCTATCTTTATTCATTAATTTATTTTGTTTGTTTATGTTTGTTTTCGTTTGTTAAATAATTCCCCTCAGAAAACTACTTTGACCATTTACAGTGTCACTGGAACACGACATTATTCAGAGTATACTACCTTGGGTGGCATGAGGGGGGAAAGTTAAACCAGCCACTAATTCTCCTCATTTCACTCTAAGTGGTTCCCCGTGCCTGTGGGGAGGAATGGGAACGCTTCTGCCGAGAGGAACCGGAGATCAGAGGGTCGAGCCCCCAAAAGAACTCCTCTGGGCAAAAGCCCTCAGGTTCTCCCTGCAAACGTCCCTCAGGTTTCCACCCAGGAACACACAGGGAACCCTAATGGCCACAGCCATCTCTGATTTCTCCTGACAAATTGTCTTATCAGACTGCGGCCGATTGGGCGAATAAAAACATGACCCTTACCTAGATTCCCCCACATTCACACAGACATCTTGGGTACACCGATGAGGAGATAAGGGGGATCACTGT
The DNA here is from genome assembly GCF_017589495.1 of Alosa alosa. Classification (NCBI taxonomy): domain Eukaryota; kingdom Metazoa; phylum Chordata; class Actinopteri; order Clupeiformes; family Clupeidae; genus Alosa; species Alosa alosa. Next base: position 19,397,833 of record NC_063193.1, on the reverse strand, counting down.
GGCCTCTAGAGTGGCTAACAAGGACCATTAGAGTTTCTTTCATGCATGGTGCTTGATGCTGAGGAATGGGAAGGGGGGATGGAGTGGGGATAGAGGTATGAGGGGGTGGGGGTTGCTGTGGGGTGTAAGAGGTGGGGGGGGGGCAGAATGGAGAGTTGGGGGTCGGTGGGTTTGCACAGGGCCCAGTAGTCTCTCAGATCGGCATCATTGTCCAACATTAAGAGCCATAGCCATTGTGCTGTGGGCAGGGGTGGGTGGAGGGGGGGAAGGTGGAGGAGGGGGAGGAGGATGGTGACCGGGGAGATAAGTGACTCCTCCCTCCTCGATTCACGCTCTGCTACTCCTGAAGGAGCCAAGGACAGGGCTGGGGACACAGTGGGGGCTTTGTGGCAGGTTAGCTGCAGGGACGGCAGGGCAGAGGGAGGAGTGCGAAAAAAGAAATAGGCAGCGGAGTGGGGGTGGGGGTTAGAGAGGGGGTGGAGGTGGGGGGGGGGAGAGAAAGCACAGCGAAGCGAGCGGATGGATGGATGGACATAGTGGAAGGGGGGTGCAGAGGAAGAGAGAGAGAGAGAGAGAGAGAGAGAGAGAGAGAGAGAGAGAGAGAGAGAGAGAGAGAGACCTTTGAGATGAGGTGGACATGCAATGTCAGAACAGAGGCAGAATAGTCCTGGACTCCTGGGTCACATTCCTAAATTGAGTGCACAGTCATGGGAGAAAAAGAGAGGGAGGAGATAGAGAGAAAGAGAGGAAGGAGGGAGAGTGAGAGAGGGAGAGAGAAAGGAGGGTGGGAGAGAGGAGAGAGCGAGCATAAAGAAAGGGAGAGTGAGAAGGTCAGCCTCAGAGACTTCATGTCTACGGGGGGTGTTGACTCAGAGGCTTCAGTTACACAAGAGCAGTCCTGTCATGTCCATCAAGCCTCGACGAGTCTGAGAGAGGCGCGGAGAATAGAGAAAAAGTGTCTGAGGAACTTCCTGTCTGTGGTCCGACAACAGGAGTCCCATGCACACAATCGCATCACCAACCCTCAAGTGATGCCACCACAAGTTCACGCTGAACGCTGGGAAACGCTCCCACCTACAAGACCTTTTGTCATAACGTTATGATACGAAGATATGGGTGAGGTCTGGCTGAAATTGTGTGCTATTTTTTTTTAAAGTCTTTAAGAAATGTGTCATTCAACGAGCTGTTTTCATGTGACAGTAATTGGTGATTAGAGCAATTTAAGAGTCATGAAGGTGAATAGGGTTAAGTTTATGATTCTTTTAGTTTCTTTTAGTTTCATTGTGTCACAGTGTGGTGGTGACATGAGTCGGATGCATCAAAGGCTTGACATGGGACAAACATTCAAAGGATTGCTGCATTAAAAGGCAACCTTAACGTTCTCAGTTGACACACTTAGGTCTCTTATGACAGATACTTAAATTTTTTAGTGACAAGGACATAAAGAGACATTGTGACAAGAGTGGACTTGTTGCAGCAGTGATGTCAAAAAGATGTGATGAGAGCGGATGGCTGTTTTCAGCCTAGTTCTGGTTTCACTTAACTCTTTGTATTCTGAAGGGAGAATGCTGAAGTTAACAAGCCAATAATGGTGTGTTTGTGTTTCCCCAAGGTTTAAATAAATAACTGATGATGATGAATTACAAGCTAAATCCGAAAAGCGAAATTTCTCATTTGGTCATCGAATTGTGCATCATTTGTTATATTGCAAGCTGGGCTTGATTTTTCATCTCTAGCTTAATTTTTATTCAAAGCTGAATCTGCACAGGCCAAGGATTTTTAGTTTGCAATTATGGCAAAATAAATCACTTCCCTTGTCAGACAATGACACAGTCTAAAGAGCTCTTAATAGTCTCCTAGTTAATCATTATGGGAATCTATTAGTGCAAATGGACGACAAGATTTATGAAGCAACATAAGAGGAACTGCTCATAACTCATAATGAACACTTCACCCCGACAAGTCTTGCAAGTCTAAAATTGGTATTTGATGAATCCAAATTAATGGTAGAAATAAAATACATAAATCACTGATTCAGAACCCTGCACATCCATATCCAGGAGCCTACATATAACGTTAGCATTATTCCCTCTGTAGTGTCTTGGATGTGTTTACATAGCGTTACTTTTGTTGTTATACCAACAGGTTAAGTGTATAAGTCTCCAACTGACAGAGGCGAAATGTCGGCTACAGGGAAACCATGGCAACTGCCCCAGCCTCGCTCTGGTGATGGGCTCCTTACTTCCCTGCCGGGCCCACGCTGGGCGGGGTCATGTCAGACATCGGCCCCCATAGCGTCGCTCCATCTCCTGCCTCTCCTCCTCCAGAGCTGTCACCACCCCCCTGCTGGCTTGTCCCAACACAGACTCAACCCCACCAGTCCCCGGCCGCAGGGGGCCTGCTCCCGCCATTATGCTTCCCAGCCTCGGGCCATCTCAGCGACTCTGCCATCCATAAACGCCCTGGGGAAAGAGAGAGAGAGGGAGAGAGAGAGAGAGAGAGAGGGAGGGAAAGAGGGAGCCGGTGAGAGTCCATCTCTCATCCGCCTCGTCCCCGTCGGAGAGGCCCTAACCCTGCAGCCCCCGCATGCGTCTGTCTGGCGGTCCGCCTCGGCTGCCGCTTTCTCTCGCTCACTGTGTGGGACGATTAAAAAGAGGGCACCCTGTGAGCCCAATGACTTCCTCTCCTTGCGCTCTCTTTGTGGCCGTGATGGAAAGGGGACACGTCGGTAATTTGTTTCTGACAAAGAAGGCTTAGCTGTTTTATTTTCTGTTGATATTTTCAAGCGAAGTCGCTCACAAAGACAACTTCTTTTGGTTTTCGAAGTTTCATAACCTATGAATTGGACATTTCCCTCAACCAACGTTAGACCACTGAGCTGCACTGAAATGTCATCTGTATTGGTCCCACCACCTCAAGGCAATGGACTCTTTTGGCTCAATAAAGGAGCATTGGCCAGTATTTAAGGGTAAATGCTTCTTTAGTGTGACCCTGAAGAAAAATATACTTGCACCAAATACCTTGGAGAGCAGGGAACTGCAAGTTGGCAATAAATTATAATTCAGGGACACTTTGAGGGGCTTTCAAATAAATAAGTCCAATTAATTGTCAGGAAATCAATACAACTCAGCTAACTTTTGTATTGATGTCCCCTTTCTTATTAAGTACCAAGTTATTTCCAGGCAATCTCACAGTCCAGTCATGAGGTTTGCCAGCATCACTGAATGCATGGAGGACAATGCTAAGAGTGCGTAACATCCTCGTGACATGATGGTAATTGAACTCCGACCAGTGGTCCAGTTTACTCCATAGTGAGACAATTGCAGGCCGCTGTTTTTTAACAACAAGCTCTGCTTTCAGTCAGTGTAGCCATATATTATGATCTGGTGTTAGTTCGAGGATAGGTTGACAAGGCTCATGTAACAAACAGCCCCACCCAAACTAATTGAACTCTCTGAATTGCCCTGGTCTCACATAAACAGTGGGTAATTAGTGATTATATGACACCCAATAGCATCCCCAAACTGATACTTTATAGTGGCGATAATGACCAGAGATGGGGCCTGGCAACCACCATGAAGGCATTACACGGATGATAACAGCAGCATAATTACCCATGGCTGGAGCCTTAAACAACATCTACCCATACAGTGCTATTAAACCGCGGCTCAAACAGGCCAGCGGCAATAATTATGACAACTCATATCAGAGTGAACCTTGTGCGTCTGCCTCTCACCTCCGTCCCCCCTGGGAATCCCCACAGGACGTGGGGAGCGCACGGCCTGACAACAAAGACGAGACAGAGGCAGGAGCTTCACATTCTCTTCCCACACTGGCTCTACCCTGGAGATGGTCGGATCCCACCCCCCCCCCCACCACCCCCAACACACACCCCTGCTGCCACCAGTGCCCTCACCACCCCCACGCCCACCTCCTCCTCCTCCTCCTCCTTACCTTCCTCATTGTAGTGGGATTTAATTAAAGTCCCCGCCACCTCCACCACCCTGGGCCTCGGCTCGCCAGGGTACGGCTCCTCGCCGGGGCGCAGGGAGACTGTGTGTCATCCACAGCAGACCCTCCCCCTTACACACACACACACACACACACACACACACACACACACACACACACACACACACACACACACACACACGCGCGCACACGCAGACACACACACACCACGCTGGGAACAAGCAGAGAGTGATGTACTCATGATGGCCACTGTTGTGCCGACCTGTCGACGTCTCCTCAACGCACACAAAAACTCTCGCCCTTACATTAGACACTCATTACGGACTCCTCAACGCCGACACATCAAATATGGAGATTTATTTGACAGATATGCAGATTTCTTTTACCATGCACTATAACCTTGCAAAACAAACTTCTGTGACCTTCTATATACCAAATCTATACAAAGGACATTAAATAGTCCTAAACGCCATTAGAATTGTAAAATATTCTTATGATGAAAATAGCGTCTCTTGGATAGTGTAACCCTGTCCTCAGGCAAAAATGTAACACACATTTCAAACTGTGTAAATACATAACATAATTTATGAAGAAATCTACTAAATCAACATTATCATTCAATGTATCTATATATGATGGCATCTAAATGAGACAATGGCAATTAATTTTGTCATGCTCTTGCCTGCTGAAAGGGTGAGATAGGGAGGGGCTAATGTGCATTTATGGAATGGGGGTGGGTCAAATCCCAGACGTGTTGCCACGGTGATAAGGTACTCCCTGCCGCCGTCGGGTCTCGCACATGTGGGGAGTCATGGCGACTGGATTGTGACAGACACAGTGACAAGTCCGCCGAGATATCGGGTCAACCTTGAGCCGTGATTCTCGAACTTTCCTGTGCTCAGCACTGTCGACTTAAAAACGTGTTCTCCAGAGACCTAATGCAGAAAGGGCTCATTCAGGCTTCTGTTGCCTCCAGCCTTTTGCTCAAACCTCAAAGCAAAGGCACCATGGACATCCTAGACACACAATCACACTAGATCACACTAGACCTAACTCCACTCTCCAGTTTATGAGGCTTCTTGGCTGACTGCATAGTATTTCAAGTTAACAACAAAAAAAAAGCCAGTGGGTTCACTTTGGGAAGGACATAAATGTCAGATTGCCCTAATTTACAGGATCATCTACTACCGCACAGGGCGCTCAGCAATCAATTTATATGGAGTAAAACTGCAGGAAAACTTGAGCAGGAGCCTTGGCGTGGCATCCCGCTGCCTGGGGGTCAGGACTCTGATCAAGCTCAATGTCAGTGTGGCCTATTGTCCCCCACCCCCTTCACCCACCCGCACAGCACTAGTGTAACTTATAGAGGTCTCCATAGTGATGGCCACGGGGAGACAGAGTGGCGACACAGAGAGAGCGAGCGAGACGGCTGACACGAGTCGGGACTGTACATTACTGTATCTGAGCCCACCTCTGCACCTCATCACCCACTGTGATGAGGGACACAGACATTTATATGTCTGGAGTGGAAGGGGGGGGGGGTTGGTACACAATTGTGCCTGGTAGCCTACTTCACTACAACACCTCAGAAGGAGTGAGTTGAGATTTGGTTGGTGAAAAGTGAATATTGTCCTCCTTTGGCCTCTTCTTGATATAAAACATGTCAAGATAATTATATAATGTTATGTGCAATGCAGAAACTTTAGTCAATCAAAGCTGTTGAGGCAATATATTCCTTATGAATTTTAGGTAGTGATCTCTCTCTGTCTCACACACACACACAAACACACATTGGGTAATTTGTCAAAAAAAGACATTGCTTCTTTTCTAGCGTAAACCTTCCAAATATTACAATATGAAATTTGTGAGATGATAATATGAAGTCTGTTTTAATCTTTGACTGTTGCAGTAGAATAGCTGAAGTCTACTGGAGAATCTGGAACGCCATAAATACAGGGAGTATGGTACTGAATGTGTGCAATGAATCCTATCTATTTGGAAAATCGTCTCTATCTGTGGGGGTAGGCTACTACAGATACACTGCCCCCTGCAGGAATGTACACTTGGAGTAGCTCAATTCACGGCTGGCTTTGTGGCCCAAGCCTGTCACCTTGTGGACACTAGTAGTCTACAGTTTATGTCACTGCTCGGTATGAGACTACCTGAATTGGTGAAATGTAACTGTAGGCACAAACATATTTTTAGTTTTTTTTTTTTTTTTTGTTAAAGCAACATAGGCTAGCATATAAGCACATTCCCCAAAATAGGCTAGGCTATAAAACTGACAAATCCATCGTGCAGTAGGCCTAGCCTAGAGCAAACAGAGCTCTAATACACTGTTAAAAGTGCAGATAGCTCTATGCCACACTGAGCTGGTGAGAGGGTTTTGACTGAGTCTGTTCGAAAATAATGTTAAAGTTTACTTGCATATATCTTAGCAAAATAACAGATTCTGAAGTCGACATCAGGCTGTGTTATCCAGCGTTTTCTAGTCAGTTGTCTCCGTATGCATTTGATCCTCATCGGTTTAGTGGACGTCAGACCCACAGTTATACATAGCCTACATTTCTTGTTTCATTTCGGCATGCTCTAGTCCAGGGGTCTCAAACTCAAATGAGCTGGGGGCCAATTCTGCCAACGTCATCTGATTGGAGGGCCGGCTATTTCTGAAAATGCAATGTTCTTTTTTTCAAATACCACACAAAACTGCAAACAGAAAGTGCAAGTGTTTTTATCTAGTTTTAGACACCTGTGCTAGCAACCTTAGCTTATAAATAAAATAATGATAAAATAAATATTAATACAAATTATAAAACAAATGAAAAGCATAAAAACAGGTATGTGTGTGTTTCACACCAAATAAAAATATTTTCCTCTCATAACTTTTTAAACCTGGCAAACTATAGGCGTCAGGGTTAAGAAAGCAACACCATTGGATTTTTATATCAACATTTCAAAAGGCCATGGCTTGAAAGTGGTCAGAGATAAAGTCCTACTGTAAATGTAAAAATCTTTGAGTAAAACAAAAGTTTATGAAGAGGGTAAATTTACCCATCTAATTTGCCACTGGATGGCAAGCACCTCAAATTATGCACCTTTCAATAAATACTGGATGAACATATTTGAGCAGGTTTACTTTACTTTTTTCATATTACCCACATAACAAATTAACAGGTAAACACCTAAGATGTATACCAACACCTAAGATGTATATGGTTTCTAAACCACAAGGCCTACAATAAAGTAGCCTATTCTGGTTAAATCAGTTCCTATCGCGGGTAATCTGAGTACCCAGAAGTTCGCATCATATTGCGGGTGACTTTGTAGTTTAGAGCCCTATTTCTACTAGCCCTGCTGTCTGTACCACATCCATTACGGACACTATCATCACGATTACCACTGCAACCTCCAAGCTATGTTGGGCAGAGGGTCGAAATAAGCATGGTAGGCCTATGCTTAGTGGACACCGTCGTATACACACAGACGCACCTCCATTCAATAGACGATCGATCATAATCTCTAAAAGGATATTCTCCTTCAGATTTAGAATAGGTGAATAACATAGCCTACCTAAGACTTCATCACACGTAAACGTTTTTCAACATTTGGTGTAGGCCTATTTCTGCTTAATTTCTGCTTCAATTTATGCAACACTGTGGCCTGCATCGCTTCCGCGTCATTACAAATGCACGTCTTTGTGTTTCTTCGTGTAATACAAGTATTTCCTGAAAACTTTGCGCAGAGATTTTGGGTTTGAATGAAGCTCTGGATGTCTAGCACATAGTGGAGCAGAGTAGGCCTACACATGAGATTTGACTTGGAACTATCGTCTATTTTAATCAGTATCGTTGTTTGTCACAATTAAAAAGTCTCAAGGGCCGGATTACATTATTATTTTGACATACGTCGCGGGCCGGAATTGGGCCGGACGCGGGCCGGGTGTTTGAGACCCCTGCTCTAGTCTTATCACAGATAAGGGGAGAAAATCACATAGCCCTCTTGTTGACCGTCGGTATGTACACGCCCCCTTTTCATCTTTGCGTGTAGCCTGCATTTCTATTGGGTTTTACATCTAAGGATGCTGCACTCTGTCGAATAGGAAACACCGACAGGACGCTCTCTCCGTGTGGCGGGAAAGGCCGTCAACCTTACTTGCTCTGGTGACCTGTGCTGTACCAGAGCCCGTCTGTGGACAGTCTCTGTGTGTACTTTTGTGAAATTGTGATGTTTGTCTGTATTGGATCAACACGCATCGCTATATAGGCTACCTTGGCTAAATGTACTGAAACCAAGCTAATGATTTCGCTAACGTGGGACTGCGTGCAACATTTGTGATTCCCGTTACGCTTCAGATTGAAACAAAGTGGCATTTCTCAAGGGAACAAAGGGAGCTAGCTAGCTAACGTTAGCCGGCTCGATATAGCTCAAAAACCGGCTAGTTAACCCAGCTGCACAAGAATGAGTTTATTTAACTTGGACAGGTTCCGTTTCAAAGGGGATGAAGGAACAAATTCTACCCCGAAGTTAAAGAAATCAGAGGTATCAAGTGACTCGGCGAGCCCCAGTTCGGATAAAGAGAACAAACCAAGTAAGAATACCTGCTACCATTACCTAACCAAAAGCCATTAACGTTACAGTTAGCACTGCACTGAACTGTATAAGCTTGCTGCTCTCTTTTCCATCTGAAATTGGCTAGGCTAACGTTACTGTTTTTATTAGCTTGCTAGTAGTATCTGGTCTAAGTTAGCTTGCTACGAGAAGTGGACTTGTCTGTTGTCAATTTGTCTAAAATATCTAACGTTTACTTTCATACATTGACAAGTTGATCAGTTATTGGCATACCACTCATTGGGTTATGCGTACCCATAGCTTTGAAAGTGTTGTGTGTAAGCGTAGATTGCTGCCTCGGCCTCAGCTAACATTACTTTCTAGCCAGCTAACTTCATCAGTAGTTTAACAGTGTAACGTTAATTGCTCCATGAAGTGACACATGCTGTATGGAGTCAATGTTCTGTGCTGTGCATGACTGTGATGACTGAAACATTAACTAAGCTAGCTATTTTTTGCAGTAGCTTACATTTTAGGGACTGCTAACAGATAGCTTCTTGTAGCTGGCCAGCCATGATGGCTAAGATTGCTTGTTTCCTCAAAACCCTGAATCAGAATCCCTGCCATGTCATGAAATCTCAGAGCTTAGTCTCGTGTATTGTGCCACACTGAATGCCTGTTCTGTAACCTCTCTGTCTTCATTCTGTCATTCAGAAACCACCAAACAAGATCACAAACTTGCCTCTAAGAAACCATTGAAGAATAAAGTTGAAGGTGGTGATTCTGATGAGGACATTCTCCAGAATGGAATGTAAGAGAGCAATGTTCTATGCAGACTTGAGATTCTGTTTGTTTACTGTAACTGTACATGCATGGAAGAAGAAGCAGAGAGAAGTTTTGAGTGACGTGCACTTGAAAGGTGATCAGTGTTGATGCTTATTGACAGATTACCTCAGAGAAAAGCAAAGCTTTACAAGACAGAAATGACTGAGCATTCAGATGACAATGATGATGACGGCCACGACAAGGTCGATGATGAGGATCAGAAGATCGAGACACTGCAAGAGATGTTTCCTCAGAGGCACCGGAGTCAGCTGCTAGAGGTAGTTAACATGTAGCCTTTATGTTTAAAACTGTGCAGAAATTCTTCAGAACACCACATTTTTTCCCCTGTAGCCATTTAACACCTGTCTTTGCTTTCTCACAGTTAATCAGATGCACAGGCACTTTAGAGGGAGCAGTGGCACTTTGTTTGATGCAGTATGGAGACAGAGGTATGGTGTCTGTCAAAGGGTTCTTAGGACTTTCTGAAAGTTAAACTTAATTTATCATTATGAGTTATATACACTACACCCTGTTGTATAATGCTCATTCTTTCTGACCAGCTGCATCAAGGCAAAGAAAGAGGGATGTCCTCAGTGAGGATGATGATGATGATGTTGAGAAGGATGAGGATGATTTGTCAAACCCAGCAAAGAAGAGACGTGCTGAAGTGGTAAGAGACTGCAACTGGATCAACAGAAGCTCTGTTTTTAAGCTCCTGGTAGCTCAGTACTTAGCTCCTGGTGGGCACAGATGACTGAATGCATGCCATGTGTTGTTTTAATATTTTACCTGAATCACTTTACTGTGCTGGATGCTTTTGTAAACATGTGAAAAGCTGTTTGGAAGTGCAGGAATTAATGAAGAATGAGTGTGCAATATTTAGCCCCAGTTACCTTTTGAAATCTTGGAACTGCCATAGCTAGGCAAAATATAAGTTGTCCCAGTCTGCACACAGTAAGTTTTCTTTCCAGTTTCATTCGGTCATTGCATAATTCCTTTTGAGTCGTGTTAACAGTGCTTTCTCTCCTCATGCAGCCTGAGGATTCCCAAGAATCTGATGAGTCGAATCGGAGGATTTGGTAGATTCAGAGGATGAGTCATTTGAGCCAAACCGGGAGAAGCAGGAGCGTCTGGTGCAGAGGCTGAAGAAGAAGCTTCCGGACCAGGACAAGGAGGTAAGGCCTCGAGACCTATTATATTCAATACCCATGTCATCAAGATCATGAGCAAACTTATTTCCCTTTCAATATGGTCAATGGTTCAGTTTGCTTTGCTTTCACTCCTTTATCAGCACTGGTACAGTACTGTATGATAACAGATAACAAGCTCATGGATTCAGATCCAGTTGAGCAGAAGTTCAGTGGAGCATGTGTGGCTTTACTGTGCTGAAGGCAATTTGAGCAATGGTCCGAATGATGGGAGGTAAATGATGTCTGTTGCTTTGCAGTTGCTCAGGGATGTTTTGCAGGAGCATGACTGGCACTATGAGGATGCTCTGGGAGCACTGCGCATGTTCGCTGATTCAGGTGAGGGAACTTACCATGCCTCTGACTTAGTTATACGGCCAGGAACAAGTCTGGTTTAACCTCATGTTGTTGCTGGGCAGTGCTGAAGGTCTGTGGGCTGCAGTGCTAGTGCTCTGCCATGACCAACACCCTTTTCAAATGTATAAATAATTTTTACTGGAGTGACCAAATTGTCTTCAGTCTGTTGAGAAGTTAACATTCTGCTTGGTCAGAAGTTTAAATAAGCCAAGTCCCTGTTGCCATGGAAACTCAAACCAAAGAGAATGGTTGTCTTCATATTTTGCTTTGGTCTGGGTGACTAATGAGTCTTGGATTCCCTTTTAGACAAGCTGTCTACATGGCCACTGATACCACACAAAATAATTGCGGTCTCAAGATCACAGATGGTTGTTTATAGTTGTTTCTGTTTTTCATGTCAATAGGACACTCCAACTCTTCAAAAAAGAAGTCAAGCCAACCAAAGACCTCCAGCTCCTCAAAGGCAAAGAAAGGCAGCAGTGAACAGAAAAACTCCAGCACACCCTCCCTCTCCGGTTGGGTGGTGAAGATCCCCAGTGCCTCGGTGGCCGCCAAGGCCAAACAGGGCGAGAGCAGCAAGGCCAAAGACAGCAAGCCAGTGGAGAAGAAGAAGGAGAAGAAGGTCCCCCCAGTACGGAGGAAAGGAGAAGATTCCGAGGATGAAGATGAGGACGAACGTGCACTCAGCAGCGGGGGCGAGGAGAATGACCTCACGGACGAGTACAACTCGGACGACGAGGCGCCGGTCAACTCGGAGCAGCAGCAGGACATCCTGAAGTTCTTCCAGGAGGCGGCGGCGCACGAGCTCACGCTCATCTCCGGCTGCTCGGCCAAGAGGGCCAATAAGATCATCTCGCTCAGGCCCTTCAACGTCTGGAAAGACCTGGTGGGTTCAGTGTGTGCGTGCTGAGTGAGAATGTGAATTTCAACCGACTTGATAAAATTCCTTTAAGATTGTATAAGAATGCAAACTTCAGCCATTTTTGAGGACTTTTCCTATTGTGAAGACTTTTCCTTTAGTCTTTTGTTTGGTCTGTTGGAGGGTGATCTCATGTACGTATTCCCCACCATCCACTGTGTTGACCTGCAGCTTATTGACAGCCGGTTGATTATGTACAGATATTTTGGGAGGTGCGCCACATTTAGTGACATGCTGCTTTTGATGAACAGCTCAGCTCATTATGCTGCCCTGTAATTTAAAGCACAGACTTAGTCAGTTTGTCTCTCTCTCTCTCTCTCTCTCTCTCTCTCACATCTCTCATATGTTCATCCTACGCTCAGTGAAAGCGGGAGAATAATCATACAGGTCCGTACATGGGCATATGATGTGTTTTTGGTTGTGTGATAGAATGCTTTCTGAGCAATATGCACGGCCATGGAGATGTTTTAAAATATTTTAAAAACAGTGTAGCGTTTCTTTGCCGCATGCTCTACTGGGTGCCTTTGATAAGGAAAGGGAAAAGCCTTCTGCCTTTGTTCTCGGCTTTCAATGTGCTGGCAAACAGATTGCGCTGTGATGCTGTCTGCCCTCCGACAGAAAGCTTCTTTATCTGCTCTCTGCGTTTGGAGTGATCTACATCTTTTTTCGCTCCCCGCCCCCCCCCCCGACAGTCCCAAAAGGATTTACCTGAAGAGGGAGAGAAAAGGTGTGTTAGGCGGAGTGCTGCTGGTCAGAGTGCCGTCAGGCAGCTGTTGGAGAGAGAGGGGAGCTGTTTGACTTCCCCCTCGTACCTCTCTAGGCAAACAGCGATTTCTTTTTCTTCTCAACTGCAGAGTGGCACAGGTGTGCCATTGTGGGCCGTCAGCAGGATCTGACTGCTGCTGTCGCCTTTTCATCAGTATGGTGTACTTCACCTGTGTGTGTGTGTGTGTGTGTTAGTGTGTTAGTTAGAGCAAACACTTAGGCCTAACTTTGGAGCCAGAGGAATTTCGCTCACTGCAACAGGCAGAGCTCTTGTCTCCGTCTTGCATTTCTAAAGGAGCTTGTGGAAATTGGATAGATTTCAAGGTTTTTTTTACGTGTATTTGCCACAGGGGTGGAATTACATAAGGAATAAGATTGTTTTATATGACCTTTTAGCCTGCTTTTATCCCTATTATCTCTTTGACACCATCCTTGATGTGTTGGTGAAATGCCTTTATTTATTGTGCTAATATTTATTCACACATTTGGTGCAGTGTAGATGGAAGATTAGAAAATGGAAAACGTCAGGTTGTCCTATCTGAAGTGTGCCATTCCACTGATGGGTGGGAATGATGAATAACAGCTCATGTTAACAGTGCGGCCTCACTGAGGTGGCGTGTTAAAAGGTGGGTGTGGTGGTGTCTGTGAGAGATTGATAAAGATTTGTGTGTGATAGAACGCAAGGGTTCATTTGAATGTGTTGGGTTTTGGTTTGGGTTTATGTTGGGTTTTCATGAAGATAAATCAAATGTGGTTTTTGGCAGGCTTTTACTTTCATTGAAACACACTGGTCTGTAGGCATGAACTAGCCTAATTGATTTGTGGTATCAATTGGCTCTCAAAACGGCAGCAGATTGCAAGCTTGTGAAGGGTTTGAGAGGGTTTTTTGTTAGGTCTTGCACAAAGAGAAAGCTTTAGGTTTAGCGGAGTCAGTATGGGGAAAACCCCAGACAGCCCATTTTATTTAGCATGTATCAGTGTATTTCTTATCTTCATGTTTGTATTCATATCCCTGATTTCCCATGACTTTCTGGTGCCCAAGCTTTGCCTTGGTGTATGCTTTAACAGTTTTAGTGTGTGTGTGCGCGCGCGTCAGAGTAGATCTGTCCTCTCTTCATGAGGCCCTGTTTGCATGTGTGTTGCTTTCATTAGATGTTCACTTTTAATGTCTTGTTACGTATGTTATAGTCTGCCGCTTGAGCTTTGCCTTGGTTAGTGTTGTTAGTTTAATACGTGTTTGTGTTTGTGTGTGTGTCCGTCCTCCAGGAGGCCATGTTTGACCGGGACAACGGCCTGTCTGCGGATCTGCTGGTGGGCTGCCGCGTGGTGCTGAAGGAGAGGCAGGTGGTGCAGCAGCTCATGGGCAAGTGCGAGGGCATCGCCCGCAAGATGTTCAAGGACGTGACCGCCCTCATCGAGCAGGGCACCGGCTCCACCAAGCAGCCCGCCATCCTGAACAGCAGGTGAGCCCACGCAGCCCCCTTCTCCTTCACGCCACCTGAGCACAGAAGGGCTGGGGGCTTAGAGAGAGAGAGAGAGAGAGAGAGATGGGGCAGGGAGGGAGGGAGAGAGAAGGAGAGGGAGAAATAGAGGGTGGGTATGAGAGAGAGAGAAAGAGAGAGGGTGGATGTGTGAGAGAGAAAGTGGGTGTGAGGGAGGGAGGGAGAGAAGGTGGGTGGGTGGGTAAGAGAGAGAGAGACAGAGAGCGAGCGCTGATCTGCTTCAAGAGGCAGGGAAACCAAGGAGCATGTGGTGGCCTTTTTTAAATGAGACTTTGAGGAATTGAAAAGATGGGGGACCTTGGCAGGCCTGGAGAAGAATGATAAGTTGATCCTGAAAAGTATGGATTCCCAGCACAAATACTGGAAAAATACTGGATATTGACAATACTATACAGTAGATGTCGCTATAAATTATCAAAACCTTCAATAAACAATGCTCAAACATACAGTATAAATGTATATATGCATAAAATTACTATTTGGTAATGCACCCTAATTATTGTATTTTAAACCAGGTCATAACAAATGGGGAGTGGCCAGCAGCCAGACCAACGGATACCTTGTCTTAGCTGAATTAGTGAAGCTAAGCAGGTGTGGGCCTGGTTAGTACTTGGATGGGAGACCTCCTTGGAAAACTAGGTTGCTGCTGGAAGTGGTGTTGATGGGTGGTCAGTAGGTGGCACTCTTCCCTATGACCAAATAGATCGATCCCAATGCCCCAGTGCAGTGATGGGGACACTGCACTGTAGGAGATGCCGTCCTTCGGATGAGACGTTAAACCGAGGTCCTGACTCACTGTGGTCATTAAAGATCCCATGGCACTCATCGTAAAGAGTAGGGGATTCCCCGGTGTCCTGGCTTAATTTCCAACCTGGCTCATTCAATCTGGCCCCCTAATCATCCCCCACTGTAATTGGCTCATTCACTCCCTTACTCTCCACCTCAAGCTGGTGTGTGGTGAGCGTTCTGGCACATAATGGCTGCCGTGCATCACCCAGGTGGGTGCTACACATTGGTGGTGGTTAGTGAGGTCCCCCTTTCCATGTGAAGCGCTTTGAATGTTGAGAAAAGCGCTAAATGTAACGTGTGTTGTTGAGTGGCGCGACGAAATGAGTCCAGTTCAACAAAATAAAAAAATTGGTTTAGGTTGCTGTTTCTCCTCCTAAATCCTAGACATTTTCTTCAGAATAATTATTAATGATGACTTCTTGAAGATGCCAAAAGCCATAACACGAATTTATCAGACCAAAGAAAACGGAAACTTTCCTGTCCTCACACAGCAAGCATCTGAACGAGGAAGAAAAATTTCAACTTTTTTATCCAAACTTTAATGAGCAGCCTACACATTTGGCCTTCAAAATCATATTTCTTGGTGGTTTTACAGTAAGATACGTCAATGAGTGAGTGATAAGAGGTTAAGGAATGTGTTTGTGGTGGTGAAATTAGGAAATATAATTTAGTCATTTTTCGACCCTCTCTGCATTCAAAACGCTATATCTCAAAATGGATTTCCATGACCTTGGACTCATTTGGTCGTGGCAAATGACAAATCGCCTTTACAAAGTAAGAATATGTGAAAAAGGTTTCATGAGGTGTGGACAGCTCTAGTGTTGTCCATGGTGAGGGCATTAACCCTGGAAGAATAAGCAACTCTAGTCATGGCCCACAGCTGACCTGGAAGCTCCACTCTTAGCCACTACCTTTACTTCTGGAAGTCAGTTTTGTTATCTGATTGTGCTGTTCCTGCTTTTTTTCTTATTTATGTGTGTGTGGCTGTTCCATTGGGTCCCATCAGTTTAAGGTTGCAATCCTATCAGCTCATCGGAGTGAAGTGGCTCACACTATTAAACCAACACAAGCTGAGTGGCATCCTCGCTGATGAGATGGTGAGTGGTAAAGAAAAGACATTAATTCATTTATTCATCCATCCATCCATCCATCCACCCACGCCTCACCCCACCCCACCCAATCCATTTCAGCAGGTGTCATGACATAAACACTGTATACGTGATGGTACAGTAGTCCTTGAACCTTTCTGTACATAAAGTGGTTGATATAACAGGCTTATCTCTCCTCTCTCTCTCTCTTTTTCTCTCTCTCTCTCTCTCTCTCTCTTTTTCTCTCTCTCTCTCTCTCCCTCTCTCCTCTCTCCCTCTCCAGGGCCTAGGGAAGACTGTCCAGGCTATAGCTTTCCTGGCCCACCTTTACCAGCAGGGCATAACCGGCCCTCATCTCATCACTGTGCCCTCCTCCACGCTAGGTACGAGACCCCACACCCACAGCCCGAGAACAAGGGAGCACTTTGACATTTACCTTTTATTAAATTGGCAGACGCTTGCGTGTCCAGACTGACTGACTGTCGCATAAATGTAAAATTTGTGTGCGGTAAAAGGCTGCCCAGCAGCTGCTGGGGGTTCTTGTGTGAATAACTTACACGAACGATCTGGCAGCGCTTCAGATTGTGCACTTTCAGTATGTGAGGTCAGTGCAGCATGAGAATTTTTATTACTCTGGATATTGAGTTGCTGGGAGGCTAGTGCTAAGGGCTTATTTAAGTGCAGCTATTTGGGACAGCGTGAGCATCCCTCAGTAGATGTTGCCGATGATGCTGATGTTGTTGATGTTGATGCGGATGTTTTTATCAGATAACTGGGTCCGTGAGCTGAAAGTGTGGTGCCCTACTCTGAAGGTGCTGGTCTATTGTGGTGAGTTTGGGACACTGTTGTGGGCACATATATTTCTGAAATAAAATTTCCAAACTAAGTTTAATATGTGGCAATGTGTTGTCCTTTGCAATAAGGTCACATCATTTTGTGTGTCTGTGTGTGTCTTTGTTTCAGGCTCTATAGACGACCGCAAATACCTGCGCCGTGACATTCTCGACAGGCAGGTGGACTTCAATGTCATTGTATGCACGTGAGTAATAATCACCCTTTGAGTAATAATCACCCTTTGGGCTTCTCTCCCCCATCTATCATCATCACACACACACACATTACAGCTGCCTCCCACCTTCCATTGTTCTATTTCTGCGCTCTCTCTCTCTCTCTCTTCTCTCTCTCTCTCTCTCTCTCTCTCTCTCTCTCTCTCTTCCTCTTTTTCCTTCTCTCCTCCACCATTGCTTTGGCTGTTGCATCCACTCCCCTATCCCATCTGCTGAAGTGCCACAGTGCCCTCCGGTGACCAGAAACAGAACTGCAGGCTCTTGTTGTAGCCCTACCCGCCCTCACAGGGGCTCCCTAGTCCCAGTGGCAGCTTGCGCACCTGGAAAGCACTTGACTGAATGTGCTGATTAATTATCTCCTAATGATAATTGATTGCTACATGCTGTCAATCACCGAGCAATCAGAGCCAGGCATCTGTCGCTATTCATCAATCCCTTACGTGATTGGCCCATGGGATGATACCCCGCTGAATAGATGTTCCTCTAGAATCTAAGCTCTGCGATTGTTAACTCCCTTGTCTACAACAAATGTAGTTTGAGCACATATATGAACATTCAGAATATTGTTCATAAACTTGTTCATATTCTTACACACATCTGCATTGCATTGTGTGGGTGTGTGTGCACATGCCTGATGGTACATGTGCTCTGTACCCTCACTCAGGTATCGCTCAACACTGGGAACTGACTTTGACCGCAGCCTGTTTCGTAAGCTGAAGCTGAAGTACGCCATCTTTGACGAAGGTCACATGCTGAAGAACATGAGTTCTCAACGCTACCGCTGTCTCATGGCTATCAACGTGAGTGCTGCACCGATGATGATGATTATGGTGATGATGATGGTGATGATGATATTGGTGGTGGTGGTGATGATGATGATGGTGGTGGTGGTGGTGATGATGATGATGATAAGGATTATAATAAAAAGGAAGTTGAAAATCCAATCCTCGTAAGCCATGTCTGTGCAACCAAAGCCGCACACAGCAGTGGACCTTCCAGACCCGGACAGGGCTGCTCGATGTCGATAGATAGATAGATAGATAGATACTTTATTTATCTTTAGGGGAAATTCAATTTACACACATTACATACTCTATTTACCCCCCCATCCCCCTCTCCCCAATGGTCACACCACCCCAAGAAAAGCTGGTTTGCTTTCTAGTTAGAAATGTGTGATGATGGTGATGATGACTCAGTAACCTAACTACAGCATGGATTATACATCTCCTGTGCTTTTCCCCTCCTGTCCAGGCCGAGCGCAGACTGCTGCTGACGGGCACCCCAGTGCAGAACAACCTGCTGGAGCTCATGTCTCTGCTCAACTTCATCATGCCCTCCATGTTCTCCAGCAGCACCAGCCAGATTGCCAGGATGTTCTCCAAAGTGAGTGTGTGCTCTATGGGGGAAGATGGAGATGTTCTCCACTGTGTGTGTGTGCTAAGGGGAGATGGAGATGTTATCCACTGTGAGTGTGCTCTATGGGGGAAGATGGGGATGTTATCCAATGTGTGTGTGCTAAGGGAGGAGATGGAGATGTTCTCCAAAGTGAGTGTGTGCTCTATGGGGGAAGATGAAGATGTTGTCCACTGTGAGTGTGCTCTGTGGGGCAAGATGGAGATGTTCTCAACTGTGAGTGTGCTCTATGGGGCAAGATGGAGATGTTGTCCACTGTGAGTGTGCTCTATGGGGCAAGATGGAGATGTTGTCCACTGTGAGTGCGTGCTGTAGGGGGAGTTGGAGATGGAATGTTCTGGGGATGTGGGTGAAAAAGGGTGTCTTGAATTGAGGACAAAGAGCAAGTCTGGCCCTACTCAAGGAGGAGTTGGCCTGCAGTCCTTTTGGTGCTGGTTTCCTGTTAAAGATTAAGCCTATAGCCCTGGACTGAAATAGAAAGTCAGTGGAGATGTCTCTGTCAGGAAAAAGTCTCAGACTTTAATTGCCATATTCCATGTATTGGAGACCAGGGGCCGTATTCACAAAGCCGCCTTAAGACAAAAAAACGTCTTAAGTGGTGCTTTCTTCTTATCTTTTGTCTTAAGAACAAATTTAAGAAGATTTGATATTCATGAATAAAGTTCTTATGTTTTTTCTTAATTTTCTTCTTAAGATGTTTCCTAAGAAAACACTTAAGAACAAATGAGATTCTTGAAAACAAAGTTCTTACATTTCTTCTCAATTTTCCTTGTAACTTTAAGACAACCCTGCACCTGTCTTAAAAATGTTACAGTGTAAAGTTGAGCCTCTTAAAGTCATTTATATAAACACATTTAAACCTTTTAGACAGCTCATTTAAAACATCAGTCTTTATTATGTGTACTTACAATATATAAGCTTACCATTTATTGCTAATTTTAGCTTACTGCTATTGTTTTCGGTAAGCCCTCTGTCTACTGAAAACTGGCATAACCGAAGGGTGGCAGCATGTGACGCACATCGACATCAGCGTTTAGAACATGTTTCATTTCTTAAACACAAGGTCCATGGAAATGGCCGTATTTTCTGGTAAAAAACTGCATAACGCAAGCTAACGCGAGTGCTGTTGAAGGCATGGCTTTCCCCCCTTAGCAACAGTTGCTACTTGTAAGCAAAACTAACGTTACGTTTGTAGCAGATATCGCTAGTCCGATTCAAATGGCACTTTATACAGTCTATGAATGGCACTGAATGGTGTGTGTCATTGAAACGTGGTTTCATCGTTTTAAACTAGGTATGGGTAACGTTAACACTGTTGATGAATGATGCAGGCCTTTCTTATCTAAGAAGTTCTTAAGTGAGAAAACAAGAAGTTCCTAAGAAATACGACAGTTCTTAAGAAAATATTGGTGAATAGCATTTAAGAACATTCTTAAGGACTTCTTATTTTTTTTCTTAGGAATCTACTTAAGATTTATCTTAAGATTTGTTTCGTTAATATGGCCCCAGGCCCAGGGGAGCTTGACTTACAGAGAAAGCAGTAAGTAGTAAACCTTTTGAAAGAAGAGCCCAATGATTTTGTTTTGCTTGAGGAATGAATCCATAGTGCCCTTCTATTAGGACTCTATCCATAGTGCCCTTCTATTAGGACCACTCACTCAGAGGTAGTCATTAAACCATGTATCTGGGATAACCCCCAGGTCATGACTGAATTCCAATATGAATGTGTGTCTGTCTGTCCTTTTGACCCTCTTTGTTTCTTTATTTCTCGCTTTCTCCCCTTCCTCTTCCCCCTTGTCGCTCAGTGCAAGTAATAACCTGGAGAGCAAAGCTCAAACAAGCTGAGCCTTCCCAGAATCATGTTTGCTCATTTCCTGTCTGGACATTCCGTTCACGCACTCTACCTTTTTATCTGTCTTTTTTTTTATTATTATTGTTTTTTATTTTGTTCCTGTTTTTGTTTAGTCATTCTCCTGATTTATTTTTCTGCCTCCCTCAGAAATCAGACGAGGAGAGCAGTTTCCATAAGGACAGGATCGATCAGGCCAAACGCATAATGAAGCCCTTCATCCTGAGGAGGGTCAAAGCCGAGGTGAGCAATGACCCCGCCGGCAGCGCTGCCATGCCCACTGCAGGAAACCACAGCATCACTATGCTGCGACAGCTATGGTGCTGATAAACAAACTGAATTATTACTTTTTATATTGGCATACTACATGCTTTAAAACAATACATTTTCAAACCGAAGTCGTCGAAAAGGGACGGTCATGATCCGTAGTGGTACACAATAAAATTAACGGTTGGTAGGTTTTTGGTCATGTGATTTTCTGTCATGGTTTCCTAACGATATTAGGGCAGTTAGACAATTAGTTAAAAATAACTTTAAATGCTTGCAACGCTTTCAGTTGTCTAGTACCATGTCCACTGAGGGGTCCACTGAAGGCGGCATAAGGCAGGGATCACATTGGAAATAATGAAGTGGCAGCGGTAAAGGGAAACACAATGCTCAACTCAACTCAAATGCAAGCGCAACAAATAGGTGCCGCTTCTGTTCTCTGGCTGGGTCCGGATTTGGCGTATGACGGAGGCGTTGTGGCTGCTGACACGGGCGTCAAAATGGAAGTCAACATGCAACGCAGCTGTTCCGCACGCACACTCTCACTCGTTAACTTTCCTTGTCTTCCTCAGGTGCTGAAAGAGCTGCCCCCTAAGGTGGAGCAGGTGGAGGCGTGCCCCATGTCAGCCAAGCAGAAGGACCTCTACACCTCCCTGTTCAACAAGCTCAAACGCGCTGTCCCTGGAGAAAGTAGGTCCCCTGCCTAGTCCAGCACAGTCATTGGGTGTATTCGAAACGGGAGACAGCTGCCTACTGCCTCCCTCCCTACATAGAGAGCTGTCTCACTAGACATGACTTTGGAGTAAATGCATCTTTTAAAAATGAGCGTAGCACTCTAGAATCTTTGGTTAACACTACGGTATGACGTTAGCAAAGGCCGGCCTGACGTTAAACTAAATTAGCTTACGTAAGCTAGCAGGCTAACGGTATAAATTAGTTTTACGGCCGGCAGATATATCAGACCAGACGTTATTAATGGTTACAACAATGGCATAATCAGATAGTAAATTGTTTATTTTGCATCTCTAATCTACAAATCTAAGCAAAATAAGGTCACACAAATTACATTTTAAACAGATATAGCAGCCATTACCGATGTCATCCGCCATGTTTGTTTACTTTTCACAGCTGTTTCAGACGTTGCCGCAAGGGATTATGGGTAGGAGGGAGCATGAAGTGTGCATCGATGCTACCTCCAAAAATTAGATATCTTAAAAGGCAGCAGAATTTGTTTTTTGGTTTCGAACCACACTTGCTGCCTTGCTCCCCAGTTAGATATCTTAAAAGGCAGCAACTTTACCCGTTTCGAACACACCCATTGAGTCCCATAGGGCAGCATTCTTACCCCAGATGTACATGTGATGCCGGAGTGTGTCCAACTGTGTGTGTGTGCCTGCCTTTCCCCTGTATATACTATACTATACTATACTGTTTGCTGAGTGTTCTCTTAACCGCGTGGTGACCCGGTGTTTATGTGTTTGTCCTCTCCTCAGAGAAAGAGCTGTGTAATGTGATGATGCAGCTGCGCAAGATGGCCAACCACCCGCTGCTCCACCGGCAGTACTACACCACCGAGAAGCTGGCAGCCATGAGCCGGGCCATGCTGAAGGTCAGCGCGCTACTGGCCAGTCCTAGCGCGTTGTGAGATTTGATTCGCTCGTCCAGTTCTGTCTGGTCAGAGCGCGGTCTGTAAGCATTTTCAGTTAAACAGCTGAAATGCTTACGGATACAGACTGTGCTCTGACCAGATAGAACTGAATGTGCAAATCAGACAGTTAAAAGGATGATGCGTAAAAGTCTTTGTGTTAGAGCTGTTCCAGACCGGGTAAATGGCGTGTCAGTTGCTTTGCGGTGGCTTGGCGTTTTCTATGTCTTTGCTTACCAGAAACGTGTCTGACGTGACGTGACGCTGCGCTGGCCTCTCTGCAAGTTCTAACCTGTTAACATGGGAGCCGCAAAAAAAAACGGACACGCCACGCACCCGGTCTGAAACAGCCTTTAGAATCAAGCGGGGCCACATACAAATGTTACCTCATGTACCCAATACCCAGTAGGCTACAGTGCCCTGTTTGGCACATGGCACTACTTAATTTTCTCTAATGTCATCACAAGTCACACTCTGCTGTGACATGCCACAGACTAAACAGAGTGGGGTGAGGTGGGGGTAGGAGAACTCCCTCACACGTGGGTGTGAACTGTTAGTGTTGCATATTGCTTCCTCATGTTGTTCAATCAAAAACATGATGAATTTCCTCTGTTGTTCAGGAGCCGACGCACTTTGATGCTGACCCCGTCCTGATCCAGGAGGACATGGAGGCGATGTCGGACTTTGAGCTGCATAACCTTTGTCTGCAGTACCCATCCATCCACAGCCACAAGCTCGACACCCACCTGCTGCTGGACTCGGGGAAATTTGATCGACTCACACAACTACTGGCCTCCCTCAAAGAAAAGGTAACATTAGCATGTACTGTACAACCCACTCAATTGTTATCTCTCTCTAGCACACACACACACACACACACGTGATTATGCTGTTATACCATTGTTTGGGGCCGTATTCACAAAGCTTTTTTTATCTTACCGCTAGGAGTGTTCCTGAATCGCACTAAAAGTTTTGAGCTAGTTTGAGTTTTGTCTTAAAACCTATTCACTAAGCCGCTCATACCTACTCTAAGTAAGGAAAAATGACAACTCATAAGAGAAGAGCTCCGTTGCTATGGTTGACATCATTACTCATGCACAAGCCTGATTGAAGTGACCACCTTGATTGGCTGATCATTATAACATGGGAATGAGGGCAAAAACCTCCCCTACGATGATGAGTGACAGGTGACCGGTCTTTGCTGGTGAGAATGCGTGTGCTACACAAGTACTGTGAAAGATGGAAGATGATGAATAAATAGCCTAAATGAATAAAGAGGAAGAAAAAGCTAGTAGCCTAATGAGCACTAAGGATTGATGCAGTATCTTTGCAACTTTTTTGAAACTAATCTGTATAAAGACACGTTTGCAAAGAGGAGAAACAATTTGTTTTGATTTACAATGAAACCTTACATTCAGTTTAACTTGTTGACAATGAATGGTTTTGGTTGTTGTTGGCGTTATTGCATCCCTTAGTTACAATGCACAATTATTATCTCTGGATTGACAGCTCCTGTAGCCGCATGTGCATTCGCCAATGTCGTTGTGAAGTTTAAATGAACTGTCACATTGCGACAGAGTTACAAATTAGTTATCTGATAAGAGTTCAGAATTTGTAAACTGCAGAAATTGTAACAGCAATTTGTCAGAGATAGTTTTGCTTCCAAAATTCAGTCTGCCCACACAACTACTGGCGTCCTTCAAAGAGAAGGTACCACTAGTGTGTACAACCTGCTCTATTGCAGTATTTGTATGTTTGGATCCAAATTTTTGTTGAATATCTCTGTCCCTCCCTCCTTCTCAAGCATTTATTTCCTATACTCGGTCATATTGATCCATTGACCTTACCATTTTTGGCCCCCTAATTTTCCTCATCCTCTTTTGTGTGTTAAAAACTGGACATCTTTGTCCTCAGGGAGACAGAGTGGTGCTCTTCAGCCAGTTCACCATGGTGCTGGACATCGTAGAAGTTCTGCTGAAGCACCTGGACCATCGTTACATCCGGCTGGATGGGTCCACACCTATTGCGGAGAGGTAAGGGGTGCTGAGTTAATCATTACCACACACACACACACACACACACACAGAGACACAGTCAGCAAACCTTTGGTTGTCCTACTCCAGGATTGGGCTCATTGATGACTTCAACAACGACCCTGATATCTTCGTGTTCCTGCTGTCCACCCGTGCTGGGGGACAGGGCATCAACCTCGCGACCGCCAACGTGGTCATCCTCCACGATATCGACTGCAACCCCTACAACGACAAGCAGGCAGAAGACCGCTGCCATCGCATGGGCCAGACCAGGTTGGTGTATGGGGTTTTCAACCCAACCATCAGGACCAGAGACAGAATATCTCAGCCTCTGGCAGCCATGTGGCTGTGCATTTATGCCAAACCTTTGTTTCTCTGGCAGTCCCAGGGTGATTTGTGGTATGAAGTTGTCATCAGTTAAGTGAGGAGTGAAGTGAGGGGTGTGTTTCATTTTCTGGTCCTCTTTTGACCCACAGGCCTGTGACTGTCATTAAGCTGGTCAGCAAAGACTCCATTGAAGATGCCATGCTGCGAGTCGGGCAGGAAAAACTGAAACTTGAAGAGTGTATGATCTCTTCAGACATGGGTAAGCACAGCTCGGGGATTGTATATTTTTCCCCCACTGTTCCAGGCCAGGATAATGGTGGAAGCTGTATAATCATGTAAAATATCAAAGATTGAACCCAGAATGAATTCGCATGGATGTTTTGTAAGTCTGGTGCTTGTGTGACTATATTTTCAGTTGACTGAACTCTGACTCTTTCTCTCCTTTAGGGGAAGAGAGCTCCATGCCTGAAGATATGGCTTTGCTTTTGAAGGTCTCAATGGGCCTCTGAAAGCAGTGATGGCACTGTTACCTCTCCAGACTCACTCACTCACTCACTCACACACTCACACACTCACTCACACACTCACTCAGGCTTTTTTTTTTCTTTTTTCTTTTTTTTTTTTAACTGTTTTTAGCTATTGTCTGTGTTTTGTCTTGTACATCTTCATGAAATAAATATAACTTGAAAACTCATAGGCAAGTTACAGTATTCCTTACTACTAGCGGCTTCCGTCTACTACTTATTTTTTATCCCACATCAGAATTTTTTTTTTTTTTTTCTAATGGGGCATGTGTATAAAAATTGAGCAACCACTTTTGACGTTTTCATGTAATATTCTACTCATCTCTGGTTGTTTCCAAGGAGACACTTTTCCTTTCAAAGTTAAAGTACTAAAATACTGTCAGACAGTCATTCAGTGCAGGGTTTTTACTAGCATGCATTATGCTCACCACATGACTCATAACTGTAGCGCTCCATGCCACACTGTGGTAAATGTCTGTAATGCTGAAGGAGACTGACCGGGATGACTAAAATTCACATGATTGGCCCCATCACTGAAATTGTGACAAAACACAATACTCATGCCCATTATAATATGCTGAATAGACCTATTCAATATAAAAGACATATACCAACCAACATGTAAGGCAGAAAATCAGGCAGGTCTTTTCACTGATGCATCGGACCTCCACACTGTCACTTGGCAGACTTGTGATTGTGTACTGTGATTACGCACTGTAGATTCAGAGGTTTCTCAGTAAACTTAGGCCTTAAACCTGCCAGACACTAGGAGTACAGGAGCTGAATTTCTGGGATGGCATGTGAGGTATGGAGTATGCAGCCCGCTGCAAACTAGTTTTGCTTACATAAGCATTTCTCAAAATAGTCACAGCGGTAGTTACTGGGTTGTATTCCCCCACACTTCTTCCAGGCACATGACTGGAACTGTTCATGGGGCCTGAGTTTTTTTTATTTATTTATTTATTTATTTATTTATTTTTCCAGTCTTAACCCATAATGTTTGCCTTCAGTGATCATAAATAAGAAACTGAATAGTGGTGTCTTTCGAAAAGTACAGAATCATTTATTTGAACTTCTTATTTAAAATTTGAAACCCAGGAAATTAAACCAATCCAAACATTTACTTGTTCTGTAAAAATATCACAAAGATTCTGCTGCAGCAACATGGTGCTTTTGTGGGTGAGTCAACATATCCCCCCCCGCCCCCCCCCCCCCCCCCAAAAAAAAACAAAACAAATTACCATTTTAAAATACAGAAAAACAAAATTAGGAAAAATGTTCTAAACTGTGGTCACAGTTACAGCAGTTACTAAGACTTCACACAGTCACTGACAGTTGACCGAGAGGTTATTACCTTTTGGGAGAATACCTCTCACACCTGTAACCTGTCAGGTGAGCATCGCAAAGGACCGCATAAGAGAAGTATAGCACCCCTTTGTTCAGTTTGCAGCCATGTGTGTGGACCCCACGTTCGGGAATCAGGACGCAGCGCCCGGGCATGTCGTTGTACAGCACATCACTGTCCCACACCTCCACAATCAGCTGGTGGCCCACCTCGATGGAGCCGAAGTTGTAGGTGACGTTCCACGACGGGTTGTTGTCATTCTCGACAATGTCGGTCTCGCGATACTTACCGTTGTACCAGATCTTGACGAAAGCGTCAGTCTTGGTAAACGTGTCAGCCTTTAACCCTGCCGCTCTCTGGATCTCCACCAGGAGTTTGCCCCTGGCGGTCCTCAAGGGGCAGCAGTTGTGGTCCAGATTTTCGGAGGGGGAGCACTGGCCATTCTTCTGGTCCGCTGGAGCCATGTTCTCCTCTATGTACTCAGAAACGGCACTCTTGAGATTGCCCCTGATGTTCGGATCATCGACCAGGTGGTGCAAGGGGTAGATGGCATAGGAGACCACATCCGGGTTCTCCTGCAAACTGCTCATCCAGCTACTGTAGGCCTTGCTGGGGCTCTCCTGGAACAGGACGTCCGGGAAGTACTTCTCCCCGCCCATCACCTCGATCTTGTGGGTCATGAAGCCCTGGTAGAAGCCCATACTCATGTTGTCCTTCAGGATGTCCACGCACTTGTTGGAGAGTGAGGCGTTGGCGGGGAGAAAGCCGAGTGCTAACTTGAGCTCCACGTTCAGGCAGTTCTTGATCTCGGTCTCGGAGAAGCCCTTCAGCGTCGCCAGGCACGTCCGGAAGGCCGTTACCCTTCGCACGCGGCCACCCAGGTGCACGTGGCGGATGTAGTGGGTGCCATACGTGTCGATGGTCCTGCGGTACACTGCTTTGCTCTGGTCGTCATACTGCTTTGGCAGTCGCTTAAGGTGCTTGCTGAACTCGCTGCTGAGCTCTGGGTGATCAGTCACCCTGTAACTGTAAAAAGATGATAAAGAGGATTTATGAATGATAACCATAGATCAGCTCACTCCCCTAAACCAAATAAACATGGCTCTAATAGAATGGTGTCATGCTTTGTTTTGATACTATTTATCCTGGTAGCCCAAACAAAGTGGGATGACTATTGAGCAAAACAACAGTTGTAAACTCTTTCTTGTCACAGCTTATCAGTGCTTTTCAGACACAGTGTGAGAAAGGTGTTCTATTGGAGACCTGCTATTGTGAACTGCAATCCCACTCAACCAGGATACTTGAAGCCCTGTGTTCAGAGTGAGATAAGAACCTCTTTGAATATGGTGAAGACCAATAAAACCATTGTTACTACATGTATATGCCATCAGCTGGAAATTGAAAATGAAATCTGGAATATTGTATGCTCTGTGTTATTAATTATTTGTTGTTTAATTTGTATGTAGTGTGTTTTTATTTCATGTAGGCCTATGAATAAATAAATGAATGTGAATATGAATAATTAAAATGAATTCTAATTCCAAATACTCAACTGAGTACGCAGGCTTTTCTTTGTAGTCACTTAAGTTCTGACGTGCATTAGCTGTTATAGCACATCCGCTGATAAGCTACTAGGCCCTTGTTGTAAACACACACGGTGTGTAGGAGCTTACCTGTAGTATGTGCATGTGATTTCATGTAGTGCAAAAGTAGCTTTGTCCACATTGTACTGAGTTCTTGCGAACTTAGCGATGTCTGAACGGCTCCCTCCCAGAAGCACCTTGCCATAGGTGTCCAGGTTCAGGTCAATGCCCCAGTTGTTGTTGATAAGCGCAGTGGAGCTCTTGACAAGGGAGTCGACTGTGTGATGGAGCGCACTGGACAGCTGCTTGCTGCACCGGCTAAAGGGTCTCCAGTCCAGGACCATGGCGGGTAGCTTCTGCACCTGCCCACCCTGGAAGCGGTTCTCACACAGCGTGCAGGTGCCATTGTCGTTAAGGTGCGTTTTAACGTTGATCAAGTAGGCGCCTTTGCGACGCATTTTAACCACATCAAAGCCCTCTCCTGCAAGGTTGTAACCGGGCACAAACGGCACCTTCTCGCACTCTGCTGGGGTACCGCTCCGGCAGGCAGCGGTGCTTCCCAGAAGTGAAAGAAGAGGGAATATCAGCTTGACCACATACAACTTCAGTCTGGCCATTTTTCCAACCGAGCACGTGTCACAACTAAAACACGAGAAGGATGAAAAAAAAAAGATGATATTAGCTCGTCACATGGTACATTTGGGCCGTTTTGCAGTTCCTGTTTCCTGGTCCTTAATTACCATAAGACATTGCTGTCAACTCCAGGAAAACTCTGTCCTGTTAGAAAATATATTGAATCTATTTTTTTTTTAAGTAGGTTTATAAGAACAAAATGTACACAACATGCCGCCTAGGCTACCCTATTCAGTAGTGCTGTCTTGATTGTAGAAGAAAAAGCACTATATAGGTCATTTAAAACCAGGGCAGCAGAGTATATTTAACACATTTTTTTTTGCAGAAAAATTGCAGACTATGAACATAATAGGCCTACCAGAAAGCTAAAAAGTAGGCTACACTTGTGGAATATCGTAGGCCTACCTTAGAACCAGCCACTTCTGAGTTCCTCAGATTTCCAGTTGATGGGAGCAGTTATGTCTCTCACACAAAGCCACTCCCCCAAGGCCAAGTTTCCAAGAAGACAATTATAGCTTTGGATTGGTCCAACATTTATTTCCTTCCTTCTCGAAATCCCAGATTCTCTGTGTCTTGCTCACGAGTGCCTTGCCGTTCTGAAAAGCTCCTCTTTGAGCTGCAGTGTCTCTTGTGTTTGAGGAAGGGCAGGGAGTTTCCCTCTGCCAGGCCCCCTGTCCCTGCGGTCAGACTGTGTTCATCAGGCAAACTGTTTTGTTTTGATGAGAGCCGGGGCCGGACGGCTGCCTCAGCTCCAGCTGTGCTGTGGGGGAGGTTCTCATGAGGCCACAAGAGTGTGTGTGTGTGTGTGTGTGTGTGTGTGTGTGTGTGCACGTGTGGGTGTGTATTTAACCGAATATGACTAAGCCGAGAGAAAGAAAAAAAACATCATTGTCTATATATCCTTTAATCTCATCTGTCTGCAAATGAGTGGAGGATCATAGGCAGATTTGTGGAAGAGGGTTCAAAAAGACAGTAGATATATTGCAGCTTCATGCAAGAAAATGTTTTTGAAAATGCATCTCATTCCTCAATATTTCAGTGTCAGTGTATCAGTGTTGGTTCAAAACTACCGTAGTCACATATTTAAGTCAAAGTATTTTTACCCAAAGACAATGGTTGAATTGATATTTTATTTTAGAACGTTTTTGTGTACTTACAGATACAAACCATGCTAAAACAGTTCCCTGGAAAAGTGCAGCCACTGCTGCTTAATATAAATATACAGTAACCATAATGGTATTTTCCTCCCAGGTCATACAAGGCTATTCAAAATGAACAACTCCACCTCCCACCACCCACCCCTGCCCCACACTCAACCTCTCCGTTAAAATGGCATGAAAGAAAGCACTTTGAATGTCTACAGCATTTGAAAATACTGTATGTACATCATTCATATAACAACATCATTTTGTTACATGCAAAATCAAATCATGACAATAGGAGGCTTACAATATAGGTCAACCGTGTCATTTGTGAGTATACTGCGCAGCAATTCATGCAACCTCAGTGAGAGGAGAGGAAATCTGATTTGAGCATGCAAGCAGAATAAAAAAAATTAAAAAAAACAGCTGAAAAGCACAGGAAGCACATGTCTGCAAACAAAACCACTCACAATCCCCAGCCACACGCTACCAGCTCTGTTAACAATGCGTGCGTCCCTAACACCCTGCTCTACTGTTTCCTCCCTTGTGTCCCTCTCTCCTCACAGTCTCACTGAGAAGACCTCTACGTCATCTTCCCCACCATCACTAATCTGACCATCGTTGATAAATTGTTGACACTCTCTGCTCTCCGGTAATTCAGGCGTCCTTCGTTGTTTGTTTCTTCTCCTCACCAGCAGCACTATTACTATAAGTATTAAGGCGAGCACGATGCATGCCATAGTGACCCCGAATATCTGCCACCCTAATATGTTCGTGGACAACCTGGAGGGGGGCACCTTTGCAGATGGGTCCAGCTCCTCTGAGAGCCTTCTGATGTCCTCAGGCTTGGCCAGTCTCCATGTCCTCGTCTCTCCCATTCTGACCCAGGACCTGCCTCCCTCTGTCATCACAGCCACAGTGTTGGTGGCAATCATGTTGACCAGAGGAGGCCTTGTGAAGGGAGGTAAATTGATGGGCAGCAGTTTTTCTGCTGTGAAAACATCCGACTGCACGCAGTAGAGAACCTGGCATCCATCACTGATGGCTGCAAGATGCTGGCTGAACTGTGGGGGGCAGTGCTGGAGACCACCAGCCAGAGGGTTGCCAGATTTGCAGCTGAAAAATCCTCCAAAAGACACAGAGTATTGACTGCCTCCTTCATAGTCATTACTTAGACATACCATCAGCCCACTCGCCAACAATTTCCGGGGGAAGAAATTTGGAGGACAACTCATGGATTTCGTTAATGGGTTCCGCCTGGAAAGGCTATATAGCCCCCCAAAGAGGTATCCTGAAAGCTCCATGGTGTCATTAACAGTGGAACACCAGAAAGTGTCAATGCGAGCACGTCTGACATGATAGCTATTTCCACAAACTGTCTTAGAACATGTGGAAATAACCCAACATCGGACACTTTCTTTATGGCATTCATACTCAGTGTAACCCTGCTCTTGCACCTCTGACTGCAACAGAATGGACCTGAATGACTCTCGACATGAGTAATCTCCAGTGTCTGGATTTGCCTGTGCATGGTCGTTACATATCGGATCTGCATCTGGTGTGAGCTTAGAGCACTGCTGGTAAACCCCTCCAAAACTGAGATTGGTTGCCAAGCCATCACAAGAACCATCATCTATATTGGCCTGGAAGTTGAAATTCTTTGAGTCTGGCTTGACACATCCTGGACGGCTGTTGATTTTGTAATAGCGCTCGGCAGCCTGACGCACTAACGTTGCCATCTTAAACACGGTTGGTTCTGGGAGATGAGGAAATGCTGCTCTGTTTAGAAAGAAGTGCAGCGGCATCCCGGCCCGGTCGATAGCCACCAGATTGTTAACGGTGCTTTCCTGCCATTTTTGCAGCGTAATGCCTGGGTAGAACAAAGCCCCACCATGGCTCTGGGTGAAAGAATATGTGATGTTTCCCTCATACATGCGTGCTTCTACAGTCTCTCCTGTGGATTTGCCATCAATATTAAGTTTGCTGAAAAAGCTTGCACCAGCTAATGCAGACACTGTTGACTTTTCTGTGTTGCTGCTGGAAACATAAGAGGCTCTTAGGTAGTCCTCATGCACCAGCGAAGCACCAGCTTCAACGGTTGTTATGACATGAGAGCCGTAGCTCAGCACCAGCCTCTCTGACAGGTAAATGGCTTGGCGGGTTTGGTTGTTTACTACTGCATCTGCGATTTCCTCTGCCTGGCGGGCAAAGCGAGAGTCCAAAGCAAAGTCAGGGTAAGCCTTGACTGTGTAGAGGTGATTGCGCACCTACAGAGGAAAAATACGTAGAAGTAGTTGTTAAAGTGAATGGTAAAAACTGTTTAAAGTGGACTATAATGAATCCATTAGAATCACTTTGGTGTAATTCTCGAATCATCAAATCGTTAACGTTTGCACAACAGTTAGTGCATTTTTTAAATCAATTCTACATAGTGGATTTCCTGCAAAAGTGTGTATCTTGCTCAAAATGCTTAGTTTATGGCTCAAAACCAAGTATTTGACACCATTGTTTATGAAGAAGATCAATACTTTACTATGTCAGTATGTTTAAATGAAAAACTATAAAAGGCAGTACTATTTTCTGTGTGGCATATCTATTTTGCAGTAAAACTACAAAGTGACACATTATGTGATGGGGACTGACTGCATGTTTGTACTGTAATTTGTTGACAGCCATTGTTACAGTATAAGAAAACAAAGGCTTTTACAGCATTGTGCAAAGGAAAAATTACAAATTTACAGTAAAACATAGAAAACCCCAGTTCTGACAACTAGTTAGGAGAACTAGTTCAACACAATGACTCAATGATGAGACAAGGCCTTTTCTATTTTATGGGGTAGGACTAATTCAGCATGGAACCAGTATAGTGCATTAGCAACAGACATTTGTATACAATCAGTTGCATGGATGTAGATTTTCCTTAGATGTAGCATTGCTGTTTGTTCAAGACTGGGAGAAATTGCTTTAATGATGTGCACAAGTGATAAGATGATATGGAGTTTGAACAAGCAGTTTTAAGAATTCCGAATCTGATCTGAAAAATGCACCAAAGTGACTGAGAAAAACATACTATTGCCAAGGTAAGAGGGGGCCTACACGGTAAATAGTTTGACATAGTTTTTATTACATTTATATACACTGTTAGTACATTTTAACCATTTTGTGTCCATTTTAGTCTCAAAGCATTCCCACTCCCATTCCCATTCATGTATAAGTTCATACTCACTTGTATACGAGAAGTGACTGAACTTTCCATGACTTGATGGATTTTCATGCGCTGGTTGTCTCTGGAGAACTTTGCATTCAGCACAGAAAGGAAAGATGCCTCTGTATTGATGGAGAGAGCAGTGGAGCTGTGCTGCTTCTGCCACGAAGAGATGATCTCAGAGTTAGTCTCCACACCACTCACCTTCTGGGGGATGACAAACACCTCGTCCGGGATGAGGTAGACCCCGTCCTCAGTGGTGTGACAGTGCCTGTAACTGATGTTCATGACTCGCCCCATGTCCAGGTTCCGTAGGTTGTCCCAGCCTCCACCGGGCAACACTCCCAGGGCTGGTGAGTTCACAGTTTTTCGACACTCTAGAAGCCCGTTGCTTGGCCGAGAGAGAGGCTGACAAAGACAGTGACCCAAGACACAAAGCACAAGAACACGTCCTAATGAGAGATCCATGTCTGTCAGATTGAGCTACAGTGAGGACAAGATGAAGAGGGTTTTTTTTTTTCTTTTCAAGGTCAGACTGTGGTAGCTGCTTGTTGAGGGACTATTACATCAACCCTGACAGCCTGTGTTTATGAGACAGACATTTGTGTTGTCTCAGGATGGCATTCACAGTGTGGCTTCATACAGCTTCCTGTTGACAACAAAGTTTCGTTTTCGCAAAACTGAGAAAGCTGTTTGGGCTATGTAGGCATTGACAATACATGGCTGGCTCATGTAAATTTGAATCCTCAGTGGCTTAAGTTGCCAAGCAATGCAACACCACTCGAGACCCAGGTTCAGTGAGAGGATGTGCTTGTGCACACAGTCATTTCTATAGCCTACTTGTCTTTACGTCTCATAATAAAATGATCATTCATCCTATTTATTTACTCTTTTTTCTCATTCAAATATGTATATGTTATGAAGTTGTTGCTCTGTCACTTGAATGAATAGAATGTTTGGGTTGGATAATTCAGTGCAATATGTGGGGTGATTGCTAGCTGCAAAATGCTCAAGTGGGGATGTCCTGAGATATCACCACTCTTGTTGACTCATGGAATGCCTACTGTATGTCAGGTTATGGACATGGTTCTTGGCAGATGCTTTTGTTCAAAGCAACAAACAACAATAACAATAAATATTAATATAAAAAATGAACAGTTAATTTAAAGTCATATTGCTACGTCCAAATATTAATAATAGTAATAAATCATTTAAGCAGAAAAGTAATAGCAAGTGATCACAGTAAAATGAACCATAAACACATACAAACTGTGACTCTGCATGGAGAATTAATTAGTTATAGTGTAACAGTGATCATTGAAAGCCCAAATACTGTTAGGAAAAGCTACTTACTGTGTTTTAAAATGTGTGTGTTTTAGATAAGAATGCCACTCTATACTCCCTCAACTGAATGTTATTTCAGCACATCTCGTGTTTATATTTTTAAAATTGTTCATGGTCAAGGAAAGTTTGGTGGTACTAGGGTATAAAAGTCCTCAAAGTCAGTCACACATACATTTTGAATACTTGTTACATGTCCAGTCTACTGCACTTTTAGAATCAGCATAATAAATGTGCTAGTTATTGAGGAAAATCTGTTATCTTTAATCTTTAATTTAATCTTTGATTATGAGTTGAATGTATTTACTGTACTCATGTCACATTTCCATCTGTGATTAATTGTAAGATGCATCTTATGTGCTGTTAGGTCACTGTGGAGCCTGCACATTCCCATTTTGGGAAGTCAAATGTCATCAGAAGTTGCAGCAGGGTTAGATCCCGGAGCTAGCTGCGGTTGTTTGCTGAGGAGCTGAGCTTTTGCAGCTGCTTTTTGCATCTATGATTTGTGACCAGTATGGGTTAGTGACAGAGCAGAAGTAGGTCACTTGGGAGAGGCTGTGTGTGCACTGACTGTTGATTTCCAGCAGGGCTTCAGTTTTTTTCCTTGAAAAAAGGTTTTCTGAATACACTGGTTATACCATCTATGAGCCACTAGGTGGCATAATGTAGCAGTCAGAAGAACAGAGAGATATTTTCACAGAAAGTTGATCAGTGGGAACACTGAGAGAGGATGTGTTTTGCTTTGTTTTTTATGTTTTGAAAAGTTAGATTTGAAATAAAAACAGCATTTATTTGGCTGTGTGTGTTGAAAAAAACTGTTGTTGCCACATATCTAAAAGAGTAGCCTAGGCCATATTAAGAGCTACAGTATGTGAGAAATGTTGACACTCCAGCTAGGCCACATTAAGAGGGATGTTATATGTGAGAATATGTATGCAATATGTGTGTGAGGTACAGTATATGTGAGAACATATATGCAATATGTGTGTGTGAGGTGCAGCATATGTGAGAATATATATGCAATATGTGTGTGTGGTACAGTATGTGTGTGTGTGAATATATATGGTTTCGCTTTTGTCCAAATATATGCAATATATATGCAATATGTGTGTGTATATGTGAAGAAATGTTGGCACTGCAGCAAACAAAACACACAAGGAAGGCATGTGGAGCAAGTGAGTTTACTGTTCAGACTTGTCAGTAGAGGACGCTAAAGTCCTATCTACCAATAACCAACAGTAAGAGCAATGGAATGAAAGACAAAAGAACCAGAAAAATCTATATGGTTTATGTACTATTATTGGGTTTATGTATAAAGTAATGACAGATGTTGTATACACTCTTTACTTCCTTGTTTACCTTACAGCCACATCTCAACAATGCCTTCCAGGACAGTTTATGGGCCAAAAATCTCAGTTACATGGATTACATGAAGTAACATAACAGAATTCATTCTTGTGGAATCAAAGGGCAATCAAACAGCCAGTGTTAACACATTTACCATTACAGATGTTATATTACTCATTAGATGGATTTGATAAATCAC
The DNA here is from genome assembly GCF_017589495.1 of Alosa alosa. Classification (NCBI taxonomy): domain Eukaryota; kingdom Metazoa; phylum Chordata; class Actinopteri; order Clupeiformes; family Clupeidae; genus Alosa; species Alosa alosa. The sequence goes on along the minus strand of NC_063193.1, from coordinate 19,361,961 downwards.
ACCAAAGCACTATGTGTACCTACAACATCCTATGCACTAGCAAAGGGAAGAAATCACAGAAGTACAAAAAGTCAGATGCAAGACAATGATATTTACAATACCAGTTCAGAAGTAAAAGGTGCTTCATAGTTAACATTTGGAGACATAAAGTGTGCTGATAGCTCACATGAAAGATGGGTCCTTATAGACCCTTTCAACAATAAAAACAAAAACAATGCTTGAACATTCTATTTGGGCCCCAACCTACTTCCTCTGCATTAAGATAACATATGGAATGTTAAAACAGAAGTCTTGTGGGGCCAACTATGATGCTGATAATGGAACTCTCTTGAAAGGGTCTATAATGAACTCTCATCCTGGCAGACCCATGATCCAGCCTACGAGACACATAAATGTAAAACATAACATATGCATTCATTCACATAAATGTAGTGTTTATGTACAATGTAGGTTCTTCCAACTAGGTCTACATTACATTTCTATTTATTACTTACCTTTTCCCAATAGAAAAAAGTCAGTCACTTATGACCCACATCGGTAACACTTTATAATAACTACACACTATTACGCATTTGTACACTATTACTAAATGTTTTGTGCCTTATTTGTAAAGCATTGTTCCTACATTAATCCTCATCAGTAAAGCATTTGTACACATAGTTATAAATAGTTCGTTCATAGTGATACAGTAAAGCTGTGGAGGTAGTGTAGTGGATAAGGATCCAGGCCAGCATGCAGTAGACTGAAAAGTTGTGTGTTCAATTCCCTGCTTCTGCCATTGTGCCCTTGGCCTTTAATTGAATTGACATGTGTAAGTCGCTTTGGATGAAAGTGTCTGCTAAATGAATAAATGCAAATGTAACCTTTACAACTCATTTGTAAATGTGCTGTAAGACATGGAAAGTCCTCACTTTAGATGAGCCCACAAAATATCCTTAACCACTTGCAACTCCTGAGTTAATCATGAATTATAGTATTAGGAAGTGTTTTTTAAAACATGTATCCACACCCTAACTAATCATTAGTGCATGTGTTTAATCATTATTGTTATAAAGGCATGCATACATGTAGATGTAAAAAGTTTCTTAATCATAAACACGCCCATTCTAATTATAACCAATAGACAATTCCTTAACAACTGTTAAATACTGGTAATGAAAATATTACTTCATTAACAAATTATCATTGCATCATTTATTAATTATTAACAACAATTTATGAACATATTTTAGACATAGGCTTATTTACTTTGGACAAACCATTTATAACTGTGTGTACAAATGCTTTACTGATTAATTAATGTTAATTAATAATAATTCATTAATGTAGGAACAATGCTTTACAAATGAGGAACAAAGCATTCTAAAACGGATATTTCCAGTCCTCAATTAGGATTGGCTGAATCACGTTCAATGCCGTTGTAAAACCTAGCATAACCATACATCTTGACTGCATTTCATTCTAAATTACATGTGCCACCACAGATTGATACAAAAGTTAGAGATGATGCAGCTGGACGCCGCTTGCGCGTAGTGCCTAACAACACCCCTTAACTGTTATAAAATCATTGTAACCTACAGCCTCTCATGGCTTATTGCTTCATTTAGTAATAGTTTACAAATACATGCTTAATAGCTACAAATAAATGCTTAATAGTTATTAAAAAGCATTACCCTTTTCGGTTATCTGCTTGATTTCTTTTTTGAGGACTTGCTATTGGCATATTTGTCTGTAATTCTATGTTTTGCCAGACCAACACTGTGCCCTGCTGTATCTAGACACTACTAACCTTGAGACTTCTTTCTGTAGTAGAGCAGTCCAGCAGCACAGACCATCAGGCCCAGCACCAGTCCAGCAGCCCCAATGGCCACCTTATTCCTCTCAGACTCGGGCATGGAGGAGTCTGCCAGTATAAGAAGTTGGACATATATTACTGTCTTATTTAGTAATCTACAACCCATTACAACTCAAATGTAATGCTCATTCTGACATCCCAAACCTCCTGAAAGTTCTGTGAGTTTCACGCATATTGATAGCAGCTCACAGACTCCTGCAAATTTGATACAATATCCCGGGATATTATAATAATATCTGGAGTGAGCAAGCGAGAGCTCATGCATGAGTGAGTGAGTGTGTGTGTGTGTGTGTGTGTGTGTGTGTGTGTGTGTGTGTGTGTGTGTGTGTGTGACTAATCACTAAACATGACATGGTGATGGGAGCCTCCCAGAAATGACTTTTTGCAGGTAATTTGACCATCTGACCACTGGTCCTAAACCAATAAGAAGTAAAAAAAAAAAAATCAATGATCCTAATGTAGCTGGCAGAGTTAAAGGAACCGTATGTAAGAAATATATTTAAATGAATCATAAAATGGCCCTGATATGTCACTAGACATTAAGAAATAATGTTCATTTCAAATACTTATATCACTGACAACAGTAGTCCGGCCAGGATATTGTCATTTAAAAAGTGAAGTTGCAGCCCTCAACTGATGTTGATGTTGTGTTTTGTCATGTCATGTTGTGTTTTGGCCTGATGCGCCACCCTCCATCTATCTACTAATCACAAAGTCAGTAGTGTTTCGGCATCCGGGTTGGCAACCTCGAGTCAGGGGGGAGGGGGAGGGGATACACCGCTCTACAGTAATTTGAAAGTGATTGCAGTACAAATTTTGGCCACAATCTTACATATTCCTTTAAAGGTAGTATCAGCGATTGCAGGCCCAAAAAAGGCCCAAACATAAAACATTCATCTAATCTTTCCACCCGATCTGCTAGCTGCCCGCCCCATAAGCAGGCCATCAAAAAAACACGTCTCTGTAGGCAACCTAGGCTCTGAGATCTGCACACAAAAACCATTTCTAACAACAAGTGTTGCCAACCACTCAAAGGCAAAATAAAGTGTTCCAACCAATAACAGACGAGATGCGCGTTCAGGTGAGTTTCAATTGCACAGGATGGAGGGGGAGGGAGTAGCAAGCTAGCTCTCTGTTTTGTTTGAACATCAACAGAAGTGACGTTACCCCGCCATCGCTGAAACAACCTTTAACTGGTTTGGGTCTGGGACTTGTACTTTGACATATCTATAAGCAGGGCACATAAAGTCTCGTGCCCTGTGGCAAAGTATCCTTTGATCTTGCAAATCTTGATCTTGATCTTTTTTTTTGTCTTAAGCTTATTGGAGGGGCATCACAGCCAGCTCCAGGCAATTGCATAGCATTTAAAAAATAACTCCTGTTCCAGGACAGAGTGTTACAGAGCCTGCTTACAGAGTTTCTGGTGGTCACGAGAAACATACAAATTTTTATTTTTTGCCCATGTCCTCTTTGGGGCTTTGAATTTCTTGTGAACAGGAGAATGTTCTGGTGCGGAATTTATTATTATTTCTTTTGCATTTTGCATTTGGCTTTGTAGAGTTCCCAAATCTTATTAAACAGGTGTGCCAACAAGAGTAAGTTATCAGGGCTATCTGCCAATACATACCCTAGGAAAGGGTAAAACTTCAGATCAGTATTCCCTTTGCACTTTTGCCTTTTTTGTGCTTTGGAAATCAGCAGTACCACCAAAAAAGAAAAGAGACATCCAAAGCTTTTTCACCGCACAGAGTGTAGCCTAAGTAGGCAAAATAACCAAACCTACACCTTGAATCATATGTTGCTGTTAGCAACCAGTTAATGAGTTCATCCACACAGAAGACTGTTACTATTAAGTCATAGGAGTCTATGCCTCGGGTGATATTAGTTTATATACTGTAGGTTCTTAGCAACCATTGACAGAGGGTATCCATCCTGTGAATGATTAGGCCTGTTCTCCTGAATCATAAGGCTGTGGACTCAGAGCCAAAGCTAGGTGTGTCAGTCTAAGCATATCTGAGATCCTGAGATGCCCTCCCCTCTAATCATTGTTTTATTGCTGTGACTATTTTATTGCTTTTATTGTGTGAAATAAACATTGCTGCTCTGTGTGTTGCAAGTATTTTTTTTTTATTGTGTCTAACTAATTTGGTTAGGGTCTTTCTCTACTGTTTTTTGCATTGAGTCTTTTGGAATATTCAAGTTGTACAAGGTAAGTTGTGATTGCTTAGTCAGAATTAGTGAATCACCATGGTCCTCTTCTTAACTGTACTTATCACTCTAACTGTTTTGTCTTTAAAATAGTGATTATGTATTGAGCTCTTGAAAATATAACTAATAAACTGTGTAATGAACATTCCTTAGTCTCATTCAAGAGACCGCTATTCTAGGCAGCCTATCAATAGAATATTTCCACTGCGTCAGCATCAAACTGTTTTCTGTGTGCCTTCTTCATTCAGTTTCATGTGGTAGATTTTTTAGTCAGTGACAACCTAGCACTTCTAGCAGTAGGCCACACTTAGCTATTGAGAACTCAGTGCACATACCCCAGACAAACTCTCTGGGCTCCTTGAAGCTGATGTGTTCCACCTCACAGGTGATCTTCTCTCCAGGTTTGGGGGTGAACTCCAGATGCGAGTGGCTCTGGTAGAACCAGTCTCCATCCGCTAGCTCCTCTGTGGCCCAGACATCGCTGGTCACCTTCTGCCCATCTCTGTACCAGCTTATGCGGATCATTTTTGGGTAGAAGTCGTAAGCGCTGCATACCAGCATGCCAGGGTGATTATCATTGAAAGGCTTCCCCAAACTCAGCTTCACTCTGGGCTCAGCTGCAAAAGTGAATTTTGGATTGTGATACCCTGAATTATGTATACATATATGTGTTACTATCACCTATCACATCTCAAATATAATGTTTCTGATTCTGACATCCCAAACCTCCTACCACTGTTAGCATTTTGGAAGCATGACCTAAAAACAGGCTAAGCATCGGATTAGTGTTTTTTTGCTCCCCAACGAACGTTCAAACTCGTTATCATGCAAATATCCAATATCCATTTTACACCAGATATCCCCTTTAATGCTGTGGATAAATTGTAAAGAAATGTACTTTTGATGAAAATGTTGACAGTTTTATACTGGAAAAGGCACCCATTTTATAGAATGATCCAATACATTAAGACCCTAAATGATACAGTGTAACCAAAAGTTTTAAGACCCTTTCAAGTTTTCCCACATTTTGTTATGCTTCAGACTCATCTTAAAAATGGATTCAATTAAATTGTTTTCATGAATCTGCATACAATACCCCAATGCACCACAAAAAGAGCAGGTCTACTCTTTTGAGTGTTTTGCAAATGTATAAAAAAAACTAGATGTACTGCGGAGTGTTAGTATCATCAAGTTCTAGAGCCATCTCAAGGACCACTGATAGAAGTAGGATGCACCAGAACTCAATTGCAAGTGTCATAACATAATAAGTGTCTGAACGCATATGCAAATGATTATTTCAGTCTTTTATTTTTTATATACATTTTACAAAACACTCCAAACACCTGCTTTTTTTGTGGAGTATTGGAGTATTGTGTAGACTGATGAGAAAATAAATTAATAGAATCAATTTTAAGATGAGTCTGAAACATAAAATGTGGAAACTTGAAAGGGTCTGAATACTTTGAGGTTGCACTGGATATATAAAAAAATGCAACCTGTAAAACTCACGGTACAGATAATTACTGTGATCATTAAAGTACTTCATAAGTAAATCATTTAATCTAAAACAGTTTTGAAACATACATTTAAGCTTTCTGAAATGTTAAAGGTAATTTTGGTGTGGTATTACTTACATGTGATACGCATCCGATAAGTTTTATATAAATCAGCTGCTGTATTGCAGTATCCGTTGATAGCATTTTGCATATTCAAAAATGCTTCATTCTCGTTGGAAGCCTCTGCCAACCTCTCCCCTACTTCAGTATATCCAACAAACCTTCCAACTGAGCTGTTAAACACTAAATATTTGATCCTATTGAAGTAATAGGAGTTAACGAACACCATGTCACTCAGGTCCAAGGTGCTGGAGTGACAGGTTTTCAAACAATAATGGATATCATATGCATCTATAAACAAAGCAAAATGTGCACAATATTATTTGCGTTTCAATATCAGGTTCAAAATTCAATGTAATACTTATACAAATACAATACAAATAGTAATAGTAATACAAATATCTATTGTACCTACATATAAGAGGGCATACAATAATATACAGTAGGCTAAAACTATTTTCATGGCAAGTATTTGGCAGACACTCTTGTCCAAAGCGACTTACAATAGTGTGTCTTCGTCATATACCATGAACATAAAATATGTTAATATAATTTTAACATTATTGGGGTGACATTTTAACTGACCTGCTCTGCCACTGAGATATGATAATATCAGCACGAAGGAACCCAACATTGCTGTTGGCTGTATGATCTCTTCTGTGAGATTAAAGCTTTTGTGCAGGAATTTACGCAAAACTGTCCCTATATTTGACCAATCAAAAGCAATCACCTCAATGGTTAATTGTTACCACTTCAATCAGGAAGTAAGCACTATGAAAAGACCACAGGTGAGCACCTTTTTTTTACAACAACAATGGAAGACGTTGCAGAGAGAGGAAGAGGGAGGGTGAGAATGAGAGGGGGAGGAAGAGGGAGAGCAGGTAGAGGAGTTCATGACCAAAGAAGACAACCACATTTTTCTGCTATTTTCTTTTTCAGTTTACTGTTTTTTGTGAGCATATTTTTGTTCACTCCAATGTAAATATATCTGCTGCGCATATGTTGCACTGACTTGTTTGGTAAAAAAAAAAAAATGTTTCAACAGAATGTGTGTGTAGCCTATATGCAAATATGAGGAATGAATGTATGCTGGCTGCGTTTTGACGGGTAAAATGGCTACAGTGCAAGACTTTGATTACGGTCCAGACTTTCTGTCAACTCTCTTTCAAAATACAGTAAGGCTAAACTATTCAATCGCCGTGTGCTCAACCGTGCACTTGTAATAGCACCCATATCATATTTGGGTCCAAATTGCATGGGGACCTGGTTTCGAGTCTGACTGGGGTTATTTCCCTATCCCACCACATCTCTCTCTCCCACTCACCTCCTGTCAGTCTCTTACTGCCCTATCAACATAAAAAACATAAAGGCTAAAAGACCAACACACATACAAAATTGTTTCTATATCATATTCCAATATATATATATATATATATATATATATATATATATATATATATATATATAATACTCCAAAACTTAAAGATTACAGTGGAGAGCCAATTCAAGAAAATGGCTTCATTCAGTAGCCTACAATTCATTCAAAGTGTGTGTTAATCTTTCAGATAGATACTGTTATGCAAGAGTTGCTTATTTGCCCTGCACAACATTCCATTTACCAACCATTTACTAAACAGGCACTAGAAATCAGTGGCCCATATCTGCCACAACAGAAAGAGGGAGAACTTCCTCAACAGGTAGCATATCCACCCTCTGGGGGTCCGCCCTCTCTTGCCAGGCTGCCAACCATCAGTGTGCCCATTCTCGCTACAGTAGCCTATAAAAATGATTGAGAGGTTTACATCAACAGCTGTTAATGTTGGCCAGTGTGGATTTAGCACTTTGGCACTGTAAGATCACTCTGATTTACTTTTGTTTCTTCACCCTGTATCATCCTCAAAATGAAGACATTTATCATCCTTTTCAGCCTTATCCTGCACCCTAGCACACAGTGTAAGTTTCTTAACGATGTCCATCCCTAATTACAACAGAGAGTATGACTCGTTTGTTAAAGTGTTCTTGTAGCGAAAGATGCCAACAACAGTTGACCACTGGTATATCTGTTTGGATGTGAAAGTTTGATTTTGCAGAGTGAGAGGTTTTGTAAAAAGTGCTTAAAGGTTTTGTGTTTAATGTTTTAAGAAAACGGAGCAAGGTTTTCAGAAATTTTGTTTTAGCAATTGCAAAAAATTTAGTCTTTTCAGAGTTGTATGGCACTATGGCACAACCATAGCAAAAATGAAGGCTGAAACTCCTCATTTTGAGAACTATATGTTTTGCATTTTGTTGTCCAGTGTGTAATGATTGATTGGAATCACACAGTGATTTGACTACAAGTTGTGTTGTTTGAAGACAACATTTGTTTTTTCTACATGTTTTGAGAGTGTTAAACTCTTTGGAAAGCAAAATATGGCATTTTGGCCAGAGTGCTTCTGTTTAGACCTGCGTGTTAATTGTTTTGAAAATGTGATGTCAGAGTTAACACAAGCATTAAAGCGATTGAGAAAAACTGTAATGACTGCTGTAGCACTTGAGTGTGCATACATATGTTTTTTCTTATGTATTTTATTTTATGAATGATTTCATATGGTTAGACTCTTATCGTGTTTAGGACAAACAAAATGGGGTATACTCAAGTAAAAGTAGGTTATTGTTACTTTATCATTATAATTACTCAAGTAGAAGTTAAACTACTAACATAATTAAGTACTTGAGTAAGAGTAAAAACATAAAATACTGCTAGTAGCGAATAACTCCATGTGTTGGATTTCTGAGAAAGTCTGGTGCTTAACACGAATAGACACAAATAGTTATTGACCAATAGATTGGCACATGCAATGAAAGATATATATATTGACCAATAGATTGCCGTATGTAATGAAAGATATATTTATTGACTAATAGATTGCCGCATGCAATGAAAGATATATTTATTGACCAAAAGATTGTCACATGCAATGAAAAATATATTGATAATATGTCACAAAATATCCCCCATACTTTTCACCATCTCAAAATATTTAAGGCCCAATATTGACTCCATAAGAGGGCCGTGACACGCTAAAGTGGCAGACATGGGTGGAATGGCCTGAGGCTGTATAGAGCTATAGTAATATGTTTTACCTGCCATTCTCTTTCAGTTACGTTTGATCTTAGCATCATTGAATTCACTGATACAGATGGTCAAGAGCAATTTTCAGTAGTTCTCAATGGGAATGAGATGATGTATGTGGATTTCCAAAGGAAGGAGATTGTCCGTACAATGCCACCATCTTTTGACCCTCTAATTGACTATGAGAAATACTTTGGACCAATATATGAAATCGCTTCCATTCGGATGATCTATTTCAAATCTAATATGGATTACATGAAACAGGTTTTTAATGATCCATTACCTGCTCAAGGTAAGATGTGTGTGATCCTAAAACACAACTGGTAGACCAAGGGTGTAAACTAAAACAAATATAATGTATAAAACAATCTGTAATCTAATCTGGTATATTAACCCAAAAACATGTACATTTCAGAAGCCCAAAGTGCTGTCGGAAGTGCTGTCTACCCAAAAAATTATGTTCAGCTGGGATCTGACAACACTCTCATCTGCCTCGTGACTGAATTCTACCCACCTCGAGTCACAGTGAGGTGGACCAAGAACATGAAGAATGTGACTAGTGGTGTGACTCTGAGTCGGTACTACATGAATAGAGATGGCTCCTTCAAAATGTTCTCCAGCCTGCAATTCACTCCTCAGGAGGGAGACATGTACACCTGCACTGTGGAGCACGAGACACTGGATGAACCCTTGACAAGATACTGGGGTGAGCTGACTTGAATCCCATTCAGTCTCATTCAAGTCAATACAACAATTTTTATTAACACAAATTTGTTACCTGACAAGCTTGAGTTATGTGTACTTAGTTAATTAATCCTCATTTTAATGTGGATTGTGTTTTAGATTCTTCTGCAATGCAGAAACATCACCTGTGTGTTTACGCGTGTGTAACTTCCTCGGTTATGTTGAAGTGTCTGATTCCTGTGTGTGTGTGTGTGTGCGTGTGTGCGTGTCCTCCTTAGATGTTGAAGTGTCTGAGCCCAGTCTTGGTCCATCAGTGTTCTGTGGGGTGGGTCTGACTCTGGGGCTGCTGGGAGTGGCTACCGGAACATTCTTTCTCATCAAGGGAAACCAGTACAACCTGAGGCCAGAGGTATGACCATAACTAAAGCAGCATGTTTACCAAATGCTCTTTAATGTAGATGTGTGTAATTCTTTTTTTATTTCTTTTTATTTCAGACAATTAATTTTGGGGGCTGAAGTCTGTCAACATCCAGCAATGGTCTTTTCTGTTGCATGGCCCAACCTTTTTATTGCTGCCAAAATGAACATCATGCATTCTCACATGAAAGGCCTATTATGTGAGAACTAGGGTTTATCCCTTGTTGTCACTTCTAATATTTTTAACGGAACTCCCTCAACATTGGAAGGAGACAATTCCTAAACACCAGCACCAACACAGATTTCCATGGAAGTCTATCACACTGCCCTAAACATTGACATTTTAAAAAATTAGGGCCCTTAATTTCAACTTTATTATTGAACTTAATATGCTGAAACAATGGGCTATTTTGAGTTGGATGTATTTGTCAGATTTCCATCTGTGATACATTTTAAGATGCATATGTCCTGTTGGACTGGAGCCTGTAGAGTCAGAATGAAATGTTTTGTATGTGTGTATCAGGTTTTGAAACTGTAGAAATGTTTTGTAACTGTGAAAATGATGTGTACAAGTCAATATTACAAATATGCACTACACTTACAAATCTATTCTAATGGTACAAATAGATTTTATAGTGCAGCAGATTAGTAAAAAAATCGTTCACTTTGGTATAGAAGCATGACATTTGGCACAGATACTCTCTAAGGGCCACTATTTTGGAAAAAGGCGTTGGCAACTCAAAACTTCAATATGGCGGCCATTTTTCAAGATGGCCACCATTGCTATTCAATGCTTATTATATAAATTATTCAAACAGTGATCCAAGCATAAAATTTGATACAAATACTCTCTAAAGGACATGTTAATGGGAAAAGATGCTTGTCCCTCAAACAGTCAAGATGGCCGCCATTTTTAAAGATGGCCACCGTTCCTATCATTTATTATTTATTTAAATTGTTCAAATGGTGATGCAAGCATACGTTTAGGCAGAAATACCCTTCAAGGAACACTCTTTTGGAAAAAGGTATGTGCCACTCAAAAATTCAGGATGGAAACCATTTTTCAAGATGGCTGCCATTCCTGTCCTATGTTCATTGCCACTGTTTCCAAAAAGAGATACAGAAAATATTCCACAAATATTCTGTTAAGGCCACTTTTTGGAAAAACTGGGTTGCCAATAAAAAATTCAACATGGAGACCTTTTACAAAATGGCTGTCATTTTGGTAGTATGTACACTGATGCACACATGCATGTTAGCAAAAATATTCTAACGGCCAAACTTTTAGAAAAGGGCAATCCCAAAAATCAAGGCATTTTTCAAGTTGGGTGTTGCTTTAATAGTGTACTCTGTTGGGACTGAGTTAAAAGGAAGAATTGAAAAATAACATAAGTTCTATTCACATTTTTACCAGCTCAAAGGCCTTGTAAGGCAAAGTGGTTGTCGCCATCAAGTGGTCGGGAGTGTGCTAATACTTCAGACTCAAATATCGAGCGGAAGTTTATATGCGGTTGTGAGGTATCTGAATTTGTTTTTAATTATCAATGAACACTACTAACCACTCGGTGAGTTGCACAGTTTTAAAAGCTAACGCTAAGGGTTGTTTTAAGGGCATGTTTGTGCATGCCTGTAGCCAGCCACTTTGAAGCAGTCAAAGGTGATTCTAAACGAGTCAAAAAGTCGAGACAGGACCCATCGTCAACATTTCTGTGTCCACCACTCTAGTTCATCCAAAACAAACCAGAAAAGGGACTCAAAGTGCTAAATACCAGAATTATCCTTTAACATGTATCTGTATGATCAGGAATTGAGCAGGATACGCATGGTTTGGCCCTGTGCCTTGTCCTAAGTTACTGTCCTATGACCACCTTCAGCTCATTTTTCTCACTGGAAAGTTTTAGGTGCATTTCCGTCTTGATTCTGGACTTTCCACACAATAATGACCTTCCTCTTTCTTTAACTTAAATACACAGCACATGTGGCTTCAGAATGAGTGAAGTGATAAGCCTACTTCTCAGAGTAGAAAACGTGTAGGGCAGTTCATCTTAGTGAGGCTCTCCCCACAATACTGCACAGGGTTCATATCTAGTTTTTGTGATGGTCTGTACATGAAAGACCTTTTTCTTCACTGCAGAAATGCATAGCTTAGAAGCATTCTAACAATTTGCATAGTGGCCGCAATACTTTTATTAGAGAAAGTGGCTGACTTTCTGCTAAATCAATCCTTGCTGTCTTAACAAATAATAAATTATAGATCATACATAATAAATAAAGATCTTGGCAACTCTAATGTGCTCCGAATCCACAACATTTCCTTGGTATCAAACACTTTCACTGCATCCTCTTATTTGTTCCCTGTTCAGATTTGTTCGCTATGATTTAACAGTCTTATCCAATGACTGTCATTGATCTTATACATCCCTATAATCTTGTTCAACCTGTGTTGTTTAGTCCATTTGAGCCTTTTCTTTTTAATTTATCCCTGTATGATTTTCCTTGGAAACTCTACTTCTAAGGCCAAGCAGTTGTCTTTGTTATACATTTACAAATATCAAGTATTTGTTTGATCAGATTTGATCACTATGACACTACATTAATATACATTTTAAATGTTGATGAGCTCATCTAAAGTGAGGACTTTCTATGCCTTGCAACACATTTTCAAATGAGTTGTAAAGATTACATTTACATTCATTCATTCATCAGTTTTATCCAAAGCAACGTACACATGTAAATTAAATTAAAGGCCCTTGACACAACAGTGAAAGCCCGGAATCGAACCGCCAACTTTCCAGGCTACTGCATGCTAGTCCAGCTCCTTATACTACACTACACTACTTCCACCCAGTTAAAAGCGCCTTCAACCATGCAAAAGTAAGTAGTAAACACGCGTATCTATATTATATTTCTGAATTGATTGTTGATTGTAGAAATATTATTGGACAGAGGTAGTGTAGTGGATAAGGAGCAGGCCTAGCATGCAGTAACCCAAAAAGTTGGGGGTCCAAGCCCTTCCACCATTGTGGCCTTGCCCTTTAATTTCATTGATATGAGTCGCGGTTTATCCACCTCTGAAATTTCAGAGATAGAGTTTATCCACCTCTCTAAAGAGTTCATTCAAAAATCACACAGTACTGTAATATCCACAATCACAATATGTACACTCATCAACACTCTTAATACCACTGGTATGGGTATAAACATTGGACAATAACCTCCACCATCATCAAACATGTTTTGTATGCTCAAAAGAAGGGTTTTGTATGCTTAAAGAAGGGGTTTGTATGCTTAAAAAAAGGTTTTTATGCCAGATATACTTGCATATACAAGGAATTTGGTCTCTGCATTTATCCCATCCGTGAATTAGAGAACACACAGGGCACACAGTGAACACACAGTGAGGTGAAGCACACACTAACCCGGAGCGGTGAGCTGCCTTGCTCCAGCGGCGCTGGGGGAGCAGTGAGGGGTTAGGTGCCTTGCTCAAGGGCACTTCAGCCGTGCCTACTGGTCAGGGATCGAACCGGCAACCCTTCGGTTCCAAGTTCGAAGCCCTAACCAGTAGGCCACAACTGCCCCAGTCTGATCCCAGATAGCAAACATACACTGGGACGGAACTGGGCCACACCTACTATAACGTCCAGCACGGATCTGCATAATGGACCTGATCCGGCGTCCAAACGCACATCGGTCCAAAATTGGTCTGGATCTGTTTGACGGATCTGGTACCAATAAGGGCTAAAACTGGCCCAGTTCCGTATGGTAGTCTGTGTTACTGACGTGTTCCGGATCTGTTTATCATATGCAATTCGGGTCCGCTTATTGTGTGTGGTACGGACCCGTTTATCAGACATCAGCCGGCTTTATTTGACATGTGAAATGTGATTGGTAATTAGGGCTAATTATCCTGAAAAATCTGTTTGCTACACATTTGCTAACAGGTTCGTTATAGGTTCACCCAGGCTAAAGTTCGTAACGTTTTCCCAACAGCTCTGATAAACTGATAAACATAAGTTAGGCTACAAACACAAGGGGAGTAAAAAAACTTTACACATTAGTGTCTTATTATTTTTTTTATTCAACAACCTGGCTGTAGAAGTGCAATCCCAGACAAAGTTTAAGTCGTGTTAATTCCACTGTTCCCATCGATATTCAGGATGTCTTCCTCAGTCATCTCCATGGTCAATCTGAAACACAAAAAAAACATTATTTATTCCTTTTTGCAAATAGGCTAAGTCACAATTACACTCGTTTTTTAACATCAGTGATCCTGTTAGCGTTATCACTGTTTTTTCCAAAATAGTTATTGTGATCGCTGTTTGGCTTAAGTTAAGCTAGTTGTTGTTGCTGGAAAATAATAGTAAAGTTATCAATCGCTCGGTTGCTTGTTGTTGTCTATGAATAAACCGACAGAGATAAAAAGCAGATACTACCTTGAAAAGTTGGGCTGTTCTTGTCCAACCCCAGGCTGGCAAATTTTGTCAAAAGATTGATAGTGAGCAAACCAAAGATCCTTGATTAACATTAGGCTACTGCTTGGACTTCTGCATGCGTGGCAATAATATGGGGTTGTTTCATGGCACTGTTAGATCTGACACAAACAACAATTGACTACTTTTACCACTGCTAGGTAATAATAAAAATAACGAAACGAACATATGATCAATATTGAGCCAACTATATCTTCTTTTCCAGCCTTACTGTAGAAATGAAGTGGCCATGGGAACATACTATAGTGCACCCCCATGGTTTCTAAATTTGTGCCATTCCAAAATACCTTTTTTTTTCTTTAGCAGCCAGTTGACAATTAAGTAGGGAAAGGACAGTCAATTTAGCAGAAGCAGCACCTTAATTAATATCATTACCACCTGGGTCTGCTGTGACAAAATGGTCCTTCGGCTCATATCCGTATCACAGGTTTGGGGAAAAACAGTGTTTTGTATTTTAAACGCATCTCATGACTTCCAGTTGAGTTGCGGAAATTGGACCTGGGACAAATCTGTAAACCGGTGATAAAACAGCATTGCTAGCAGAGCTGAAACCTGTATCAGGAGTAGACCTGGCCCACAGTCAGATACCGTATGTCCGCTACAGGCGGATCTAAAGGCTTTTATGCGGATCCGGCCCAAAGGAAATTGCTATCTGGGATACCATCTGATACCGCATGGCACAGTCTACCTTACCATGATCACAGAATTCATAGTTTACATACAGGTTTAGTCAGATTTTTTTTTTTTTTTTTTTTTCGCATGCCCAAATTTCCGTCAATGATTCCCGGGACACTGAAAGACCGGGGTACACGAAACTTGGTGGACATGTAACCCCACATGGATAGCATGGAACCATCGTTTTTCGTTTTGATCTGTAGCCCCCTGCTGAATTGGACCCCGAAAGGAGTGGTAGGGCAGACACAGTTTTCTGTGAATATCTCGAAAACCGTAGGGTTTAGGAGGACCATTTTTTTGTATGTTGATCTCAAGGGGCCATGTCAACCCATTCCATAACCACTCATTTCATGTATAGCGCCACCTAGTTAAACACAAAAAAGTAAAAATGAGGTGGTGTAATTGAAGGTATCTGTGACCTAACATAGTCAAAACTGCACGAAATTGGAAGTGTAGGATCATTATGACACCCTCTGTATGCACGCCAAGTTTTGTGGAATTCCGTTCATGGGGGGCCACACAATAAATTAATTTATGTTACTATACACCAACTGGCCTGTAGGTGGCGGAGACAGTTTTCTGTGAATATCTCGAGAACCGTAGGGCCTAGGAGGTCCACCTTTTTTTTGTATGTTGATCTTAAGGGGGCATGTCAACCCATCCCATTACCACTTATTTCATGTATAGCGCCACCTAGTTAAAAAATTAAAAAGCAAAAAATTAGGTGTTTTCATCTCAATATCTCTGGCTGACAAGGTCAAAACTGCACGAAATTAAAAGTGTAGGATCATTATGACACCCTCTGAATGCATGCCAAGTTTTGTGTACTTTCGTTCATGGGGGCCTTACAATAAAATAATTTATGTGTACATTTAGTGGCGTACACCAACAAGGATTCGGGACACTGAAAGACCGGGGTACACAAAACTTGGTGAGCATGTACCCCACATGGATAGCATGGAACCGTCATTTTCGTTTTCATCTGCAGCCCCCGCTGGACTGGACCCCGAAAGGAGGGTAGGGCAGACACAGTTCTCTGTGAATCTTTTATGGTATGTTGGTCTCAAGGGCCCACATCAACCTGGCTCATAATCACTCATTTGTGATTTGCCCCGGTAAAAAATGAAAATCAGTAGGATTAAAAAAGAAAGCCAAAATAAATATTCATCATCATCATCATGGCTGCATTTTCAGTATTGGCGAGAATTAGTCGTTTGTCCACTAGATGGCATGATCGTTGCAGTGAGACGTAATTTTGTTGGAAGTTAAAAGTGGGTTGGAAAAACAATGGACGCTTCATACAAGGACTGTAATTTACGCAGCTTAACATCTAATAAGGATAGGACGATGTTCACATGAAGTGTAATTCCCATTTCTTCTTGAAGCCGAAATAAATCTGAGGATGTTTATCGGACATGCTTGGTTTTACTGCAGGTAACGTTAATCTTGTAATATCAGTAAGGACCTAGGTAATGTTACCCTTAGCGTTGGTTGAGTGATGGAGGCATTTGATTTATTGCATTTGTAGAAAACTATAAATGCGGTTATACCAAGCAAATGTATAGCAGCACTGTTTGTATCTTTTCGACTGTCATTTATTGCACGTGCTACAAAATCATTCTGTGCAATGGAAGATTTACCAACGTTACACCCGGTCTGATACAGTTTTGCCTATACATGCGTGGAGACTGAGACGCCTGTTTATTTTGTTTTAAGTGCGTGCAGGGTGTGAGAGGGGAATCGATGTGCTTTGATTACAGCTTGGTAGTTGTAGTCTGTGAAATTAAAAAGCACGCGTGTGTGTGAAGTATCCAAACAATGACACCTTCATTTCATTATGGCTGCTTTAGCAAAACACCTTAAGCTACTGTGTAGTGGGTCCCATTTAGAAATGGCTACTTCATTCGGCGCTTTCCTTGACTCATGGAGCTGCGTGAATGTTATTACAACTTTTCGCCAACGATATGACAGTTTAAGTCCGCTTGATACTGTAAAGTAGTAAGCCATTGGTTTCCAAAGGAGATTTTATTTGTGTTGCCAGCATAGCCTATTGACAATTTATGTTGTCAATAGGCCTACCTTATAATCCTACCTGTAGCTTAAGCTAACAACTTTCTATTAGGATCTAGTTTGTTAGTTACCGTTTTGTCATAACTCCCTGATGCATTTTTGCATTTAGAATAGCCAGAGCGTGTATATCTCAATCGGAAAATTAAACAATATCGGGTGCCTATGGACTAGGCTGGGTGAACCCAGCCTGATCTGCCCGCTATTTATTTTTGATTTCTTAAAAGATTGAGCTTGGTCTGATGAAAGCCAGACTAGCCATGGACCTCAGTTAAACAATGCAAGGGAACATGAATCAGCCTATATTTGCACTAACAATAACGGACAAAAGCTCTTCAACTTTGGCCCGTTAAAATGTGTATGAACAGTCTAGCGACGCATTTCATCAAGGCCCATTTGGACATGTCAGTTATTTGCACCACTGGTTAGATGTAAAACAGAATTTCGTTTCAGACTAGGCTACTGTTACTTAATTTGTGCATTAACAATAACGTTTCAGACTACTGTTACTTAATTTGTGCATTGACAATAAAGTATTACATGAACTAAAGATGACTAAAATCTTATGTAGAAGAAGAAACATTCACAGCAAATCCATCCATCCAAAATGACCTTTGTTTTGATAGCTGTTGAAAACGGCATGGAACTGACAGAGATGTTTTTGTTTATAAATACATAAAAAATAAATAAATAAATAACATTATGCTGATACCTTTTGCTTTTCCCAAATACAATGTAGCCTACAGGTGTAAGTGACCTTTCATCAATCCAGTTGCAATGGATGAACTGTGATGAACTGCCCTACTTGTGATTGTTTAGAGATTTTAAAGGTTTTATAACAATTCTACATCTTCTTTGGCTATTCTACAATCTATTCACCTTTTCAGCACCAGTAGGGTACTTTCTGTGCAGCCGCGACACACACTCAGGCATGCCAAACAAGCATACACAAAAGTTTCAAGAGTGGGGGATGGAGTAAAATATGGAGACAAATTGAAGTGTGATTTATTTTCGCGGAACGGATGTACAGGACTGAGCGGCGGTCATATTTTGTACCGCTACGCGGTACATCTAGTTACATTTTGTAATGCAAAGCTGTTAAAACCATAGTCAAGTCAAGTCAAGTCATATTTATTTATATAGCACACTTAAACACAATGTTATTGACCCAAGGTGCTCAGAAATAAAATAAACAGTAATAAAAACAAAAAATAAAGACATAAATGACAAAAATAAAAATAAATAAATGAAAATACAAAATAATAATAATAATAATAATAATAATAAACAGATTATGATTGTAGATAAAAAATAAACATATGGTTACTGAAACTACCACTACTATAGGCCTAGAGAAAGATGTACAGTAAAGTAAGATGCCAGTTAATATAATGCAGAAAAGAAATAGAAATAAGATTAAATAAATAAAAAATAAAATAAAAATAAACAACCAAACAAGGGGAGAAATTAATGGACATTATAGGCCAAAGAAAATAGATGGGTCTTTACATTTGATTTAAAACTACTGAGGACTTAATTTCTATAGGGAGATTGTTCCAGAGTCTAGGGGCAGCAACAGAAACAGCTCTATCACCTTTAGTTTTAAGGGTTGCCTTTGGGACTGATAGGAGAAGTTTTGAGGAAGACCTCAGTGGCCTAGAAGGACAGTAGGGACTTAAAAGGTCACAGATATACTGTGGTGCCATTCCATTTAGGGCTTTGAAAACAAAAAGTAAAACTTTAAAATGAATTCTGTAATTGACAAGTAACCAATGGAGTTGGGCCAGCACAGGACTTATGTGCATATGTTTCTTTGTTCTAGTAAGAAGCCTAGCTGCTGCATTTTGGACTAATTGAAGTCTAGCAAGGGTAGATTGGTTCAGACCTAAAAGCCATACGAGAGCAATGTGCAATATAAGTATTATGTTAAGTGTTCTAAGGCAACAGGTTTCCTGGATTCAATTAAGTAAACAGAACTCAGAGGCATGTTCTTTAATTAAGCAAGCCTCAAATTATCCTGTAATTGTAATTTAGGTTGAATGACAACTATGAGTTACAACAGCTCACTGTGTGTGAGTAACAACAACTACTTTCCATTGTCACATGAACTTTCAACTCAGAATATTGAAACTCTACTGCAACAAGTGCAACAAATATCTTTCAGTCCATCATTAGCTTTACCAAGTTCATTTACTTACCTTTTCTAAGGCAACAGGTTTCCACACTTTTTCCACAGGTTTCCTACTTTTTTAAAGTAAAGTGTCTAAACCAGGCACGGCGCTATGGGTGGGCCTGTTGAAAAGTGGGCGGGCCTAGGCCCGTCCAGGCCCACCCATAGCGCCGTGCCTGGTTTAGACACGGCTACAATCACGTAAGATATCCAAAGTGCATAATACTCCATTGTACTTCATTCACTGAGTACCGGCAATATGGCTGTGCGTGCTGGGTTACCCAAAACTTTATATAAACTTTTAATATATTTTAGCTGGTGCTGTTTCTGCGCAAGTTCAGCAGTGCCAGGTTCTGGGTCGGATCTAGCTTGTCGGTATGCTAGGCTAGCTCCAAGTGAAAGTGTGAAAATAATTTCCAGTAAAGGACAGTGTTGCAACAGTCGTTGTTTAGGTACCTTAAACGTGCACAAACGGTCTCGTTGTATCGCTGCAACCAGGAGATGAAGGAGAGCTGAGATCCATAACACCTACATGTAGCACATCTCTATGGCTTAATAATGGCTTCTTTTTTTTTGCAATGCAGCAAACGTTGTTGATATTGTGATCGGTGATCCGATTTGCATTGAAGGGCCTAATGGGTGTGATTGATCTTTATGAGCTCTCTTGGAGCATGTTTTACATGACATGACGTTGTCAATGAACAAGTTCTGTGCCCGAGCAGGGGTAGTCGCCAGCTGATTTTGCCAGGGCTTCAGCCCCGAGTGCATTTTGTACAGTTGACTAACAAATATGAAACCATTATTCCGATCGCGCATTGAAACTTTGAGATGAGATGGGCGTATTTAACATACAAGCGGACACGGGTGAACTCACTCTTCTTCATGCAGCAGATTTAACTTTAACTGTTACCTTACCATAACACATAATTTGGAACGTAGGCTACGTGCGCGTGCGAGGTTGGGCATGCCATTGTTTGCATTTGATATTTGGTATATGTTACAAGGAAATCATGAAGTCATCAATGACAAGGTGGTGGTGG
Source organism: Alosa alosa (assembly GCF_017589495.1). Lineage (NCBI taxonomy): Eukaryota > Metazoa > Chordata > Actinopteri > Clupeiformes > Clupeidae > Alosa > Alosa alosa. Next base: position 19,341,627 of record NC_063193.1, on the reverse strand, counting down.
AGTTATCCTGTTCTCGTCATTTAGACTAGCCTACAAGTTCAGGTTTGTTATCAGCCTCTAGTCTACAGTCTGGAGCTGGTCACTGGCACTGGTCACTGGCATGCACAGACTGGGTCATTTTTGAAGGGGAATTAGACGACAGGGTCTCCATCATCTACACTACATAAACTTCTGCATTCAGACCACCATTCCAGTTAAGAAAATAAAAAAATACCCCAACTTTAAACCATGGATCACACCTCAGCTAAAAAAAAGCCTGAAGGAAAAACACAGAGCCTTCAAGCTCAAGGACTGGACAGCAATCAAAACAGCAAATAGGGCAGTAAAAAAAGTTTTCAAAGCCAAATTACAATACAAAAATAAACTGGAACAAAAATTCAGCTCCATGAACACCAGACAAGCCTTTCAGATGGCCAACACATTGACAGGAAATGCACCCAGACCCAGCACACCAATCTCATCAGAGAAAGGACATCAATTAAACATGTTTTTTAACCGGTTCGACTCAGTCGACTACTCAGAGGAGTGCTGCAGTCAGCTGGATGCACTCCCCCTGCTGGACCCAAACGACCCAGCCCCCTTCTCAGAGGAGGATGTCAGGCGGCAACTGAGGAGATGCAAGCCAGGCAAGGCCCCAGGGCCCGATGGGATCCCAGCAAAGGTGATTAAGACCTGTGCCACTGAACTCTCTGCAATAATCCACCCACTCTTCTGTGAAGTCTACCATCAATGCAGAATCCCCACCCTCTGGAAAACCGCTACAATAATCCCAGTACCCAAAAAACCACGTCCCAAAGACCTCAATGACCTCCGCCCCATCGCCCTCACACCCATCCTGATGAAGTGCCTGGAGTACCTGCTGCTACAAAACATCCTGCCACACGTCCGCCCACATCTGGATCCCTTTCAATTCGCCTACAGGACCAAGAGAGGCACTGAGGATGCTGTGGCATGCCTGCTGCACCTCCTCCTACAACACCTGGACTCTCCAGGTACAACTGCCAGGATCCTGTTTGCAGATTTCAGCTCTGCATTCAACACCAAGGTACCTACTGATCCAGAAACTGCACCACCTCAACGTCCCCTCCCGCCTGATCCATCTCCTCCACAACTTCCTCACCAACAGACAACAGTCCGTCTGGGTAAGCACAACAACCACACCTGCACTGATCTCCAACACAGGAGCCCCGCAGGGTTGTGTACTAAGCCCCTTCCTATACACCCTCTACACAAACGACTGTACCAGCCCCTCATTCAACACCACATTCCTCAAGTACGCCGATGACACCACAATCCTGGGCCTCCTCACAGACACTCATTCAACCCAAGAATATCTCAACACAGTCTCTCACTTCACTCAGTGGTGTGGAAAGAACTATCTCAAACTCAACATCAGCAAAACAAAAGAAATGGCTTTTGGATCCACACAAATCCACTACCCCATCATCATTTCCAATGAAACAGTGGAGACAGTAGAACATTTCAAATACCTTGGACTCACAATTGACAATAACCTTACCTTTGAACATCACACAACAGACATACAGAAAAGAGGAAACCAAAGACTGTCGGCAGTGCGCAAACTAAAAGGACTTCATGTTGCCCCTCATCTACTCCTACTACTGTATACCAGCATTGTACCCATCCTTTTATACTGTTCCACCTGCTTCTTCAACATCCTTACTGTAAAAAAACGTAACAAACTCACCCAACTAACCAATACTGCCACCAAAACAATAGGTCTGCATACCCCAAACCTACAAGAACTTAACACCAAAGCCATCGCACGTATTGCTCATTCAAAATCCCTGGACATTACCCACCCACTCAATCGCTACTTCTCACCCCTACCCTCTGGCAGGAGGTTTAGTAGCATAAGGTGCAGTAAAGCCCGCTTCAGCAGAAGCCTAATACCCCTTAGGAATCCAAACACCCAACAACACAAAGCCCCACAGATAAATTATGCAGCGCAATAATGTATGTTTTTCCCATGAAACCCCCAATATTTTATGTAAAAAGTCTGTGTCAGTTACCTGTGATGTATGTAAGGTGTATGTCTGTATGTCATTCCTATGTCTGTGTTTCATGTATGTGCCTTTCTGTGCCTGTGACCATGCAGGATGAAAAAGCTGTACGGAAAATGTGAAAAAGAATTTCCCTAAGGGGACAACTAATAAACTAACTAACTAACTAACTAACTACTTTGCCTAGTTGTAAAATCGAATTAGTGAGTCTTCAATGTTCCGTTCTCCCTAAGCTAAGCATAACAAACCATATAATGCATCTTGCCATTTAAAAGCCACTCTGCTAGGTGGCTATATAGTTTGTTTCTAATAGCAAACAGAAAATGTGAAGATAGCAACAAGTCATTACATCCTCTAATTGTCAAAATATTATTGTCCATAATATTCAATCAATGTGGTGCAAATGAGGCTTGAGTCAGTGGATTAATTTATGAAACGTAAGCAGCAAGTCAGGCAAAATGGGAATTATGAAAACCGTTTAGACTCTATGGGCTAAGCCCCGAATGTTTTCAACTGCCCTGCATATTGATTGAAACTGTCGGGCAGTGTGGTTGATCTGTATTGTTAAAAACTTAAAACAAATGAAATATTCGACCTTAATTACAATCGTTATACAAGCAGAACTAAACTATGTGTTGGGGAAATATTAGATTCCCACTTTTACAGCCTATAGGCCTTAGGTCTATTAGAGAGATGCGCTAAAGCACAGCCAGATATGGTGCTTAATGGAGATTCCAAAGCGCTCTTATTTGGTCAGAACCAACGACAGTGATCGAGGATAGGTAAGTCCGTCCTATGCTGCGAAACCTTTTACAATGCAACAAACTATTTAAAGAGCATCAAGCTATTCAAATCTCTATTATGTAAGCACAAATAATATAACAGTATATTAGTCAGTCATTTTTATTAGGGTAGACAGTGATTTGATAAAGTTTTTTATTTTTGGCCCACCCACAATTAGTCTGGCCCATCCAAAACTGGAATCCTGGCGCCGTGCCTGGTCTAAACAACAGAAAAGCTAATCAAAATGCGTCTAAGATGCAAAGGCATATAGGGCAGGACTTGAACCACAAGAAAAGGCGCGATATTTCGAGAAATTACGGTTTATTGGCAGCGCAGATCCATATGAGTTGGGTGAGGGAGACGAAGTACCAAGTTCAACCACAAGCGCCCCCCTTCCTCTGATAACTTCTGGCATTATTTTTTTTTTTTATAACTTTTGGAAGTCGATACCTACACCAGATGTTTTTCCCAGTCTGACGTATACCGGTACAACCTAAAACACGGCAATAATTAACCATTTTCCTTGACGATGTCAAGGAACAAATCCGGCGCAAAATGAACCTAGGGGTTAATAACACATGTGTACCGAGTTCGACCGATCGCTGGGATTTGTTTTCATGCTAGTCGAATGTGACCAGTTTTATTGCAAACCGCTAATTAGCGTTTAACGCTAGCCTTCGGGGCAGATGTACAGTAAAATGTAATCGCTATTTCTATACCACTAACAAGGCTCAAAATAGCACCACACTTACACGGTAGCATAATGAGGGTCTCTACATGTAAAGCGAAGCATTGAAAAATTTAAGTGTACAGGCAGTTTATTAAAAAGAAACACATTACCGTTCACGTCTGGTTCATATATACAGAAAGGCAAAGGGAGGCTTAAGAAGGTATTACAAGCAGGGGTGCCAATAATTGTGAGCGACGTGATTTTGTTAAAATATTTATTTCTTTATGAGATTTTCCTTTTTCTCAGAATAAATTTGCTTCCCTTCAAGGTTGGATTTTTCCTATTTTTTTCATTGTGAGATTACAATAAATCACCAACAGATTATGTATGATGCAGGTTTTTAGTCACATACACGTAAGAGGTTGGACATACGGGACGGTTGGTAATATGTGACGTTCTGATAGAGCTTCCAGGCTGCTACAGCGCTACACTCTGGGGCCAAGAACCCAGAGTGTATCACTGTAGCTGCCTGGCTGCTTTAATTGTTTTTGTTTTGACATTGACCTCAAGAAACGAAAATCTATATGAAAAATTGCCGGATTTCTCCTTTAAAAGTACCTTATAGGACCGCCTTCTCGCTATCCGGAGAAATATTCTTTGGTCGCTGCTATTTACAGATTTGCGGCTCCCATTGACTTCCATTGAACACACGTAAACAAAACGTCAATTATGTGCTCAAACTAACACCGCTGACTTAGCCTATGCCAGCAACCATTTCACTTTGATAACAAACTACATTTTCGTACAACATATATACAGCAAAAATAACAGAATTTGGATCAAGCAACGTGAAGAAATCTCGGGAGGAAGAAAATTGCTGCTGCGTGATCGGGAGTGCTTTGCATTTCCCCTTGTCCATGAGTCGCGTGGCGGCCGTTATCCCTTACTTGTCAGAGTAATTAGGCTACATTAAAAAAATACCTTCATATTATATCACAATTCATAAAGGAACGAAGTTTAAAAAAAGAAAAACACAATATATCAGAGGGATTACACGAATAATTAGTAAGAAAAAACTATATTTCTACCACAATTTCCTGGTAAATCGAAAATAATTAGAATTAAAATTAGAAAAGAAGCGACCGTCGAATAATCTTGCACTTCCTTGTCAATTATTTGTGTAATCCAGGCTCGGACTGGTAATCTGTACAACCGGGCAAATGCCCGGTGAGCCGGTCCACATGTGGGCCGGTGACCTCCGGGATTTATTATTTTTTTTTTTTTTAAGTTATTTAGCCTATTTGCGGCCCGTCATGTAGACCTAAGCTTAGCCTATAAATGCAGTTGCATCCATTTGGATTGGGGGGTGACAGGTCAATCATTTTGGCCTCTTCATGACAGGTTCAGTGTCTGTTACGATCGCGCCCCCCTGCCCCACCCCTCAAGTGGATTTGTCCAAGCAGCCGCTTGGTTTGTGGGGAAATATAGCCTACGAGTCCATGCATGGTAGCCTAGGCTATGTAATGGTGCATTCAGAGCACCTCGGAATGACAAGGACCGCCCCCATGGCTACTTTGTTTTTCCGACAGCAAGTGTTCATGTGCTTTATGGCAAGCAATTTTATCATTTACCCGCTAAGTTTGACTATCTGGAATTAACATTGAAGATATCAACAACGTCTTTCTGACTAGTCGCAATTACATTTTGGATAGTTGGAATTGTCATTCAAGATATCTGTAACGTAATTGTGACTAGTCGAAACGTCAGATAGAGATATCTGTAATTTAGTTTTGACTAGGCAAAACTGAATTACAGATATCTGTCATCACGTCATTGAAAACAACATTCAACTCGTCACACATCTTAAATGGCAATTGCAGATATCTTTAATTCAGTTTTGACTAGGCAGAATGAAAGGTGAAGATATCTCAAACGTCATTATGACTATTGCAAATTATTGTGCAAGACGTTGCTCTTTAGATCCGTAGCAGAGCCCGTCTACTTATTAGACATTCTCTGTTCGTAGGCTAATTTCCCCTCCCCAACATAATCGAAGAAGTGGGCTTATTTCCTTATTTCTATGAATGGAAGAAGAAGAAGGCTTGATCTCTGTTTCGTAGCCTACATAAATTAGTAGGCCTAGGCTAGGCTAGGCTACTAAATGCACCAGCACCATCTACAGGAAACTCCATTCATAATGGTGTTGGCTGTAATCGAAACAATCAAAGCAACATTGAATAATCAATTATTGCTGCCAGCTCCTGTCTTGCATAGGCTGCAGCATTAAAAAGACAATAAAAAACTCGCCCTCTGGCTGCTCTGACATATGCTAATTATAAAGTTAACAGTTAACAGGTGCTATATGATTTGATGATTTGAACAATAACACGCTCTGCTCCCGCCTAAAGTGGGATGCGGGCCTAATTTGCATAGCAATACAGATATCTCTAACGTCATTTCGCCTAGTCAAAACTCTAATTCAAGATATCTATAATTACATTTAAGTGACCCTGCCCTTATTAATGGACACTGGTGCGGCTGCATCACTTCTAAACTCAAGCACTTACTATAAGTTTTTCTCTCACCTGCCATTAGAACACCTTGCCACAGCTCTATGTGGCTACGACAGCTCCAGGATTGATATAATAGGTGTGCTCCATGTGCCCGTTCACTACGGCTCCAAGCATCTACCATCTTTCCCCTTTCACATCACAAGGAGGGGAGCCAACCTTCTAGGCCTGGACCTGTTCACAGGCCTGGGATTCACTCTCAGGGATGATGCTGGCCCCATCACCTCCCCCTGACAGCAAAAGTGGCCGGCTCTGTTCAATGGCCTAGGCTGTCTCACAGCCTTCACACACAGGCCTTTGGTGAACCCTGATGTGTCACCTGTCATCCAGCCCCTGCGCAGGATTCCCTTCGCCTTGAGAGACGAGGTCACCCGCGAACTTGGGACACTCCTGGACATGGGAATTATTGAACCAGTCAATGCTGCTCCCTGGATTTCAAACTTAGTCATTGCAAAAAAAAAATCTGGGGTTATAAGAATATGCGTTGACCTACGTTTGGTGAATAAGGCAGTTCTTCCAGACAGATATCCTTTGCCTACCTCAGAGGAGCTCACTTCACTTTCACGGCTCAACAGTCTTCACAAAGCTTGACTTACATCAGGGCTACCTGCAGGTACCACTCCACCCAGCCAGCAGGGACCTCACTGCTTTCGTGACGCACGCTGGGGTGTTCCGGTACACTCGAATGGCTTTTGGATTAAGCTCCGCCCCTAGCTGCTTCCAGAAGGTGATGAGCACAATCCTGGCTGGCATCCCTGGGGTAGCGGTTTTCCTGGATGACATTGTTATCCATGCTCAAGACATTGAGACACACAACAAGCGCCTCCAGAGGGTGGCTCAGGCCCTCCTTCAGAACAACCTGACTCTGAACGAAGAAAAATGCTTTGCTGCCCCAGCCATCGACTTTTCCCCACTACAGTCCAACGTCGACGCCATACACAGGATTTCAGAGCCGACCTCAGCCTCTCAAGTGGCCTCGTTTTTAGGCATGACTGCATACTACCTCCGTTTTCTGCCCGACTACTCACAGACCACCGCACCTCTCCGCCAACTGCTTAAAAAAGAAGAGCCATGGCACTGGACTACAGCATGTTCAGAAGCCGTACAAACTCTGAAAGCCCAGCTCACAACACCCCCTGTCCTAGCCCACTTTAACCCTGAATGTCCGACTCTAGTCACCTGTGATGCTTCAGATCGGGCTATTGGTGCAGTCCTTTCACAGGTGCAGGACAGGGTGGAGAGACCTGTAGCCTTCGCCTCCAGGGCATTAACACCAACAGAACAGCGCTACTCTGTTGGTGAACGTGAGGCGCTCGCCTGTGTGTGGGCCTCAGAGAGGTGGCACCTTTACCTCTACGGATGTCGTTTCACCCTTAGGACTGACCATCAGGCCCTGACTGCATTGTTGACAGCTTCAGGATCTGGTCATAAACCCCTGCGCCTGCACAAATGGGGGGAAAGGCTGAGGCAATATGACTATGAACTGAAATTTACCCCTGGAAGGGACAATGTAGTCGCCGACCTACTCTCTCATTCCATCGATGCTCCCACACCAATGGCCTCCCCGGACGAGGACACAGAGACTGAATTCATTCACATGCTCCACACACCCTTGCAGTCGGCTGTGTCGTTGGAGTAGTTGCAGCGCGGGTCTGAGCATGACCCCATACTGGCCTTGCTACGTACGCGTATATGCTCTGGATGGCCAGCAAAAGTTTGTGATGAGCTCATGCCATTCGCAAGGGTGCGTGATGAACTGTCATGTTGGGGTGATGTTTGTGTCTCTAGGGGCTTGTGCACCGTGGTGCCCTGCAGCCTGCGGGCCCGCGTGTTATCCATGGCACATGAGGGGCACCTAGGCATTGTTAAACTCAAACAGCGATGCCGAGATCTCATCTGGTGGCCAGGCATCGATCGCGATATTGAAGCCCTGGTTAAAGACTGTGTGCCATGCCTCCTCTTTGGGAAAACTGGACCTCCAGTGCCAACCCCTCTGCAGCCTGTTCCATGGCCGTCCCGCCCATGGGAACATCTCCAGCTCGACATCTGTAGGGAGATCCATGGCCGTGGAATTCCGTCATCAGCGTTTCCTTGTGGTGCTGTACGACCTCCATTCAAAATGGCCCGAAGTGGTTCCAGCTGGAACTGTCACAACACAGGTCATCACAGACATCCTAGAAGCCTTGTACGCACGTTGGGGCATGCCTTGCGCCATCACGACAGATAATGGGCCCCAGTTCATCTCTGCAGACTTCTCTCAGTTTCTCAGTGATAGGGGAGTCAAACACATCCGCACAGCATACTACAATCCACAAGCAAACGGCGGTGTGGAGCGGTTCAACCAGAGCCTAAAGAATGGCGTCCGAGCCCACCTGGCTCAGGGGTGTACATTCCAGACGGCACTCAACCAAACCCTGATGCACTACAGGGCCAGCCAACACACCACAACTGGGGCTTCTCCAGCACTCCTCATGATGGGTTGGGAGATGGAACTGCCACTGGACAGACTCAAGGCACGAGGCATGGCAGTGCCTCCAGGCGGCAGCTCTCACGCTCAAGCCAAAGCCGCCGTAAACAGACATCAACAACGGATGCGGCAGTATTTTGACCGGAAACACAGGGTCAAGAGCACTGCTATTACCGCTGGTGACTGGGTTCGAGCTCGTAGGCCTCATCGGGGCAACAAGATGGCTTCATACTGGAGCCAGCCCTTCCAGGTGCATAGGCAGCTGGGCCCAGCCACATTCATGCTTAGTGACGGATCACGATGGCATGCTAAGAGACTGAGGAAAGTGCGGAACCCAGGAGAGGAAATGGTGGCTCCACTGCCATCGGCCCCACCTCCACTAGTGCCGACACGTATAGGGCCACAGCAGGCTTCCCATACTCCTCAGGCTGCACCATCACCAGCGCCCCAGCAACCGCAACCTGCGCCTGACCTGCAACCCCCTCTGCTTTCCCCTGGCCTCCAGGCAGATCCAGGGCTGGGCAGTGTCACGAGTTCAGCTATGGGGACTTCCCCAGCTGCTTTGGAGGGGCCGCAGCCAGAGGTCGAGGAGTGCCGACCCGTAAGGGCCAGGGCCCGCCCTGCCTACTTAAAGGACTTTGTCACAGAGTGACAGTGTAGGCCGTGCACTCTGTATTACTGTTCAATTGTTCTGGCAAAGACTTAGTTATGCAGAAGTCTAGGTTCTTGGGAGGGAGGGGGAAATGTTGTGTACACATAATTAACAAACCAATTTAATTACACACTGCTAGGAAAAGTAAGGGGACTACGATTATGAAGTATTATTAAGAGTCCAGCAGTATTGGTTGTTGTTGTTGTTGGCTGTGTGAGGTTAATGGGGTGCGCATGCGATGTAGAGTGAGTGAACAAGTTGAGTAAAAGTGTAATACGCATTCTGTGTGTCTCTGCTCATTTCTAAACACAATAATTTCGCCTAGTCAAAACTCTAATTCAAGATATCTATAATTACATTTTGACTAGGCAGAATGAAAGTTATAGATATCTCCAATTTCAGATATCTCTAATCAAAACTCATTCAAGATATCTATCGATATATAGATATAGATAGATAGATATCTACAATCAAATTATGACTATCCCTAACTCCAGTTTGAGATATCTACAACGTCATTTTGACTAGTCATAATTCCATTTACAGATATCTACAATGTCATTTCGCCTAGTCAAAACTTAATTCAAGATATCTTGAATTGAGGTTTATTAAAGATATTATCAACTGGAGTTATGACTAGTCAGAATCAAATTGTAGATATCTCTAACTGGAATTACAGATATCTACAATTCAATTGCAGATATCCGTAATTCACATAGTGGATATCTGCAACTGAATTGTAGATATCCGTAATGATAAACCCCATAGAAATGAATGGCAAATGTGGCGTCATTTGTCCTAGGAAGAATGTCTTTGTGGATATCTGAAATGACAATTATGGATAGGAAGAATTCAATTGCGGATATCTAAAATGTTCGTTTTGACAAGGCAAAACTGAATTACAGATATCTGCAATACATATCTAGTCTAGCGGGTAAATGTTAAAATCGCTTGCCATATGTGCTTCGCCATCGGAATGTGTGACAAACACGGATGCCACAACAAAGGTTAAAACATACATTCACTAATCCAAACAACTGTATTTGCTTAAAATATAGTGTAAGATGCTCGTGAAAGAAAGATATGCAGCTTTCAAGTGATAAAAAGGGCAAATTCCCAAGTTCACATTAAAACTGTTGGACATGAAAGGCCACATGGACTACAGTACAAACGAACTACAACGTGACGACAAAAGTGATGACGAGCCCCTAACTGGGCAACTCTGTTAGCAAAATCTAGCCCCAGTTTCCGACCTCTGACTCACACATTAAGTGACGTGAATGATGCGGAATGATGATGTTTTCACTCGGAGAAAGGTTTTTCCGAAGCCCATGAACGCTAGGTTAGTGCCCTCCGCTGGCTGGTGTTTAACCGTAAACAGCAATCAGAGGTGTCTAGTTTTATTCCATAAATATATTGTTTTCATAGACGTTAGTTGCACGCGCTACGAAGAGCTTCCATTTACTGCACCAAGTAGGCTACTGTTGGCTAGTGTGGTTTGTCTGTCAACATACAAAAAAAACTCCGGGTAGCCTACCATTTTCGCACAACTTGGTGGAAAAGTGTAGCACAGGTTAAAGAAAACCTATTCATGTTTGGACTCAAAAGGAACTTCAAAGTATTTCCCATATAGTAGGCTTTTAGCTCACAACGACAGTGAAAGTGAAACTTGGAAAGTGGAAGTCTCTCCACCGAGTGTTCCATTAGATGCACAATCAATCGCGAGTCGAAAACGTAAAAGTATCGACTGGTAGGTTAGTAACGAAGGTAGCCTAATTTTGCAAAATGTGATGACGGCACACAAACTTGGGCAAAAACGTTTAGTATACACTTGTGGTGATAGCCTACAGTTAATGTGAATCGCTGACTATAACCAAAGTAAAGGAGAAGATTTGCACCAAATAGGCCTAAAGGCTGTGGTTGGGTTTCTACAACATGTTGGCACAAATCGTAATTTCTGTCAACTATGACGATCTCCATGCATATTCAGTAGCCTATATTTTTCATTTAGTCAAGCAGTGACATGTGGTTTAATGCATGGGGTAACATGACGTGAGACAGACAGAAGATGAACCTGTCTTTAGTAGCCTATCCCTGAATCCTGTCCCTCTCAAATCACTTTAAAATGGTGTGATTAGCAATCAGAATTAAAAAAAAAAATCCCGGAGAGACCCCCCCGACCCCCGTGTTATTGTGATTATAATAACCTATAGGTCCAAATCTAAATGTTTGGGTTTAGTTTATGAAGTGTTGCTACAGCATGATACTGTGTGTTTGTTATTTATGGGGGGGAATCAGGGGGGGATTTTGGTATCGGTGGGCTTGTGTGTGTGTGTGTAAGCGAGTGGGCGGTCCAGGAGAAAATTGCCAGGGCCGAATTTTGTTCCCAGTCCGACCCTGGTGTAATCCATCTGATATTAGTATAATATAGTGCGGTATAATATATAATATAGTGCGGACGTCAACCTCCATTGGCCAGCAGCGCGGACGAGACATCTAGCCTTTGTTATATATCTATGGCTGACGCCTCCATGCTGCTTTTTGTTTTGATGATGCATGCGGCAGTGCGACACTGGTGGCTGGTGTTGCCAGATTAGGTGTTTTTTCCACTACATATTAAGGCCTGTTTACGGTGTGTTATAGCCGGGTTTTCGTCTGGAAGGCTCTATAGAAATCTGGCACCCTACCGTTCACAGACACTAGAATCTGCCGTTCAGACACTAGAATGAACGAGTTCACAGTAACGTTCATCGTTCAATGAACGCGTTCAGGCACAACACTGTGCACATACATGAACCAGGCCTATTGTATGTAATCTAATAGACTCACCCAGCACCAAATAAATGGTGCACATTATTTTTGTGGACAATACGGTAAACTGATCCACCAATATAATTAATCGGGTATGCGCTGATTGGCTAAAAAGGTGTCTGCCATTCAGGTGCCGTTTGAACACCAGCTCTACAGAATAAAAGCTGACTACCAAGGGGATAAACTTCAGAATTTGCGCATCTTCTCACCAAAAGGCCTGGTTCTTGGATTCTCCACTGCAGAGGACATCCATCCTTTCACATCACCTGCCAGGCTGTGCTTAGTCTCTGGTCAGAGCTGTACACTGGAGTTTTTGTAAAAAAAAAGGCCATCTGCTTCTTCTCATCTCAGACTTGTCTCCACGGATCATGTTATTCAGAGTGCTAAATTGGCGGTAACGGGTTAGTGTCATTTTCCACCACACCATGACCTTAAGATCTTGGAGGAGCAAGGAGCTAGGGCAGAGTCCTGCACGGGTCCATTTTTGGAGACCCGCCCCCGCCCGCAAAGTTCAGCACCAGATCCGACCTGTGACCCGTGATAACTAAATTAAATCAGCACCCGCCCAGACCCGTTAATATTTGGCCCATTACCTGACCCGTGCCCGCAATAAATCACACACAAGCTAAAATCATTCAAATTAAAGAGCTTTATTTTTATCTCGCACCTCTCAACATCACAATAGACATGGGCTAATGAAACAGCCTAATGGGCGCTTTCTTATACGCTATTGGAGCATGTAGGGCAACAAAAATAGGCATGTAGGGCTAATAAAAACATTTAACCGGCCCCTGTTAACTTTCACACTTGATTTGAGTATTTTGCATTCAATCTAAATCTTAAGCTAATAAACAATATATCCTAAAGTGCGCTTTCTTTTGCGTGATTGAAGTAGCCTACCATCTGCACCTTTAAATAGGCTATGGAACTCCTGCATTTTTCTTTAACATTTTGCATTCGTGCTAAATCTTACAATAATGAACTATAGATGCATCAAGGTATAGTACATGGTATAGTATATGTAAAGAAATGATGGCACTGCTGCAAGCCAATAGCCAACAGTCATATTCCTAATCTCAAAAAAAATCTCAGTTACATGAATTACATGAAGTAACATGACAGAATTCATTCTTGTAGAATCAAAGGGCAAACAAACAGCCAGTGTTGACACATTTACCATTACAGATCACATATTACTCATTAGATGGATTTGATAAATCACACCAAAGCACTATGTCTATCTACAGCATCCTATGCAATAGCAAAGGGAAGAAATAACAGAAGTACAAAAAGTCAGATGCAAGACAATGACATTTACAATACCAGTTCAGAATTAAAAGTTGCTTTATAGTTCACATTTTAAGACATAAAGTGTGCTGATAGCTCACATGAAAGATGGCTCCTTCAGTGAGTAATGAACTCAAATGCTGGCGGAACCATGATCCAGCCTACGAGACACATACATGTAAAACGAGAGGTGGGGGGGGGGCATTAGTTTAAATATTCCAGAGTTAAAGATGAGTTTTAAAGCTCCCAGAGTGTACTGTAGCTACCTGGTTGCTCTAGGTGTACTGTATATGTTGAATAAAATAAGTACTAAAGTAGTAGTAAGTACATAAAGTACATGATATCACTTTGTAAACCTTCCATTTTAATCTATTCCTATCAGTACAATGACTTTGTGGACAGTGTTTGAGAGCAAAAGCTTTTCTCCCTAGCTTTTCTTCTCTTTTCTCGCCTATGAGACATGCCATAACCTGCAAACAGTCAACAGATCAACTATTCTGACCTGCCTGTTACATCTCATAGCCTAAATACTGTAACAGAGATGCACTCAAGTCTTGTCAAGTTTCTGTTGCAGGGCGACCACATAACCGGTTCCAGGCATTTCGATTGAATAATTAAAGTTATCAAGAAACTGATCAACAAAGTTCTCACGAAACTTGAGGTTGGTATGAGAGAAACTATATTGTTTGCGAGCAACCTAAAAGATACTACTCAATTTTTTTGTGATTGTGTTCTGTGTTTATATCAATTTTGAACCAATTTGACCACTTTGCCATGTTGCCCACCCACAATTTCTACCAGCACACCCAAATGTAGTAGGCTAGAACTGGCCCTGACGTAAAACATAATGAACATTATGCATTCATTCACATACATTTAGTGTTTTGTACAATTAAGGGTCTTCCACCATGCACCTCACTAGAGGGCGAATTTTCCCATTCACACGTAAGTCACGCATGAGTCTGTTACACGCTTCCAGTTACACACTTTTTAGACACTTGACACGTGACGCTTACACGTACATTAAGGACTGAGTGCCGAATAAGTGTGGCAACTAGGTTGTGCGCGTAACTGGCCCCATGGAGTGAAAATGACAGACTTAAGTGAAGGGCAGAATGCCTGCAGGCTGAAAAGCACTTAGTTGCGCGCTTATTTTGACATACTGTACGCACCCTTACGTATTTACACACATGGAAGAATTTGCACCTTGTGGTCTATTTTACATTTCTATGTATTACTTAGCTAACCTGACCCTAGCCAGATGAATTTCGCTCCGCCTAGCTCCACTCATCCATCTGGAACCGATCCATTGAAGTGTTGCTTCAGAAGGCTGGGCCTAATCAAAAAATGCTTGCATATGATTGAATAAGCCACTTGTCCGTCATCTATTGACGTGCTACTTCAACCACTCACATCGAAGCCAACCCGTGACGCTAATAACAGTCTCACAGTCGCTTCTACGCTATGTCACATCTATGAAACTCCCGCCCTGCGTCCTGATTGGCTGAACCATAAAGTCAGTTGCAGAAATCACTCTCAATGGAAGAGGTCCCAGATGGATGTGAGTGAAGCTAGGCGGAGCTAAGCGGAACGAAATTCATCTGGCTAGGGTCAGGTTATTACTTAGCATCCACCCATAGAAAAAAAGTCAGTCACTTATAACTACCATGATGATGACTACACACGACTGTACAACTTTTCTGTTATCTGCTTGATTTCTTTTCTGAGGATCTACTACAATTGGCATTTTGGCCATTTCCTTTAATTCTATGTTAATTTTGCCAGACCAGCACTCCTCTGTGCCCTGCTGTATGTCCAGACACTACTAACCTTGAGACTTCTTCCTGTAGTAGAGCAGTCCAGCAGTACAGACCACCAGGCCCAGCACCAGTCCAGCAGCCCCAATGGCCACCTTATTCCTCTCAGACTCGAGCATGGAGGAGTCTGCCAGTATAAGAAGTTGGACATGTATGTGTTACTATCTAGTAACTTTTTACATCTCAAATGTAATGCTCTTTGTTTTCCGACATCCCAATCATCCTGGAAGTTCCGGGAGTTTCACGCATATTGATAGCAGCTCAGGGACTTAGATACAATATCCCGGGATATTATAACAATATCTGGAGAGAGTGAGCAAGAGCTCATGCATGAGAGTGAGTGTGTGTGTGTGAGAGAGAGACTAATCATTTGACGTGGTGAAGCTGGGGGCTCCCTCTTAGAAATGACTTTTTGCAGGTCAGGTCCTGATCCTAAACCAGAATGAAGTCAAATTAAAAAAAAAATCAATGATCCTAATGTAGCCGGCAGAGTTAACTTGTTTGGGTCTGGGACTTTTACTTACTTACAGACTCGTACCCTGTGCCAAAGTATTCTTTTATCTTGCATCTGCTGGCAAAGAAATGTGCAGCACTTGCTCTTTCGCAGAGGTAATAGTGTATGTTTTTCTTTCTTTGTCTCAAGCTTATTGGAGGGGCATCGCAAAACAGCTCCAGGCAATTGCATAGCATTTAAAAAATAAGTCTGGTTCCAGGACAGAGTGTTACAGAGCCTAAAGGAACGTGCAAAATATTTTTTTTCTAAGTTTCTGGTAAGCAGAAAGTTTTACGTGCATACCAAAAAGTTTCTGGTTATCACGAGAAACTTCCAAAATTGTATTTTTGCATTGTCCTCTTTGGGGCTTTGAGTTTCCGGTGAACAGGAGAATGTTCTGGTGCGCAATGGTCCCCAATCTTACCCTTAGTAAGCAGGGGTGCCAACAACGGTAGGTTCAGAAGTTTGCCCAACGTTATGGTTGCCATAGAGGTTAAAAGCATGTTTGGTTAAAGCATGTTTGGCTTGGTAGCTGGCCTTGGTCCTGGAATGTTGTAGCGGAGATCGCTAGCGAGCGATGTCCGCTGGCACCCCCTGTGGATAGAGGGAATGTGAGTATGAACTACTAGTGAAATGGGAGAGTAAGGGAGGAGGTGGGATGATTCACGATGGCGGGACACATGACGTATGGATGAGAAGACATGTTTAAATCTCCTGGGAGGGGTAGGAGGGGTGAGTTAATTGCTGTCAATCAACCATATGGGCTCCTCCCGAGCTTTGTTTAGGAAACCACATTTATCAAGGCTATCTGCTGATACATACTTGGGAAAGGGTAAAACATCAGATTAGTATTCCTTTTGCACTTCAGCATGCAATGTTTTGCCCTTTTTGTGCTTTGAAAATCAGCTCTGCCAAAAAAAAAAAAAAAAGACATCAGAAGCTTTTTCACCACACAGAGCGTAACCTAAGTAGGCAAAATAACTAGCCATGCAAGTTAGCAACTAGCAAGAAAATGCAGTGAAGAAAATGTGGTAATACGTACTGGTCTACTGAATATGAAAACGTGGAAAATAGCTCATTAATGTTGAGTGCCAAAAAGTTTAAACAACTATTTATTTAATTTAGTTCCACAAGTTCCCAAAGTGGACATACAATGTAGTCTACCATACAAATGTATTGTTACAATACTTTTTTTTTTTATTGTGTGTGACTAACATTTGATTAGGTCTTTCTGTACTGTTTTTGTCTTGACCCTTTGGGATGTTCAGTTTCTACAATTTAAGTTGTGAGTGCTCAGTCAGTGTCACCATGGACGTCTGGTTGACTGTATTTATCTCTTTACTAACTGTTTTTGTCTTTAAAATAGTATAAAAATGTATATCTTGACCTCCTGAAAATATAACTAATAAATTGTGAATTCATTCCTTACTCTCATTCTGAAGACAGGTATTCTAGGCAGCCTAAGCTACTAAATCAATAGAATATTTCCACTGTGTAAACATCAAACTGTTTTCTGTGTGCAGTCTTCAGCAAAATTCCCACTTCATGTGGTAGATTTTTTAGTCAGTGACAACCCAGCACTTCTAGCAGAAGGCCACACTTAGCTATTGAGAACTCAGTGCACATACCCCAGACAAACTCTCGGGACTTGTTGAAGCTGATGTGCTCCACCACACAAGTGATCTTCTCTCCAGTTTTGGGGGTGAACTCCAGATGGGAGTGGCTCTGGTAGAACCAGTCTCCATCCGCTAGCTCCTCTGTGGCCAAGACATCGCTGGTCACCTTCTGTCCATTTCTGTACCAGCTCATGTGGATCATTTTTGGGTAGAAGTCATACGCGCTGCACACCAGCATGCCAGGGTGATTATCACTGAAAGGCTTCCCCAAACTCAGCTTCACTCTGGGTTCAGCTGCAAAAATGAATTTTGGATTGTAGTACATAAAGACCCTGAATGATATATATATATATATACACTAAAAATGCAACCTGTAAAAGACATGGTACACAAAATTACTGTGATCATTAAAGTAACTAATAATTCAATCATTTAATCTAAAACAATTTAAGCTTTCTGTAAATGTTAAAGGCCATTTTGGTTTGGTATTACTTACATATGAAACGAATCCCATAAGTTTTATATAATCGAACTGCTGGATTGCAGTATCTGTTGACAACATTTTGCTCATCGGTCAAAAATGCTTCATTACTGTTGTAAGCCTCTGCCAATCTTTCCCCTACTTCAGTGTATCCAACAAACTTTCCATATGTGCTGTTAAACACTAAATACTTGATCCTATTGAAGTAATAGGATTCAACATACACCATATCACTCAGATCCAACTTGCTGGAGTGACATGTTTGCAAAAAATATTCGCTATATGCATCTATAAACAAAGCAAAATGTGGACAATTATTTTGCATTTTAAATAACAAAATTAAATGTTTCTTTGATTTCAAATATATCTATATGTTATGCCCTCTAAATATTAGAGGGAATAACATATTACCGTATTTTCCGGACTATAAGTCGCACCAGTCAAAAAATGTGTCATGAGGAGGAAAAAAACATATATACAAATATATATATACATATATATATATAATGTTGCACCTGAGTCGCAGGACCAGCCAAACTATGAAAAAAAGTGCGACTTATAGTCCGGAAAATACGGTATATAGCTTAATAAAACACTGCATAGGCTACATTTAGCAGACGGTCTTGCCCAAAGTGATTTACAATAGTGTTTCTTTAAACTGTGTCTGCCATATACATAAAATATGTTAATATAATTTTAACATTTGTTGCTTAACATTTGAACCTACCTGCTCTGCCACTGAGATATGATAACATCAGCAGGAAGGAACCAAACATTGATGATGGCTGCATGACTGTCGTCTGTGAGATCAAATCCTTCGTGCAGGAATTTACACTCTCTTTAGATTTCCTCCTTAGATTTCACCAATCAGCTTATCAGGAGTTATTGTGTCATATGTTCAGGTAGGCCAATCCCATTTCTCTGTTTTACTCCTTCGTCTTACCCCTAGCCCTTGTCCCTCAAAACCGAGTGGCAAGACGGGTCCAAAATATTCCCCTTGGAAATGAGACACCACCTAGCCTAACATAAGGGAGAGCCGGGATGATTGGAACACTTTTGAATTAAACATAATTTACAAGAGATGGTACCGCACTGAAAGCTAATATTTTTTTTTTCACCAAAAACCTACACCTGTCTTCTGTCAAATACGTACCATTGCATTTTCAACTCTGACCAAACCTGTTCAGGAATTATTTCAGCAAAAGTGGAACGTGCCTAATGTTTGTTTCATCACTCCTGGTCAGGATGGATGAAACAGCATTCGGGGCAAAATAAACATACAGTTTAAAGGTACACTATGAAAGATTTTCACCTTTATGAATCCAATTTGATGGTAAACAAACTTGTAATAGGAGAATCGTTCAACTAGCATAGCTATACAGCATAGACGTAGGGAGTCCCTACCGAGAAAACTAACCATGCAACTTCCAAGAGCGGCGGCCCACCAAATCTCACGAGAATTGTGAAACATTACCTTGTCACTAGATATAGCTCTTTGGAGATAGTTTTTGCCTATTGTTAATCCTTCACCTCCACAACAAAAGCATTTGCATTGTGTACAGGGGGGATAAGTCGCGAGAAGTTTGCTATTTACAATAGCAGAATAACATGTATACATTGCGATTCTAGAGGGAGCTCTACAGTCGCCAAAAATACCTAAACCTGCATAGTGTCCCTTAAGCTATGTAAACGTCCCACAACTTTGATATTTTACAGCATATCCTAATTAACAGAGGTTGAAAAAGTACTAAAATAAAATAAGTAAAAGTACCAATACTTTGATGAAATATTACTCAAGTAGGCTACAAGTTAAATTACCCATATGAAAATGTTTGAGGGGTGGGAAAAAAAAAAAGAAAACAATCCGTTTTACCTAGCTCGAGTTGCTGCAGCCTAGCCTGGATGCTATCTGAAGTTAGCCCCGTCCACAACATTTGAGCCGTTGCTATGCAACCTTGACTCGGGGAATCGCGGCGTCCGAAGCGTGCGTTAGCTTAGTGCTTCTTACTGATATATTTCTACTTTAACGGCACCAACAATCAAAAAATCCAGTGGAAACTAGATGGCAGAAGTATGTAGGCCAATCGGCCCACCAGCTTTTTCTACTTTGCCACCTACAGAGTTTGACAGGTACGATATTTCGAAACGCCATGTTATTTCCCATAGACATTTGACGACCGGAAGTTGGGTGGACACGGATGTTTCGGAGGCGGGACTTATTCCAGAGAGGTCTATTTGTTTTGCAAAAATCCACAGCTCCCGGTTCTTCTGGTCCAATCAGAGCAGGGCTGTGTGAGATCTGACTGTCAATCACAGTCTGGTGCGCACTGACGAGCACAAACTTGATGAGAGGGTGCTCGGTGGTAGTGGGGGAGGGGCATGAGAGTTGTAAACATTCAACATTTTGGCTAAGTCCCCTCAATCTGTCAGACTTGCCAACTGCAGCTTTAACACTCTATTAGGGCTGTCAAATGATTAATTTTTTCACGATTCATCGCAGAATTTCTATAGTTAGGCCTAATCGTGATTAATCGCATATTTTATCTCATGATTAAAATTCTATTATTTTACATTTCTAAACATTCCAAATAAATGCAGAGAAAGTTACTTTATTAACTTAACCTTAAGACATACAAGGATACAAGGAAGTTTATTGTCACATGCATATAGTTACTGGAAGTAAGAAATGCAGTGAAATTATGTCTGGTTTCAACCTATTTGTGCATTTATGGGGGAGCAAACCCTCTGAGCTTATGGACAGGATGTTGGTCTGCTTGGGGAGCACACGCCTGATTTCCTTCGTCCAGCTTTTCTTGCGACAACTCCCTTCTCAGGTACGGGCTGCGTTGGTCAACACCACCATCACTGAATGCTGTGCGCTGGCTGAGGAGGCTGACAGGTTTTTCCTGGCTGGTCAACACGGTGGCATGACTGCTGCTGCGCTCAAGCCTTACTACACCGGCCCACACTTATCACGCCGCCACCGCCCCACTCCCTGGTGATGCAGCGCTCACGGCAGTGACAACGGTTTAACACCGGCAACGTTCTGACAATGGCCTGTGTTTTTACCACGCTAAATTTGGATCCAGAGCAAAGCAGTGGCGATTGCCTTGCAGCTTCAGGGGGACGGGAAACGGCAGGGCCGGCGCCCAGTAGTGGCCTTGACCGTCAACCGCACTGGCGGGCTGCTGTTCATCCAGGACTCCACCTCCAGGCACCGTTTCTTGTGTGACACCGGCGCGCAGAGGAGCATTCTGCCTGCATCTAGACTGGACATTCTGTCTGATGGTCTTGCCCCCCGCCCGGAAGCTGCTAATGGTAGCCCCATACGCACTTATGGCATTCGTCATGTTGAACTGTGTTTCGGTGGCCAGCGGTTTAGCTGGGACTTTATCACAGCCAAAGTGTCCGTCCCCCTTCTGGGAGCTGATTTTCTATGTGCTTACGGGCTGCTGGTGGATGTCAAAAACCGTCGCTTAATTGACGCCACCACTTTTTGTTCATACACCTGCTAGCGTGTGCTCACAGGCTGACGAGTTTCATCGCCTGCTCGCAGAGTTTCCTGTGCTCACGCGGCCCACCTTTTTCGTCATCTGCCGCCAAGCATGGAGTAGAGCGCCACATTGCCACCACTGGCCCGCCTGTCTACGCCCGCGCGAGGCGACTGGACCCAGCAAAGCTCGCCATTGCCAGGGCTGAATTCGATGGCATGGAACGCCTCGCCATCATCTGCCGCTCTAGCAGCCCATGGGCTTCACCCCTCCACATGGTTCCCAAGCCCGCCGGTGGGTGGCGACCCTGCGGCGATTACCGCTGTCTCAACGACGCTACAACGCCAGATCGCTATCCAGTGTCTCACATCCAGGATTTTTCAGCACACCTGGCGGGTAAGGTTATCTTTTCTAAGGTAGACCTCGTCCGTGGATACCACCAAGTTCCCATCCACCCGCAGGATGTCCCCAAATCTGCAAGTTCCTGAGGAGTCCAATATGCGGGAACTAAGGATAGTTGCGTGTGTGTGCAGTGGCGCAAAAAGTGGGTATGCGCTATATGCGGCGCATAGGGGCGCAGCACCATGGGGCGCCAAAGCGATGGTAAAAAAAAAGAATATAATATATTTGGTATTTTCTATATGTAGCTACTGCTGTCCGTTTCTAAATAATTTCAACATTTTCTCAATGTTCTATAACATTTTAGAGGACTAACAGGCTAGAGTAGGCGCCCTATCATCATAAGATTCCATCATAGAATTTTGACATAGAAGAGGGAGTGGGGGCGCCGTGAGCGCTGGGCGAGCAGATAGGCCTTTGAGTAGTGAGTTGCCGTCTATGGAAAAACATGGATACTGCAAAAAAGCTGTTGACGGCTAAAAATAGAAAAAGAAAGAGGAGAGAAAAAGGAGATGGCATGTCAAGGGATGCAACAGCAGTTAAATAAGTGGACGGTGAAAGGCAACAGGTAGGATTTAAAGTGATGACGTCTGTGCTTGGAGGCTTGCAAATATGAATGTTAACAGACTAACTAGCGTTTGTTAAGCATAATGCCGATTGAAACATAGCCTATTCCATTCAGATAGCTCGGTGGCTACCATGCTCATACTGCACTTTTAATGGCCAACTGCAAACAGCAGCAACTCATTACATGTTTCCATATCCTAACAATGAAGGCTCCTTGTAATAACTTAATATTGTGTTGTCAGTGTGGTGCAAACAAACAAGGCTAGAGTAGGCCTATCAGCCTTATCCATTGTGAGCAATAGTTGGCAAAAGGACGTTATGAGAACCGTTTAGACTCTCTTAAAGTGACAATGCACCATTTATCAATACTTATCAATTATAAGTTAAACATCAAATTGGCAGCATTTCTTTAAAAACATATTTAATACACACTAATGCACAGTAATAGTGTAAATTATTGGCCTTTTGTTTTGCTTTAGATGTTTGTGTTTTTTTTTTTGGTGGGGGCGCCAATATTGTTGTTGCATAGGCTACCCCTCAAAAAATGGGTAGCTGCGCCCCTGTGTGTGTGTGTGATGGGTGCACTGATGAGCCCAACCAACTCGTATGTGTTTCGTCAGTGGTTCGACTGCACAATAATCCTAATAGCACAAGTAAAGTAGAATAGACAAGGGATGGGAAGGATGGCCGTAAGCTTTCATTGCCCCAGCAGGCTCAAATGCACGGTCCCATGAATGAACAAAGCTGTAATCTGCTTCAAATCTTGATTTATGAGTTAGGCTATCCCTCTTTTACCCAACAGGTTCAACGAGTTCTCCCTGTCTCTTTAACCCAAAATGATCTCTTTCTTGGCTACATTTCTCAGCTCCAGCATTCACTCAGAAGTCAATAGGTTATTGCTTGGGCTACTGAAAGTCGCTGCGTGAACCTGCGTTACATGAGCACGAAGTAAAATGCGAAATAATCGCATCGGACTCAGTGTTTTTACACTTTGACTGCTTTGATTTCGCACACGATTTTTTTCGCCTTTTCGCATTGTATCTTATCTGGTATGTACGGGCCTTAAGAACACTCAGTGCGTTTTTTAGCTTTGTTTCTTCACTCTGTATCATCATGAAAATGAAGCCAGTTTTCATTCTTTTCGGTTTTATCCTGCATCCTAGCACACAGTGTAAGTAAATTAGCCTACAAATATGTTTATTAATGATATTAAACTTGCAGGTAGAAAAGGAACTTGCATAGTCTGTTGAAATTGTATAGCCATACAGGCCTACCTAAAGTTGCTTTGGATGAAAGCTGCAAATCTGAAATAACATTATAATGCAAATGTTTCACACATCAGCTGCTAGACAATAAGAATAAGCTACGATGTTTATTTATTCCATGTTACTGTGAACTGTAAAAGCTAACTTTGTAGTAGGCTATACTCTGTATACTGACAGTCTATAGGTACAGTGTTTCAACCTTTTTTGTGCAGGGTTGACGTACTGAATTTCCCGGGATTGTTCTTTTTTTTTTGAGTGACTGTCCCTGATAATTAAAAATATTTTCCAGGACACGAATTGTCCTAGCCTAGAAATCTAGACGCGCCCCTAGCGGCAGCAAATTACATTTGCTGTCAGGGCTAGTCTAGCAACTCTCCGTTGGCTTGTGAGCTCAAGAAATCGAAACTTAATCAGGCCAATAAAATCGTGTATAGAGTCGTTAGGTGGGCTTAACATAATGATTGATGGCGGAGTTGCAACGGTTTGGCTTGAATTCCCTGCTACTTGAAAACAAATAAGATGGATGTTGCTGCTGGCGAACAGTGTGACACGAGTTAAGCTTTTATTAAGTTGGCAAACGTTTGAAATAGCCAACTAGCTCCGCTGGTGGGAAACGCATGGGACTCATAGCGCTGCCGCTGTCCTATTGCGTGCAGAGGGAATTTGAAAGACAACTGATTATCCCGCCCCTCGGACTGAGCACTGCGAACGGTGAGTGCCCAGACCCTACATTTTAATGTGGGTCTGGCTCGTCAGGCTAGAATTGTCCTGGTGCATGGATTCCGGTTTCTTCCAGTAGCAGCAACTGGAATCCATGCATTTCCACTGAATTATTTTTGGAATCTGATCCCTTATCATACCTGTTCATTCTTACTCGTTGCTCGACTTATCGTGACTAAATTCAAGATGGCTGCAAACGCTAAACTTCGTGAAGAGACTGTCTGTATAAATCGTCTTGTAAGTAAACTACCAGTGCTTTTTCAAAGTTCTCAATGTCTCGTTTTAAATGTCAGGGCCCTCGGAAGTCTACCAATGAAGTGTGGAGATACATTGAGCCTCGTAAATGGGTATAAAACTGATTTATTTGCATGGCTAGCCCGATGCCGAAGCACCACTATTGAAAAAGCTGTTGGTAGCATCGGCTAACTAGCGCCAGATTTTGGAGTGCAGGGGACAAGCTGAGATGGGCTATGAGACATACGTTCACACTCGGTATCATGTTTCAATACACTTTAGGTCAATATTATATATTATAGTTGTTACAGTTGTTAAACTGTGAACTAGGGGTGACCGATCATTTGCAGTTAGAGCACCCCAGCTTTGGAACAGTCTCCCTTATAACATCAAATCTGCACCATCAGTGGCTGTTTTCAAATCTAGTCTAAAGACCCTCTTATATACAATTGCTTTCCTTAAATAGTGAATGATTCCACTCATGTCTCTGCTAATTTATTATCATTATTATCATTTCTGTTTGTTTATTTTGTCTTGGGTACTGTACTGTATACTTGTCCTATATATATATATATATATATATATATATATATATATATATATATTTAGTTTAGTTTGTAGTTTGGTAGTTTACTATTTTATCATTATTATGATTATTACTATTATTATTATTATTGTTATCATTACTATTATTTTGTTTTTTGTTTCGTTTTGTTTGTCTGTAGAGCACTTTGTGCTCTGTGCTTGAAAAGTGCTATATAAATCATTATTATTATTATATAGTATACTCAACTCTGGCTTTATATGCATTCCCTGCTGCAATGCAAGCTATATTGCAGTTTTTCTCAATCACTTTGGCGCATTTCTCAGACCAGAATTGAAATTCTCAATAGCCTACTGCTTGTCCAAACTCCATATTATCTTTGTACTTGTACACATCATTAAAGCAGTTTTTCCCCATCTTGAACAAGCAGCAATGCTTTAGTAGGCCTACCATGGAACTGATTGTGTACAAATGTCTGCTGTTTTTTTTTTTTTTTACATTTTCAATTACTAATGTCAGGTTGGTCAAAATGCACTATACTTGTTCCATGCTGAACAGTCCTACCCCATAAAATAAATTGGCCTTATTTCATCGCTTGAGTCATTACATGCAAAAGTGTTGAACTAGCTGTCTAGTTGTCATAGCCTGTCTAGCAGACAGGAATGTCAGGATGTAGGCCCACAAATATGTAGTGGTGCACAGCTCAGACCAAGGTATGTTTTACTGTATATTAGTCATTTTTCATTTCAACGGTGCTGCAAAAGCCTTATTTTCTTTGTACAGTCACAATGAGTATGGCTTCCTGGTCTGGTATCGTCAAATCAGTGGGCACGTTTGATCGAATCAGCGCTGCGCAGATCTGGCTAAACGTAAGGCATGGTTGTATTGAAAGATTCAGCAAGATCTATGCAGTGCTGCATGATTGAATGTGCCCGCTGATTTAACGATACTGCACCAGGAAGCCATGGAATTTTCTTCCTAAAGATTCAGGTCTTGTTATAACCTCTCTGTACACTTTCAAAGCTGATTTAACGATACTGCACCAGGAAGCCATGGAATTTTCTTCCTACAGATACAGGTCTTGTTATAGCCTCTCTGTACACTTTCAAAGTTTCCAATACTTCGCTTTGTCTGTAGAAATCAAACACAGAAGTGTAATTATATGTTGAGCATTGTTAGTGGTATAAATGGCACCCTGCCCGGTTAGCATCACTGTAAGGCCATTCAAGTCTTGAACCAACCAATGAACGTAATTTGGCTCTTAATCAAAAGTTTGAAGTTGTTAACTACCGTAGATAGACCCTAGGTTGTTTTTACTCCGGAAATACACTTTAAAGATATATCACAAAAAATCTTCATAGGCTATTTTTCACCATCTCAAAAATATTAAAGGCCTAATAGCGTTGTGTCACACTAAAGTGTCAGACAGGTGGCATACAGGCCTGAGACTGCAGAGAGTAAAATGTTTTACGTGGCATTCTCTTTCAGTTATGTTTGATCTTGGCATCACACAACTCTACAGTGATACAGATGGTCAAGAGGAGTTTTCAATTGATCTCAGTGAGGATGAGCTGCTGTATGTGGATTTCCAAAGGAAGGAGCTTGTCAGCACAATACCAGCATCTTTTGACCCCCTAATTGACTATAAAAAATACTTTGGACCAATAGTTGAATACGCTCGCCTTCGGATGACAACTTTAAAATCTTATCTGAATTTCATGAAAAAGGCTTTTAATGATCCATCACCTGCTCAAGGTAAGATGTGTGTGATAATAAAACTCAACAGGTAGACCAAGGGTGTAAACAAAAACACAATTTGACATAAATACCATTGATAAAACCTTCTATAATCTATAGTAATCATAAATCCTTAATCTGGTATATTTAACTCTAAAACGTGTACGTTTCAGAAGCCCCAATAAGTGCTGTCTACTCAAAAAATGATGTTCAGCTGGGATCTGACAACACTCTCATCTGCCTCGTGACTGGATTCTACCCACCTCGAGTCACAGTGAGGTGGACCAAGAACAAGAAGAACGTGACCAGAGGTGTGACGCTGAGTCGGTACTACATGAATAAAGATGGCTCCTTCAAAATGTTCTCCAGCCTGCAATTCACCCCTCAGGAGGGAGACATGTACACCTGCACTGTCGAGCATGAGGCACTGGATGAACCCTTGACAAGATACTGGGGTGAGCTGACTTGAATCCCATTCAGTCTCATTCAATTCAGTACGTAAGGGATAATGTATAGAACGCCCGTCATTATCGGGAAATAGGTCCCGACAGGGCGAACCGGACCCCGACGCACAGTGGAGGGAGGGGCGAGCTAGCTCTCTGTTTTTTTTTAATGTCAATAAAAGTGACGTTACTCAACATTGCTTAGAGCACCTTTAACATTTGTTACCTGAAAACCTTTGCTTATGTGTGCTTATTTTTCTTAATACAATCCTCTTTTTAATCCCTTCAGTTAAGAATGTGGACTGTGTTTTAGATTATTCTGCTATGCAGGATCATCACCCGTGTGTTTGCATGTGTGTATATTCCTCAGATGTTGAGGTGTCTGATCCCTGTGTGTGTGTGTGTCCTCCTCAGATGTTGAAGTATCTGAGCCCAGTCTTGGTTCATCAGTGTTCTGTGGGGTGGGTCTAACTCTGGGGCTGCTTGGAGTGGCTACTGGATCATTCTTCCTCGTCAAGGGAAACCAGTGCAACACGAGGCCAGGGGTATGACCATAACTAAAGCAGCATGTTAGCAGCATGTCAAATGCTCTTTAATGTAATTGTAGTAATTGTAGTCAGTAATTTATTTTTCTTTCATTTTAGACAATAAATCTTGTGGGATGAAGTCTGTAAATGTCATGCACAAACACCAGCACCAACACAGATTTCAATGGAAGTCTATCACACTGCCCTAAGCATTGAAAAGGAGTACCTTCTGCAATGATACATGACGAGGGTGATCTGTCCTGTACTATGCCAGACATACCTTTCTCCCTATATCCCTACATAATTTTGATTTAGTTCCATGCATTATTGGTTCTGTTATTGATTTAAAAAATACTTAAATTTCTTGCTGATTTTTACATCTTGCTGATGTACTTGTAAGACGTCAGGCTCCAAATTTGTGCTAGGGAATGTGTTAATACTATCCCACATTTTAA
Organism: Alosa alosa; assembly: GCF_017589495.1. NCBI lineage: Eukaryota > Metazoa > Chordata > Actinopteri > Clupeiformes > Clupeidae > Alosa > Alosa alosa. The sequence goes on along the minus strand of NC_063193.1, from coordinate 19,313,574 downwards.
TTAGATGTCAAATGTATTTTTCTAATGCAATAATAAAATAAAAATCATTGACGATAAACTCTCATTTAAAGTGAATCTCCATCATGTTCCTCCAGATCAGGGCTGCCCAATTTGGAGCAGAATTTCATTCTGTCTCAAAGTTCCATCAACTCAAAGACTGGTTGCAGTTCACTATCTGGCCACAGTATTAAGCTTCTGTCAGCATAGATCCATAGTCATGAAAAAAGAAATTGCTCTGAAGAAAGTCAATTTGTCCCATAGGGCCATCATGACTCATGTGTTGCGTGATATCCAGATATTATGCCAGATACTTATGGAAAGATGGTCAATATCAAAAATGCACCATTAACACCAGGGATGTAGTGGAGGATAAACGCAAGTATCCACCTCTGGAATTTCAGAAATAGTTTATCCACTAGCCTAGGGTTGCAAATTTACAGACATTTTCTAGGTGAAAATGTGCATTTCTAGGTGCTCTAACCGATGCTGGATAATGTCACTTCTGTTGACATTCAAACAAAACAGGACTAGCTCGCTACTTCCTCCCCGTCCCTCCCATGCAATTGAAACTCTGCTAAACGAACATCTTGTATGTGATTTGCTGGAACAGTTTGTTATGTTTTTATGGGCTAGGTTTGCCCAGGTTGTTTTTGTTGACGTTTTTGGAGCCTGGGATGTCCACAGAGATCGCATTTTTTTACAGTGTATTCAGGACACAGCCAGCTAGCGGATGGTGAGGTGATGTTTGCTGTAAATGACAAAAATGTTTTAGCCTAAAAATCGTGTGGCATTGCTTAGAGCACCTTTAACTGACTTTCACTTACGTTAATGAACAATAATCAATTATTCATTAAAAACAAATTTAGTACATAAAATATTGCTAAATTGCTAAAACACATTTTTTTTGTGCTAAATTTTAAATAAATTGTGTACGTTATAACACCCACATCCCCCACGCTTGCTACGCGCCTGTGTGTGCGTGTCTGCACGCAGGTGTCTCCCTCTCCCTCCCGTGTCATAGGCCTATGTAATGTGTCCAGAAACCCACAAAACGCAACAGTGATAGAGCAATCGCAGTATCATGATATGATTGCCATCTGGCGGTAGTGGTTTGTGGGCCTATTGGGGTCAAGTAGGAAGCCCAGCAAGTTCCAAAAGTAGAAAAAAAGTTTTGCGAGATCCCGCAAAAGTACATCGTTTTTTTTTTTCTTCATGTTTTTTTTTTTTTTTTAACCCATGTTTTTTTTCCCCATGTCACCCGGAGGGCTCCGTACAATAGGGTCATCTGAGTTCTGTCCAGGATATTCCCTTACAGTGTCATGTTGATGGATCTCTTCTCCTGGGAATAAAAACATTCTCCCACTTCGGGAGCTTCAAGTTAGATATAGATAGATTACTTTATTCATCCCCAGAGGGAAATGATGGTGTCACAGCAGCAATTAATAATATAAACACAATATAGTTTATAGACTCTTTTGATCCTGTGAGGGAATATTGCCAAAAGTATTGGGTCACCTGCCTTGACTCGCATATGAACTTAAGTGTCATCCCATTCTTAATCCATATAGGGTTTAATATGATGTCGGTCCACCCTTTGCAGCTAACAGGTTCAACTCTCCCGGGAAGGCTTTCCACAAGGTTTGGAGTGTGTTTATGGGAATTTTTGACCATTCTTCCAGAAGCGCATTTGTGAGGTCACTGATGTTGGACGAAAAGGCCTGGCTCTCAGTCTCCACTTCATCCCAAAGGTGTTCTAGCAGGTTGAGGTCAGGACTCTGTGCAGGTCAAGTTCATCCACACCAAACTCTATCATCCATGTCTTTATGGACCTTACTTTGTGCACTGGTGCACAGTCATGTTGGAACAGGAAGGGGCCATCCCCAAAATGGGCTTGGCCCCTTAGTTCCAGTGAAAGGAACTCTGAATGCTTCAGCCTCAACCAAGAGATTTTGAACAATTCCATGTTCCCAACTTTGTGGGAACAGTTTGGGGATGGTCCCCTCCTGACCTAAGCTTCCTCAAGAAGTATAGTCTGCCCTGTCCCTTCCTGTAGCCTCAGTGTTCCAGTCCAGTTTGTTATCCAGATGTACACCCAGATATTTGTACGTCTTTTTTTGTACGTAAAAAAAAAGAACAAAAAAAAAACACCCTTTCTTCTCTGTTACATTGCTCCGCAACTGTTCATCACAGCGAGATCAAACCTTTATTGCGTGACAGAGCAGAAATTGAGCACAGCGTTAGTTCTGGCAGGCCACGGAGTCAAGCCAAGCTGTCAGCCGACAGCTCAGCTGGTTGATCAGCTGGTTGATCAGCTGGCCTGTCAGCTGAGAGTACCCTTAGCTCGTCATTGGCTGAGAGGCGATTAGGCCCTACTTTTAAGCTGCTCTAACATGGCTGGGCTTGCCGTTTCCATTTGCAAGCCACTCTGCTACCCACCTCCCTCCACCCCCAACTCCACCTGATTGGTTATTGTCTTATTCAATGTTGTTGTCATTGATGCTTGCTCTGTTCTGTATTGCTTATGGGGGGGGATCTACCTTGCTGCTCTCCCTGCCTTAGGCTTTCTGTGTTGGCACACGGAAGAGTAGGGAGGTCCCAGAACAGAGCCATACCGCCAAATGTAACTTATTACATATCAATAAACTATAACTATAAACTAAAGTGGTCCTGACTGAAGTGGGGCTTTCCAACGAGACCACATACGTAAAAGTATGAAAATTTGAAAAAATCATGAAATGAAATCAAATTGCATCATATTTACAGTCTATACTTCTCTGCGTTCACCTGCGCACCCATTCTAGTTTGAATTACTCACGAACCTGTGAACGCATAGATATGGCAAGCATATCAGATGAAAGAGGAGACACAGGGCTATCCATTGGTACCAAGTATGTAGATCATTCTGGCTTATGAAAACAGACGAAGTGACTGTAAAATAATAACGTCATGTACAAAAACCAACACTTTGGTGGTTTAAAGCTTTACAACACGATGTGTCGGCGTTGGAAATGTCAGGTATTCTGTAGTAGGCTAGGCTACATGCGCTGGACCATGAATATGCCACCAAATAAATAAAACTAAATAAACTCCATGTGGGTCTCGAACCGCTACTAAATTAAACTACTTAATGATATCCTGACAGCAACCTGCTTGCACCACTAACCAGCTGATACTTCACAGTGAAATTGGCCATACTTATGTACTAGGCCTACAAGTAAAATAGGTTACCTAGTATGTTATTGTGTTTGTAGCAGGTTAACTCAGTGAATCATGGTAACTGGCTACTGTGTTATCTTGGAACGTTGTCCAAGCCATTAGACCTTCAAAGTATAACCTAGGCTTAATGGGTTCTACGTTTCACCAAAGTCCTTTTAGGCAAGTCCCTCCACTCGGCGAACATATAGCAACGCTTTTTGGGCACTCATCGGGCATCCTATTCAGCAGAAATGCGCATGCGCAAGGCTTCACGACACCAATCTTGCTCCAGCGGCGAGTTCACAACACATGATTGGCAAGATGTCTTCACAACACACCATATGATTGGCTCAATGTATTCAAATCACACCACATGATTGGCTCAATGTATTCACATGTCGACGTTTTGCCGAGGAAGGGGTGGGATATGTGTAGACAACGGCCATATTGGCGTTACAAACTAGCCCCATGCATTTCTATGGAGGATTTTTTGAGTGCTGTGTCTCCTCATTAGAAAGTCTCTGGTTTCACTGACTGCTGCAGGCTGCCCACGGCCAACTACCCAGATAGCAAAAATACACTGGGACGGAACTGCCCACCTACCACAACGTCCGGCACGGATCTGCATAATGGACCTGATCCGGCGTCCAAACGCACATCGGTCCAAAATTGGTCTGGATCCGTTTGATGGATCTGGTGTCAATAAGGGCTAAGACTGGCCCAGTTCCGTATAGTCGGGGAGCCAAAGTTTCAAAAGTGGGTTGGACCTGACATCGCCTGCCATACTTTTTATTTGTGTTTCTTCTGTCAACTTTGACCCTAAGAAACACTAATTGGAGGGTCTGCTCTGCCGGAAATATCGCGAAAAAAACATGTGGCCATTGTAGTGTATGCACCCTATCTTTTTTATCAGAAAAATGTGAAAAATGTATTTTTCCCTCAACTCCTCAGTGGGTTGGGTAGGCTGTCAATAAATGCATTCCAGGTGCACAGAACACATGTGCTGACAACATCCACTGAAAAAAATAACTCTTAAAACACATTTCTACATGATTTTGCATCAATTTAATGCAAAAAAATAGGCGTTTTTCTCACTTTTTTCCAATATTTTCATCTTTACTTCATTAGCAATCAATTATTCCCCCAGGTTATGCCATCAGCCAATATGCCATTCTTTTCACCAAACAGTATACTCAAAGAAAAAATGATAAAAATCCAACCAAAATCAATGGCTCTGTGATGATTTCACTACTAGTTGGCAATCAACAGGCTCAGAACCTCCATAGAATTTTAGGCTACTCTCAAAATTCCGAAAGACATCATGGCCTAGGCTTTTTATTAAATGTCAACATAACCCTGTTCTCCCAATGGAAATGTGTCACACAAGAAATATAATACAGCAAAATGACTTTCATTATTTTATTGTCTCGGAGGACAACTATTACAACTTTAATGGAACAAATAATTTAACAGAACCTATAATTAACTAGGTGCAGGTCCCTGTTTGGTGGGATAATCAGGAGGGTGGCACTTTGCAGATACAGGGACAGACCTTCACACTCACCACCAGAGGAGATAGCAAACAACACCGGCAGGGTGGGTTATACAGCAGCACGAAAAAAGCTGACCCCCATCTCTCTCTCACACACACACGCACAGACACACACACATGCATGTGCGGCATACTTACGTGTCCCTGCCTTCAAGCGCAAGTTCAATCCTTGAACATTTGTTGGGGTCCCTGGTGCAGAGACATGCAATGCCACACTTCACATTGGCGCTTGCACAGGAGCATCCCCGGGCACATATGCTTTTCAGAAGGCTTTGCCTCTTTCAGCATCATGGTTGCCACCAATTTGCCATTGACAAGTTTTCTCCCAAAATCAGTGGCAGCTGGGTAGGTTGGCTGAACCATGTGTGCCCGCTTACACACAGCCAACTGGTGCAGGGCTCGGCGAAGGTGTAATAGGAAGGCATCTTCAGTTGGTGGAAGGCAACGCATGTCTCCTTTGATGCTCACAAAGAGATGGGCTCACAGTGCATCTAGAGTACCACCGAATGTGGTCCTGTCATAGAGTGACACCATGTATAGAGTGACACCATGTATCGCCATGCTGCTGTTATAACCTCTTCCTGAACATCTAGCAGAGGCGGACAGAGTACTGTACACAGCTTCATTACTTGAGTGAAAGTACAGATACCCTTTGCTAAATTTTACAAGTACAATGTACAAGTAAAAGTACAACAGTCAGATGTCTACTTAAGTAAAAGTACTGAAGTATTTGATTTTAAAAGTACTTGACCATCAAGAGTACAAGAGTAGCCTACATTTTCTATTGCATTACTACTGACACAGTGCTTACATTTATGTACAGAAACGTCCTACGTGGAGTTATGAAAAATGTTAATGTTAATACCTTGGAGAATGTAAAAGGAATTGAAAGTAAAATCAAGTCATTTTCATCTTTTTACCATGTTGCCAGGGATGGGCAGTATTTCTAATACATGTATTTAAAATACGTATTTCAAATACAAAATAGTATTTTGTAATTGAAACACTTGAAGCAAAAACTATCATTAACTTGTTCAGAAAATTAAACTAGTCTGGCGAGGTGGGGCCACAGGTTGGCGTTCCCGGGATGGACCTGCTGCGTCTTCATCCATTGTTTCGTCCATGGTTTCGTCTCTTATCTAAATCTGAACATGGAGTTGACTTTGACGGATAGCTGAAGGTGATTGCTGATAGGCTGTCCTAATCAATGGCGCCTGCACAATCCAATCACGTTTGAGAGGGAAACAACAAATTGAAGGTTTCCGAGATTTTTCCTTTTTTTAGAAGAAGTAACGGGTACTCAGGTTTATGGATAGAAATGTAGTGGAGTAAAGAGTACAATATTTGCCTCTTAAATGTACTTGAGTAAAGTCATGAGTACTCCCAAAAAATTATACTCGGGTAAAGTACAGATCCCTCAAAATTGTACTCAAGTACTGTACTCAAGTAAATGTACTCAGTTACTGTCCGGATCTGACATCCAGGCTTTCCTCGGGGTCACCGTACCTGCACAGTGGCTGAAGGTCTGTCAGGTGTTAAATTGCAGTTTTGTAGGCCCGCCTTTTCCCTCTTCTGTACAGATAGCTCACTGTGTCACATCCGGTAAGTATGTACTGTAGGTACTGAGGAGAAGGGATGCAAGATCTGAAGCTGCAACATCATACTTCCCTGCCAGAGCTTCTGTGATGGCATGAACAGGTAGGAAGATATCCATCGTCTTCACCCACATTTTCTGCAGCCCATCCATGTGTGTGATGTAGTACATGCACATCATGATCACATCTGTGTCTGTCGCAACCACTACAGCCCGTTTGGTTCCAGTTCCTGAAACATGCCCCTTGCTGGTAGTTCCGGTGAAGATTAGAAGTGTCTTACATGGGTTTGTTAGTGTGGTGTTTGTGGTGATGACATAGAACATGCCACGGATGACGGCATGTTACAACGCTTTATGTAATAACACTGCATTATGTAACTTGACAAAATGTAATACATTTTCCCTTCATTATAAATAGATTGCCGTCATTGCCTGTGCAATGTAATTGGGGGTGCTACATCTGATAAAGTGTATTTAGGGTAAAAACGATACAATAAAACCATAGCTAAAATAACAAGAATGAACTAAACACTTAGGACAAAGACAGTGAAAATGGTGTCATAAATAAATAATTTAAGAATAGAATTAGGCACTTATGGTGCTTACACACAGTTGTGTTGTGTGCAGTGCTGGAGATGCATCTCGTTCACTTTACATGGGCTTTACATGTCATCCGTTGCCGAACTGAATTGTGGGTCCGTTGCGTCGCATTGCTCCCGTCACCCCTGTTAAAAGTTAAATTTTTCCTGCTCCGACTTTGGCACCAGCCAAACAAATTAGTTATAGGCCTACTCAAGGCATTTGCATAGTAGGCTACACACCCTTGACCGTCGGGAACACCCACTGGCATGCGGTGACGGAATGCAACTGTGTGTAAGCACCGTTAGAGAGGAAAGACAGTCTATTGCACATGAGAAGATATTGCACTTGTTTGTATATGTTATTTTTAAGAAAGTATTGCACATGCTGTCAGAGGTTCACTGGTTCATGTGTGTGTTAAGTGTTCTAATGGCCCATGGGAAGAAGCTGTTTTTAAGTCTGTTTGTTCTTGTTTTTATGCTTCTGTATCTCCTTCCAGAGGGCAGCAGGGTGAGCAGGTGGTGTGCGGGGTGGAGGTGGTCTTTGATAATCCTTTTTGTCCTAGAAATGGCAATGTCATCCAGGGAGGGCAGGGGGCAATCGATTTTCTGTTTTTCTAACTGACTTGATCACCCTCTGCAGCTTTTTCTTGTCGGCCGCTGAGCAGCCAGCATACCACACAGTGATGGAGTGCGCCATCACGCTCTCAATGGTGGCACGGTAGAATGACACTAGCAGCCTCTCCTCTAGATTGCTTCTTCTTAGGACTCTTGGGAAGTGCATATGCTGCTGGGCCTTCCTTATCAGAATGGCGGTGTTTCCTGACCAAGAGAGGTCCTCAGATATCAGAGTCCCCAGGAACTTAAAGGAGGGGACCCTCTCCACGCAGTCCCCATGTATGTGGAGGGGAGCAGGGTCAGCCCTGTGCCTCCTGAAGTCTATGACCACCACCCTTTTTTTTTTTATATTGAGGGTCAGGTTGTTTGTGGCACACCACTCTGCAGCTGCACCTCGTCCCTGTAGGCTGACTCATCCCCCCCAGTTATGAGGTCCACCAAGGTGGTGTCGTCTGCATACTTGGTTATTGTGTTGGTGGGATGGGTGGGAGTACAGTCATGGGTGTAGATGGTATACAGGAGTGGGCTAAGCACACAACCTTGTAGGGAGCCAATGCTGAGCATGATGGAGGAGGAGCTGTGGGCGCCGACCTTGACAGTCTGTGGGCGGTTTGTTATAAGAGGTCTTTAATCCAGGCATGGGTGACCGAGGGAAAGTTCAGGGCAGTCAGCTTGTCCACAAGGATGCCTGGGATGATGGTGTTGAAAGCCGAGTTGTAATTGACAACGAGCATCCTTACAGAGGTCCCCGGGTGATCTAGGTGGGACAGGGCAGTATGGGCAAATTGATATGGATCAAAGGCAGGAGGGAGGCAGTGTCTGATGTGTTGTGACATGAGTCTCTCAAAGCATTTAGCAACCACTGCTATGGGTCTGTAGTCACTGAGGTTACAGATGGCTGGGTTTTTGGGGGCAGGGATTATGGTCGCTCTTGAGACAAGTTGGGACGGTAGTGTGCATCAGGGAGAGATTGAAGATCCTAGTGAAAACTGCTGAGAGCTGGCTGGCACAAGCTTTGAATACTTTGTTTGGTACTCCGTCATGCCCAGCAGCTTTCCTCGTGTTTACAGACCTGAACACATGGTTCACCTGATGTTCCTGGAGAGTGAGTGTGTGTGGGTTTGCGATCTGAGGGGGCGGGGAGGCTGTGGTGGACCTCTTAACCTCAAAATGGGCAAAGAAATTATTTAGTTCCTCTGCCAGCGAGGCGAGTTGTTATATAATAACTCCCACATTTTGTAATATTCTGACACATTTTGTAATAAATTGCCTGAATGCAATATGTAATAAATGTTCCTGCATTTTGTAATAAATAATTACATATTGCGGTGGCTATTACAAAATGTGGGAGTTACATTTTTTTCATGAAAATGTAATAATACGATGCATTATGTAATAACCAACCAAAATGTATAAACAACTACAACAGTATAACAATGTGTATTTTACTCAAAATTCATTTTTAAGAGGACACCACATAAAACTACTGCTCAGCTTGCATCATACTAACTGTTATTCTGACATAAAAAACAGAGGATATAGGCACACACACAAGCACACACACATAATCAAACACATAACAATAGAATTTCTTTCAAATTCTTCATTCTCTAAATGCCCAGTTACTGTTTCACTAGTTCACATTCCTGAATTTGCATAAATACATAAAAGCATAATTCATAAAAGCATAATAGAAGAGCATGTTTGGCGAGGTCTGGCCATGGTCCTGAAGGGCTTCACGGAATTGTGCTGGAGTCGACTGCGCAGGCAGGAGTCGGGCAGGATTCCAACATACACCCCCTTATTCTTTAACTATGGAAGACGGGAGGCGTGGTGGTGGGTTCCGAGCGGAGTAACACCTATGCTGCAACTTTGACAGGTAGACTGCGATTACATAACCTGACTGAAGAAGGAGGCGCGGCAAATTCTGTCACGCTCCTCCCGAACTTCTGTTTGTAAACGCCATTTGTTTACACATGTACCACCCTATAGAGGTCACAAACACCATGGATGAACATTTTAGGCTGACAAATATCATTATATTAATTTAAAAATAAAGTATTTAAGCAATTAAATGAAAAACAAGACAGCCATATCATGCAGCCTGTATTACATTGTAGTGAATGAAACTGCAGTGGACAATTTACAAAAACAATCTGACTAAATATAACATTTCACATATCCTCACTCATTGACTGCGGTTCATAACCTTTACATAAGACCCAACAGGTACAGGTCAGAATAGTGTTAAATAGCAGATCTGTGGGGGGTTCCATTAAATATATATTGCATGGTAGCACTAATTTTTAGTTATAAATGCAATTTCAATTCCAAGGAATTACCAGTGCATGCAAATGCAAAAATTGCATCATATATAGTTAAAACAGATGGTGCAAGCACAGAGATAAGCTAAGCTGTCAAAGGTAGTAATGTAAGTGGTTGCTATGCTGGTTGCCAGGTAGATACCAGGATCATGGTGGTTGCTAGATTGACATTATGGTTGGTAGGTTATTACTAGGGACAGTATTGGGGAAGTTACTTTTAAAAAGTAGTGTTTGCTCATTACTTTACTTAGTTACCCTCTATGGAAAGTAACTTTTTATACTTGTTACTTCATACAAGACATCAATTTTGATTGGTTATTATATAATGCACCATATTAGTACATTTTCATCAAATAATGTTTTGTAACTTCTGCATTTGGTAATAGCCAACGCAATATTTAATAATTTATTACAAAATGCAGGAAAATGTATTACATTCAGGCAGTTTATTAGAAAAATGCGTCAGATTATTACAAAATGTGAATGAAAGTACATAATGAAGGGACAATGTATTAATTACATTTTATCGAGTTATTCCATAATGCCGTGTTATTACATAATGTGCTGTAACACGGCACTGCAGGTTTTCACTAGATAACACTGAGCTTTCTCCGTCATGAATCAGTAAGCAGTGGATTCATCATCGATACTGAACAGCGCATGCAAAGCAGCTTGCTTCCTCCTCCCAACTGTCACAGTTCCTCTTCTGACAGGGCGCCAAACAATGGCACTGGATGGTGAAACTGAGGAGCTAAGGACAACAATCTTAAGGAAGACAGCGGTGAGAACACGGACATCCCAGTACTGCACTGTAGATGTAGCAGTCAGAAGAATGGAGAGATATTTTCACAAAAAATGGATCAAAGGGAACATTGAGAGAGGATGCGTTTTTTCTTTGTTTTCTATGTTTTGAAAAGATTTTAAAATAAAACAGCATTTATTTGGCGGTGTGTTGAAAACTGTTGTTGCCACATATTTTTCAGGCTTTGCAGCTGAGTTTGACATTTTCACCAGAGGCAAATGAAACCCTTTAATAATTATTAACTCCATATCTCTACATGATCAGGAATTGAGCAGGATAAGCAGGATTTGGCCCTGTGGCTTGTCCTAAGTTTTTGTCATGTGACTGGCCTGTGGCTTGTCCTGTTATTGTTATGTGACTGGCCTGTGGCTTGTCCTAACTAATTGTCATGTGACTGCCTTCAACTAATTTTTCCCACTGGAAAGTTTTAAGTACGCACTTATTCTTACTGTACTCTAATGGTTTTTTTTAAACTGTCCTAAAATTGTGAGAATTGTTCTAAAACTTACTGTTTACCATGTTGTTAGTCGCTTTGGTTAAAAAGCGTCAGCCAAATGTAATGTAATGTAATGTAATGTAATGTAAGTACAGTTCCGTATTGATTCTGGACTTTCCACACAATAATGTGACCTTTCTCTTTCTTTAACTTAAAAACTTAAAAATAGGTATGTGGCTTCAGAATGAGGAAATGGAGCAGTGAAGTGATAAGCCTCTATCACAGTTCCTTTATCGAGTTTATTCAGTAAATGGGGAACAGATACTGTACACAGTACACCTATCTATCTTCTCAGCTGTCCACAAACATACACAGCTTCATGATTCCATTTGTGATACCCAGGCATGATTAGTATACATACAGACATTTTATAATTATTATAATTTATATTAAACGTGTACATTGAAATATAAGTTCACGGCATGCTTATTTACATTATTCCATCTTCCAAGGTATTTTATGGTCTGGAGATCTCACTACATCTAAATCAATGTAGACCTGTGGCTGGCTGAATTTCTAACCAGGCCCTTATAGGGAAGTTTATCTTAGTGAGGCTCTTCCCACAATACTGCATAGGGGTCAAATCTAGTTTCAGTAAATCAGTGATGGTCTGTACATAAAAAAACATCACTTCCTCTTTCTTCACTACATAGATTTTGCATAGCTTAGAAGCATTCTAACTATTTGCATAGTGACCGGAATACATTGTTAGACGAAGTAGCTGACTTTCAGGTAAATCATTCCTTGCTGTCTTAACAAATAATAAATAAAGATCTTGCCAACTCTAATGTGCTCCACAACATTTCCTGAGTATCAAGCACTTTCATTGCATCCCCTCATTTGCTCTGCCCCCCAACTTACATTTGTACTTTATGATTTGATGGTTTTATCCATCCCTATGATCTTTTTCAATTGTCTGCGTGTCCGGGGCCTGTGTTGTTAAGTCCATTTTAGCCTTTTCTTTTTCATTTGCCCCTGTTAGATATGGCTTTTCCCTGGAAACTCTACCTTTAAAGTCAAGAAGTTGTCTTTGTTATACATTTAATATCAAGTATGAACATTTAATCACAATGACATTCAATGCTGCTTGAAATGTATTCCACAGTGGTGAATACAATCAATTTCTATCAAAAGTGTATGTATAGGTTGATCACAAGAACTAACAGAAAGGTTTCATTCATTCAGAATGTCACTAATGTAACTAAAACACTGGGAAAAATTTTACACATTATCACACATTCTGGAAAATAAACAGTTTATTTCAGTGCTTGTGCAAAGATCGATAAAATGAACACTTATAGGAACATGTGCAAGAAATGTGCAAAAGTAGGTTTATATTTGAGAAAGAATATGAAATAGCCACACAGTATAAGATGTATTATCTTGTGTTAGCCTTTCACTGATTGTGGCATATTCTCTCCATTCCTCTGACAATCAAAACATTTAGAAAAGAAAAACAACATTGCATTCTTTAAAAATCAAATCATTTGAAATGGGTGTTCCTCTTGTTTTAATAATACAAGTTATTACAGCTTACACACCCAGCTGTTAAACAGACAAATTTAGTCAAGCTTAAATCTTAATGTAGCCGACCCTTAATAGCAGTTTTGATTATTACAAAAATACAATAATACGTATATAGTAAAGAAAAGAAATCATGACACCTTTCTCTGTTGACTTTCCCTGTTTTTTTCTTGCGTGAACCCTGACATGGAGACTAATACCCTGGGGAGTTATGGGAGCAGGGCCTGGGTTGGGTTGTCATTCTCTCCCTCACACTGTGGTTCAGCCGGGGTCTCTGCCTCTGCCTCTCTTTGCCCCTCGCCCCTGATCACCTCATACCCACTGCCAATCAGAGGCATAGTTATTCTCCTCTTCCTCCTCACAACAACCACACCTACAACTAGCAGGGCAACCAGCGCAAGAACACCAACAACAACACCAAACTTTTCCCCTCCAGACATCGCAGAGTTGTTCATCTCATTTGATACCTTTTGAATCTCATCTGCGTCGGCCAGTTTCCACATCTTTGTGTCTCCAACTCGTATCCAGGCCTTGTCCCCCTCAGTCATAACAGCCACAGTGTTGGTGGCCACCATGTAGGTGACCGGAGTGAGGGTGAAAGGAGGAAGGTGAATGGGCAGCAACTGCCCGCCAGTGAAAATACCTGACTGGACGCAGTAGAGCACTTGACACCCGTCGCTTATGGCAGCCAGGTGCTGGCTAAATTTTGGCGGACAGCGAGAGTGGCCTTTCATGAGCGGATTGCCAGACTTGCAGCTGAAGAATCCCCCAAAAGGCACTGCAAATCGAGTGCTTGCCTCATAGTCATTACTCAGGCACACCATCAGTCCGTTGGCAAGCAGTTTTAGAGAGAGGAAGTTGGGAGGGCAGCTTTTAGATTTGGTTAAAGGGTTCAGTAGCGATGGGCCATAGAGCCCCCCAAATAGATAGCCAGAATACTGTTGTGTTACTGTGTTTGCAGAGCACCAGTAAGTATCAACTTTGGCACGTCTGACATAGTACGCATCACCACACACCTTTTTGCAGCAAGTGAAAAACAACCAACAGCTATGGCAGTGCCTATGGCATTCATAGTGATTATATCCCTCCTCCACCTCCTGAGATTGTAAGAAGGTAGGTGTGAAGGGCTCACGACAGGTGTAATCACCAGTGTCTGGGTTTTTCTGAGCTTGTGCATCACAAATCGGACCTGCATCTTGTGTGAGCTGGGTGCACTGCTGGTAGACACCACCAAAGCTCAGGTTAGTTGCCGCGCCCTCACAGCTACCATCATCTACATTTGCCTGAAAATTGAAATTCTGAGAGTCCTGCTGTACACACCCTGGCCGCGTATTGATGTTGTAGTAGCGATCTATAGCTTTATGCACAGATATGGCCAGTTTACGCACGGTTGGTTCGGGAAGGTCAGGAAACGCCGCCTTGGAAAGAAAGTAATGCAGCGGCATTCCTGCACGATCTATAGCTACCAGGTTGTTGAGGGTGCTTTCCTGCCATTTTTGCAAAGTTATGCCAGGGTAGAACAAAGTCCCACCATGGCTCTGAGTCAGGGAGTACGTCACGTTTCCCTCATAACTGCGAGTTTCTGACGTTTCATAAGAGTCCTTGCTGCCAATGTTAAAACTAACTTTATTGAAAAAGTTAAATCCGGCAGAAGCCGTCACTGTAGACTTAGAAGAGTCACTGTCGGCAACATAAGATGCCCTGAGATAGTCCTCTTGCACCAAAGTGGCACCGGCTTCAAGGGTGGTTATCACGTGAGTGCCGTAGTCAAGGACTAGCCTCTCTGACAGGTAAGCTGCTTGCCTAGTTTGATTGTTTTCGATAGCATCGGCAATTTCCTCAGCCTGGTGGGCGAATCGGGAATCCAGAGTAAAGTCTGGATACGTCTTCACCGTGTAGATATGGTTCCGCACCTAGAAAGAGTTGAATATAAGGGTGTTCAATTTGTGGTTTGGTTAAGACAATCTTGTTGTGATATGCGCGTGTTTGTGCTGCGCTGCAACATATAGGAAAGTTCCAATTGAACGAAAGCCTGTATTTTGCATATATTCTACCATCATGTGATGTTTAAACCGATAAACCGAACAATGATTCAAAAGAACAATGTGCCAATTTCTGATATCTGGATTTTGGAGTGCCTGTGCATCACAAATAGGACCACAGGTGCACACACACACACATATATGCATCTCCCATTGAGTTGTACGATAGCACACCTACCTGTACACGGGCAGTAACAGCAGTCTCTCGGACCTGATGAGTCTTCATTCTTTGATTCTCTGAGGAGTATTTTGCGTTGAGGACGGAGAAGAAAGAAGCATCTGCGTTGATTGAGTGAGAGGTGGTACTGTGTTGGTCGAGCCACGAAGAGATCATATCCGAATTGGTCTCCACCCCGCTCACCTTCTGTGGGATAACGAACACTTCATCAGGTATGAGATAGACTCCATCCTCTGTGGTTTGGCATTGGGAATAACTGAAGTTCATCACTCTTCCCATGTCCAAATTACGGAGGTTATCCCAGCCACCACCGGGCAACACCTCTAGAGCAGGGATTGTTGTGGTTTGACGGCAGTCGCGTAAACCATTGCTTTGGCGGGAGAGTGGATGAGCACTAATAAAACTGAGAGATACGATAAGGCACAGTTGTAGTCGGAGAGCCATGATGTCCTGTAACCACAACCCTCTAAGTTGGTGCAAGGTATAAATACGTCCGTGCTTCCCACACGTCACAAGACAATGGCACGTAGTCATTTCGGTCTCGTGTCTTATTTTTTAGTTTCACATCATGAAATGATCTATGCGCCTATCAATCGCTTCCGCTTTAAGGACTTCTAGTTTTCTAGTTGTTCTTGATTGTGCTGTTATTTTCTGTCACACTTCTGAGCTCAAAAGGCTTAGTCCACTGCATTTTTTTTTACTTCATTTAATAATTTCACTGCATTTCTTACTTCCAGTAACTATAGGGCCTATGCATGTGACAGTAAACTTCCTTGTATCCTTGTATCCTTGTATAAGCGTCACAACTTTAGAACTTTGTCATCATTCCAAAGATAACCTGATGATACAATGCTGTCACATCCATAGACATATAATAAACCAGTCAATGGTCACATCACATTCACCACATCATAGCTGCTAGTTGCAGACCCTTCTTCAGGGCGACGAATTCCATTTGCATTAGTGAAATACACAATGCAGAAATCCACAATGTCTTTACCCACAATTGTCATTTCAGATATCCACTAGTCTACTTGATTGTTCATTGGGCAAATTACGTTACATTTGCCATACATGATATTTTCAGATTCAGGGCTTTGTAACATTCAATCAAGAAAAAACTCGCACACCATTATTTGTCGTTGAAAAAATAAATAAATTAAGTGTTTAATCCATCAAGCTAAAGCTACAAACGTGTTGATCCTCAGACCTTCTTCAGTGCGTGCAGATTCAGGGTTTGCCATAGTGGACGTTGAAGATTCCATTTTGGACAGGGGCGGATTGGCATTGGGAAGTTCCCTCTTGGGGAAGTAAACGTTTTTGACGTTAAAACTTTTGAAAGTGAAAACTCTTGAAAGTCAGGCACACAGAGACATGGTCAGGTGGCACGCAAATGATCTGAAAATGTAAAAAACTACTTTAATTGTATAGCCTCTGTAGTGCTCTCAAAATTAACGTGATGGCATAATGACAATCAAAAACCGCATTAAAATGTTCTACTCGCAAGAATAGGCTAATTCTCTTTCAGTAGCCTACTGCACCATGAATCATTTTCAAACTTAAATGAAGATATAAGTAGAAAAAAGGCCATAAAGTAGCCTATTTTAAGGCAGAATAAAAACTCAGACAGCCATCCTGGACAGACATCAAGAACCTTGATCAGCGAGGGACAGGAGTAACCAGCACATACTTTCCTCTTAATTTGCTGCGTAAACACAGTCAGTTCAGGGTCTCCGATGGGGAATAATGCGCGCTGGCGGCGTTTTGACATGCAATGTGAGGCTTCAGTGCAATACGGCGGGGCTTGAATTTAAACATGTAAACAATTTCATTATGTCTAGACTTTCCGTCAACTCTCTTTCAAAAGACAGTAAGGCTAAGCTATTCAACCGCCGTGTGTGCATTCAGGACCTGATGGGTGTCTAAACGCGGTAACAGTGAAAAACAAACGCTCCACCGTGCAACTTTTAACGAGTGCCCGAAGTGAGCTATTTATGTTTGTGTAAGCTATTCATGTTTGGCTTGCTAGAATCAGATATGGTTGGTTTGTGTTGAGATCGCAGCAGGTTAGAATGAAGATCGGATGAAGTAATGGTAGGCGTGAAAGCCGAAAATATTTTAGATGCCCCAGGCACACGCCAGAGTCCTGCACGGGCGCGATTTTGTAAATCCGTACCCGCCCGACCCGCCATGCTTAAAACCGCGCCCGTTTTCCATTTTCCGACTACAGGGTTAATTAAATTCAGCATGCACCCAAGCCGAGCCGCATAAAATAGAACCGACACCCGACCCGCACCCGAATTAAAATCAGTCTATCACATCAGACACGTTTAAGACCAAGTTCAACTTCAGCTGAAGTAAACAGGCCTAGCCTACATGATAAAAATGTAAGCAACCCCAATACAACACTCCTCACTTCACACTTTACACACTTCACACACATCACTAAACGTAATACAGTTAACAGAGTTAAGTCAACAGCAGTGTCCAGGTAGTATAGCCTACATTAAATAAATGATTCGGTCATTGTGTGCAAATCAAGCCGTTATAGTTTCCGCAATTACCTAAACTACATAAACAATTGCATGTGGCTACATACACCGGCTTATGCATTAGCCTGTTGAACTTTATACTATACGCATACGACGTGGGACTGTCCATTTTTCTTTGAGGGCAAGATTGAATGCCCATGCATATCCAGCAGGAGAAATCGTGCCCGCTTGCAGCGCTGGATACAGGGATCTCGCAATCAGAGAAATATTAGGAAATATACGACCATGCTCTCTCCACCATGATAAAACGTCAAAAGAGTTATGTGTTTTATAATCAATTTAAGCAGCCACTTGTCACTTCTTCCTGATGACTGCACAGGCAGATCGCGCACTCTGACTCTGTCCGTCGCTACGCCACTGTGTCATACACTTATAGACAACAGGTGGCAGCATTTCTTGAATTGAGCGCAAAACTGCACATTCAGACAGCAGGTTTTGTAGATTTCTCTCATCCAGCATGAAAACTAAACCCTATCATAAAGAAATTGGTAGGACGAAATTGGCACTGACTTTTGAGACAGCCAGCAAAGTCTTGATAGCGAAAGCACCAAGAGTTCTAAAGAGCTCGGTTTAGGTAGGCCTACAACCTTCAAGTTCAACTGTCCTACAGATGTGCTCTGATCATACCAGTTACTGTCTGTGGTAGAATAAATAAATAGCATAAATAAATACATAAATAAATAAATAAATAAATAAATAAATAAGTAAATAAATAAAGTTAAAGTGCATGCCAACTGTTACTGGTCAGGTTTCTGAAATTTCAGGCAACATATTGTAATGGTGAATCATGTGTATTTGGTGTGGGTTTTTAGAAATAAAATGTCTGTGTGTAAATGATAAAAGAGTAGGCCTAAAGTGACTTTTATTTTGGACCACATTTTACACATCTTCAGCCCGACTTTTTTGTCCGCTGTTTGAAATGGTGTTTGCACATTACGTCACTCTAAATGGCGCTGTCCAAGGTGCTTTACCGTCAATGTTGGGGCTGCACATCTTCAAATGAATAGTAAAGGTAAGTAAAACAAATAGAATCGGTTTATGTTTATGCAGATACACATTAATGTAAATGGAAGATAAAAACACACGTCATGCCTACAGGCAGTGTTGTGCCCCTCCCCAGAACCTCAAGACTCAGCTTTTACATTTTAGCCTACGTCACCAAGGGCAACGTTTTTTTACTAGCGCTGTCTAAACGACTGTAATCCAACCCAAACCCAATCCAATCCATGGTCGTTTGCTGGGAAGCGCCTTAATAGAGTACCTCTTTAGGCTAAGCATGCACGCAGGGAAGATATGTGTGTGTGCGTATGAACAATTTTGTTAAAACACATTTGTTGTAGGCATATTTTAGCTGCAAAATCGGTGGCTTGGCTTGCTACAAGTTATAAATGTCATAGCCTACCGTCGAGTGAAACTGAAAAGGCGCGCGTGGGTTCATCTGTGTTTTTGTTTTGGGCGTAGAGGTGCTGAAAGACCTGAATGCTCTGTATCGCACTTATACAGGTTTTGGCGTGATATGATTAATTTGAGCGGGACAAAACAGGAGGGAAATTAACAGCGCGAACATTAATTTGCGCCATGCGAATATTAGATTATCCTCTCTGCTACCATTGTAACCAAATGAGCAGTGTAGGGGGTGTCCTATATCGCCACAGTATTATTCTATCATATAAAGAAACGTAGGGATAAGCAATGTGGATCGGATCGTATGTTGTCTCGAAAATTAATTTTAGTTTTTAGAATGTGCAATCACACAGACAGATTTATCTGGACAGAGACTAAACATATCTGAATCTATTTGATGGAAACAGCTTTTTTATGAACATGTGACTAGCACAGTATTACGCCCAGCAGGATGAAAATGCTGATGTTAATCTTATGAGCTTAATCTATTTTACTGTAAAGGTAAAGTCATAGGCCTACTTTAACTTACCAGATTTAATGCATAAACGTCTAAAGAGTTAATATAATTATTGCAGGACTTTTAACTGTGTGTTGCATTACCTCTTTAGTCCAAAACAAACAAACAAAATAATCAAGAATTTCTGAAATTAATCATTTTATTTTACAAGCAATCTTCAAAGTTAAATGTGCACCTGAACTTTGCAAATAGCCTAATGCATATGTTAAAAAGGTATAAAAGCAAGCAGCAAGTCCAGACATTGAAAATTTGAAGCAAGGTCTGCAAAATGTATTTGCAGCTTTGGACAAAATATTATATGACCCTCTGCGCTAGTTGTAAAGAGAGTCCAGGTAGACACCGCATTCACTTCTTAGCTGCAGCCCGTTTGGATTTCCCTTTGGACACTCTGCGCTTAGGCTTAGCCTTTCGGGGACTTTTCGGCTTTTTGGCTGCCGCTGGTCTCTTAGCCTTCTTCGGACTCTTTGACCTCCTCTTGCGCTTCTTTGGCGTGCCTGCTGCTTTAGTTGCTGTCGTCCGTTTAGCCTTCTTGGCCTTTTTGGCCTTCTTGGCCGTTGGCTTCTTGGCTTTCTTTACAGTCTTTTTCTTAATCACCAGTTTCTTGCCAATCTTGAAAGACCCGGAGGCCCCAGTGCCTTTTTTCTGAAGCAGACTTCCGTTGGTCACCAAGCGTCTCACTGCAAGCCTGATGCGCGCGTTGTTCTTCACAACATCATAGCCACCGGTTGCAAGACCCTTCTTCAGAGCGACGAGAGAAACACCACTGCGTTCTTTAGATGCAGCCACCACCTTGAGGATACGGTCGGACACAGTGGGTCCGGTTTTCTTAGGCTTTGTGGACCTTTTCTTTGCTGGTTTGGCTGCCGGAGCAGCGGCTGGAGCCGGAGGCACTCCTGACATGGTTGGTCAAGTGACAAGTTCTAGAGGAGGACACAGAATGAGTGGGTGGGAGCGCAACCTCACCAAAAATAAAGACAATGAGAACCTTGGAGACTCAAGTGCCCTGCCGCAGCGCGCCTCTTTTAATATAAAATGTAAGCTGTGTTTTTTTACTCAATTAAACATTTTCTTGTTGTGTGTAGAAAGCTCAAATATGACAAATAATGGGATCAACTGTATGCGCAAAGAATGCACCATGCTGTCGATGTCTTTGAAATAATGAAAACAACCTTGTTTGTTCATAAACTGTAAAAATGTGTCAGAAACGTTGATCTTGCATGGTCCACTTGTAGCCGATTTGGTTATTTTCAGTTCAATTTTACAATATAATATAAAGAGGAAAAAGCAGCTGTGTTCTCCGTTCATGTCTCTTAAACACAGTTTATAGTTTCTGCAAAGAAAACAAGCTGTTTTAAAATAATAATAACAACTATTATTTGTCTTTAAAACCCCTAAGAAGCACACCTTCTGATTATGCTCTAACGCCTGAATTTAAAACATAAACAATTATATATTTTAATGTGTTATAAACAAACAACGCAACCGTTAAACCTTTCCAAAGACTATTCAATTTTTTCGATTTATTGGTTTTGTAAACATAGACTAGGTCTTCTATGTTCCTCAGCACTAACTTGGTACAAAGCGGGAATCTTCATGGGTGGGTGCCAAAATAGACACCAAATTTACCGCGCCTTAAAATACTTGGATTGGTGAGGCTATTGAACAGGTCACAGCCTAGGATAAAAGTATTAACACATGATGTTGTTGTTTTTTTTATTGAACAACGACTTATTGCCAGCGAATTAATGTAGGTTATGTGTAGAGTTGAAATAACCCATTTATTTTCTTTTCTGCTTTTGTTTCAGTGTTTTCCCTTTCTTTTTAAAAATAACGAGTCTGTCTCCCTATTCACTCGTCTTGATAAAAGGAGGGGAAATACGTAATTTTAAATATAGGCCTAGAACTATTGGGGTCGACGACATGATTCTTTCTGTTTGATGACCAAATTGCGGGCTCGTGCAACCTCCAGCGGCAATTGACACGATGACCGTCTTATCTTTAGCACCAGATAGGCTTTCCTTAGGCGTCCCAAAATGACCTTATAATACACATTTGAGTCCAAGAGAATAATCTTTTTAACTTGGTGGTTTTATGATCTGTAATGTTTCCCTGTTTAAAATAAGACTTTCACACCTGTTAAAACATTCACCATGTGCTAATAAGTTAGTAAGGTGAGTGGCTGCATAATTGATGGAGATATATTTTTCTTATAGAGTATACTGTGCCGCGCCCTCTTCTGATGTTGATTTCCTTGCTCAATGTGACACAAAAGGGGGCATGAAAAAGGGCCATATGCTGTAACCTATAGGTAGGCCTACTGTTCATTTTAATGTAGTAGTTGAACAAAAGTAAATGATTCAAAGAACATTTATTTTCTGTGAAATTAAATAGTATTCCCATACATACTGTATATATTGTACTTAAATGTGTATTCCCATTTTAAAGTTAAAGTTATCTTACCATTTGTTCATAGAAATGGCACTGTGCACTAAGATGTCCATAAAGGCATCTGTTTTACAGAGGTGTTAATAAGGCACAATTCCATTCTAAAAGGTTTCACTGTTATTGCATAAGAAATGTCCCCACCACCTGATGTTACCACTGCCATATCTCACAGTTGGGATGGTGTTTCTTGAGGTATTGTCAGTGTAGCTGTACACCGCATATAACGCTTCGAGAGCTTGCCATAAAGCTTGATATCGCATATGATGTCACATAATCGAGAAATAACCCATATCATAAGCAACCTACACACAATAATATGTCTTTTAATACCAGTTTTATGGAAAGCTCTTAAGATTGTGGACACCTATACTGGCACCCCAATTCCAGCCGCAGAAGTATGTAGATTTTCTAGGGTGGTGACTGGACTTGTTGGTACCCCAAACCAGCCAATATTTTCCTCAGAAGTTTGGCTCAGTTGACAACCTTTCCTTCAAAGTGGGTGGTGTGATCCAATGTATACTTTCTTCTGATGTGCTCACTCTGGATTGGGCTATTGCAATGTCCTTTATACTGGAATTAACAAATCATCTCTTGCAAGATTACAGTCGCTAGATTGCTTACCGGGGAAAGGAAACAAGAGCACATTACTCCAGTACTGGCGGCTTTGCACTGGCTTCCTGTTAAATATGGAATCGGGCAGCCGTGGCCTAGGGCTTCGGACTTGAAACCGAAGGGTTGCTGGTTCAATCAGAATCACAATCAGCTTTATTAGCCAGGTTTGCGTAAACAAACAAGGAATTTGACTCTGGTTAATCTTTGCTCTCAAGTACAACACTCACTTAATACACTTAACATAAGAATAAAGAATAAAAAACATAAAATAATACAAAGCAGAACAGTAAGAATGGAATGAAAAGCAGTAGAATATGGCTATGTATAAGTATAATTACAGTATGTACATTTGCAATAAATAGAACATTATGGGTGGGATAGGGCAGTGCAAGTTGTCCCTGTGAAGGTTGCCATGGTCGCGGACACCTCAACAGGCAAGATACAATATACAGTGGAAAGGAATAGTGCAATTTAAGAACAGACTGAGATTTAAGATATAAATATAGTGCAAGGCAGTTCAGTGCAATGATAATGTATTAATAACGTGAGGTAGATAGGCAGAACAGTGTTGATAGACTTGGTTCACTGTTGGGGCGGGGGGGGGGCTATATCTGGGCGTTCAACAGAGTGACTGCTTGGGGGAAGAAGCTGTCTTTGTATCGGCTGGTTTTGGCAAACAGTGCTCTGTATCGTCTACCAGAGGGAAGGAGGTTGAACAGTTTGTGATCAGGATGTGAGTGGTCTGCAAAGATTTTTGGTGCCCTTTTCCTGACCCTGGACCGGTACAGGTCCTGGATGGAGGGAAGGTCAGCTCCAATGATGCTCTCTGCAGCCCTAATTGTCCGTTGCAGTCTGGCCCTGTCCCGTTTGGGGGCTGACCCCAAACCAGACCGTGATAGAGGTGCAGATGACAGACTGAATGACGGCTGAGTAGAAAGTGGTCAGCAGCTCCTTAAGCAGATTAAACTTCCTAAGATGTCTCAGGAAGTATGTATAACCTCTGCTGGGCCTTTTTCTGTATAGAGTCAATGTGGGGAGACCATTTTAGGTCCTGTAAAAATGGTTGATCCCAGGAACCTATAAAGGAATCCACTGTGGACACTGTGTCGTTCTGAATGGCGGGGGGGGGGGGGCTTCTCCTACAATTCATTGTCATCTCCGCAGTCTTAGCAGACTCATCACCATCCTGGATCAAACCGATGACAGTGGTGTCATCTGCGAACTTCAGGAGTTTTACAGACAGGCTCTTTGAGGTACACAGAAATATGACCGTACTTCCAGTATCCATGCACCGCACCTCTGGAACAGTTTACCACAACACCTCAAATCAGCATCATTTGCGACTGTTTTTAAATCTGTAAAAACCCATCTCTTCAGACTTGCTTTTAACAGCCATTGAGCCTCTGGACTTTGGATTGATGCTACTTATATTTTGTCTGTATGTTTATCTGTCTGTACTTTTTGTTTTTGTTTTATGTCTGGAGGTGTCAGCTGTAATTGGTGCTGGAATCATCGTCTTTTTTTTTTTTTTTACTGTGAAGCACTTTGGAAAGTAATGTGCTATACAAATTAAAATTACTTACTTACTTACTCACTCACTCAGATATTTCCTTGAGTCCCACGAAAGAATTTGAATCACCTTGTCTCTTTTGTCATACCGGTATTCTCCTTTGTTATTTCACAACCTGCTTGGTAACCTTTAGACAGGGGGATTTTCAGTGCCAGAAAGAAATTTCTACTTTAACATATACAATCAGTTATGGTCAACTAAATCACACCTCAAAGTAAAAGCAGATTTCTACAAAGTAATGTTAATTCATAAAAAATATATAATGTGAAATAAGCGCTTGCCTAAGTATTCACCCCTCTTAAAGCGACTAACCTAAATCAACAGCGGTCCAGCCAATTGGTGCTAGTAGTTTCACAATTAGTGAAATAGAGATTGCCTGAGTGCACTGAATGTATATAGTAGTAATATAAAGACGCCTGTGTCTGGAAGGTCCAGTCACTGGTCAATCAGTATACCTGACTACAGTTCCTCCATGAAGACATACAGTAATACCAAAGATCCTTGATTACTTAAGTTGTTTAAAGTGGTATTACCAGAGAGGGTTAAAGCGCTTTAACCCTCTGGTAATACCACTTTAAGCAACTCAGAGAAAAGGTTATTGATAAGCATAGGTGAGGGGATGGATACAAAAAAATGAAGTCACTGAACATCCCCTGGAGTAATGTAAGAAATCAAATATGGCAAATGTGTATATCTGCCTAGAGCAGGCCATCACCACAAACTGAGTGACCGTTCAGGAAGAATATCTTGGGGGAGGCCACCAAGGCATCTATGACCATTCTGAAGGAGTTAAAAGCTTTAGTAGCTGAGATGGGAGAAACTCTGTATACAAGTACTATTGCCCGAGTTCTTCAACAGTCAAAACTTGATGGGCTAGTGGAAAAGCTCATATTAAATCTCGACTAAAGTTCACCCAAAGACGTGAGAGACTCCAAAGTCAAATGGAAGAATGTTCTTTGATCTGATGGGACCAAAATTGAGCTTTCTGGCCATCAGACGAAGAAAAATGGAGTAGAATTGCAATATCCAGATGTGAAAGCCTAACTGAGACCTATCCACACAGACTCTGCTGCTCTGATGCTTTAATTGCAGCCAAAGGTGCATCTACTAACTGCTGACTTGAAGGGAGTGAATATTTATGCAATTGCTTATTTTGCATTATATATTTTTAATTAATTAACATTCCTTTGTAGAAATCTGCTTTCACCTTGACATCAAATTAAATCGATGAAGACTCTATTTATAAAAGCAGTAAAGGATATAAAAAGAATACTTTTTATAAGCACTGTAAACAGTCTGTTAGTTTTCAGTATGCCCACAAACCTTTTCCCTCTCACTTTGTCAGTAAGAGATTGCATGAGGGTAAGATGGTATATGGATGTACTCCATACCAGAAGAGCTAGGATCTAAGAGTTAAACAGTAACTGTTTAGTAAGATGAAACTTGCCAGTTTCACATTTGGTTATCATTATCCAGATTTACCCTCTGAAATCATACTGGGTAAATAAAGCAGTGCTACCACTGGCTTAAATTCTAGGCAGTGTGTGTACTGTTTAAATAAGAAGATTTGAATTTGCTTTGGCCCATGGTTAGAGCACTAATGTTATAGGAACTACAAGCTGTTGAATTGATACAGCTTGAACTAATGCACCTCTGATGAGAGTGGCGAAGTGGCTATTGGACTGGTGTTGATCTGTGACTGGGTATCGTGTGATTAGCGCAGCAGTGTATCAGAGTGCCTTGCAAAATGGCCAAGCAGGAGGGGATAGATAATGGACAGCAGGGAGGCCAACAGTGACACCTGGGGGCTAGCAGAGGGAACAGGGAGCATGTACACTTCTAAAGATAAGGCAGGAGAGGACTAACATGTTTTCCTCCGGTACAGACTATGATTTTGGCCAAAGGTTGTTGATATACAGTCAATCAAATTGCACTTTTCCCTCCTTGACTATGAAGCAACTTTGTTGTTGTTTTCTCCCCCATTTACAGGACATGAACACCAGGGTTTTTTTTTGTGTTTTTTTTTTTTTGCATACACACAGTTAGAGAACTGTGATGAGTTATTCACTGAACTGGACAGAAAGTTGAGGACAGAAATTAGAATGGCATACCTTTAAGAGCTTGTGTGCTTATAACAGCTGGAGCTGTAACCTGCAGTTCTTTCATTAAAGATTTCCACAGTTGCTTTTGTTGAAGAGACAATAAAACAAAGATGAAACAACCTAAAGCCTGTTTGAGATATTAGTGTTGCATGTAGTTGCCCGGGGACAGCCTTGGTGGTTAAGCCCAAAGTCACAGCTGCATTATTTATAGCCCAGTTATTTTTCATACGGAAATAGTAGGTCAAGCAGGGAGGAAGTGAAGATAAAGAGCGACATGTCACATGCTTTTCTCTGTTTACTGAAAAGAAAATAGTGAAACTGGTCATACAAGTTCCTCAGCCTGACATTTTGAAAGTATAATGATGTTTAAATGACTGGTCAGAGCATTACTTTGGAATATTCTATGGCCTTATTGGAATCTGATTGAAACAGAAATTATATAATGTGTGTGTGTGTGTGTGTGTGTGTGTGTGTGTGTGTGTGTGTGTGTGTGAAAGGAAAAGGCCTATATTAATCTGAATAAGATTCAGATTAGATCAGATATATAGTCTATAGGCTATGGCACATGTGTGGCAGAACTACAAAGTGTTGTGAAATCAAATAGAATTTGCTTACTATAAAAAAAAACACAAATAATATAACATGAAAAGGGGGCAGTCCAACACTGTGGCCTGATGTTGGAGTTAGGCAATTAATTGTGATACCAAATAAAAATTGTGTGGCCAAGTAGAGCTTACCAATACCATGGAGGATCGTCAGGATAAAGTCAAAACAATAACATAGGCCTACTACATTTTTCATGAGCTTAAACGTTTTACCATTTCACAAACATTATGCTGGCTTTACATTAAATAGTCCATGGTATTTTTAGGTAGGCTATTATTGTTTTTATATATAGACCTACTGCTCAAAAAAATTAAGGGAACACTTACAGTTTTCCACAATTGTTAAAACACATTTTTTGAAACCTTCCAACCTTTTCTGCATTCTCAAACTACATTCACAGAATGTCTGACAGTTCTTACAAAATAAAACATTCGCCTCAAAAGTTTTACTTGTGCTCAGAACCAAACAGTGTCAGAGTACTGATCCAGTGTATGATTGAAGTGTTGCCTTAATTTTTTTGAGCAGTATATATACGTATATGTCTTCTTTTTGCATGTAGCAGTAGCCATGTGATAGGCCTACTTCATTGTCATAAAATGAGCGTAAAGTAAAGTTACATTGTGATTCCACGAGTTTGGGGCTTGTGATTTACGCAACCTCGCCTGAGCATGTGACTAGTCGTTTCCAGTAAGGCAACACCATCGACTGCAGTGAGCGCATGCATAGTGGTTCAGTACACAAGAGAGAGAGCACTGTTCTTCAAACTGTAAACGTCTATCGCCAGATCAAAGATGGACTGTGGAATCTTCACATCTAAAACTGTGCTGCTGTTCATCAGCCTTATATTTTGGGTAAGCCTATATTTATAAATTGAAGTTGAATGTGTAAGTATTTAAAGGCAGGCGAATTCGCTCAACTGAAATGTAATGAAAAACGCACTGACTGTTTGAGTAGCCAAGTCAGCAACAAGCGACTCCATGGAAGCATTGTTGATACTTTGATCAATTTGAGTACCTTCAGAAGAAGTAGACTAGCCTACTGTTTTTACCGGTTCAGTAATGGTCAGTGGATAGTAGCCTTGCTTGAAGCCGCCGTCGTCGTGTTTGAAGACCCTTATTAGGAAGAAATACTTTGAATATCGCTGTGGTTTGTTTGGCCCAGTGTTAGTTCCGTTTTTAAGTTGGTGGCCTATTTCATTTAAATTGAGTATATTACCATCGTTTCATTTGTTCTTGTCTTTAACATTTTATGTCTGTTATGTCTATTAACAGAGATGGTTTGCAGATTTGTGATGTAGGATACGTTTGGTTTTGTATTTCCGCTGCTTTATCGTGATAGGTTTTCTTTTCTTTTCTTCAGGCTACTCTTTAACAGGTTACTTTGTCCAAAACTTACGGAAACTGTTACACAATGTTTCACATACCCCTGGTTTCAACTAGGCACCTAATTTAATCTGATCCTCGCCTCCTATGAAAACATGTTTACAGTTATTTCGAGAAAAATCTCTCTTCCCCACTCTCTCTTCTCCTCGTTTCTTCGCATGACTGGGTTTCTTTGTTTTTCCATATATTTTTATTAAAATAGGCTAACAACAGTTTGAACCTTCAGTGTGCCATGAATCATGAAGTATGACGGAGTTAGGCCAACCTATTTTGTTTACTGGACTCCTTAAGGTGTAGGCCTAATCTTTTGAATCTCCCGAGGCTGGGAAATGGAAATCCCTTTTAAACCTTTTCCACAGAGAATATGCAGCACACAGTGAACGAAGAACTAATAGCCTAATGTCAACTAGTGAGTTGTTGTTGATACATCCTGTTGTATGTTTACATCACTGCCTCTCAGGTTTCTTGATAGTACCTCCCAGAGAGCTACTAATCATGTTAGATCTCCATTAGTGGGTGCACTGAAGACCACTTTGGGAAAGTTTTAGTTTTTTTTTTGGACATTTCTAAATGTGAAAATGAAACAGAGAATAAGAAAGATGCACATGGACTTCCTAAAAGTATGTGTCCATTCCTCTCTTATTGAGGTGAGACAGCGATGAACCACATTTCCCACCATCTGCTGTCTGACTTTTTCTTTAACATCAGAGTTGCGGGATCCGAGTTCTTAGAAGGATTAAGGGGATAGTATCCTGAGGTCCCATGACGGCAGTCTGATTGTAAGAACAGTCGGTCATGTGCTGTGGAGGGGTGAGTGAGTGGGTGACTCATGTGATCGGGAACGACCCTCAAACCTCAGAAACGGCCCTCTTTTTTTAGTGTAACACTTCCTCTGTTGCTTTGTCTGTGTGTCATGAGAGCATATTTCCTTGCAACATGTGAGTCATCTTCTGGCTTTTTACGCACAATGCACATTAGTGTTAATTTTGTCACCTATTTTTTATTTAGTCTTAGTCTTAGTCTTGTGACGAAATGTCCTTTTAAGTCTTTGTCGTATTTAGTCATTCAAATATCATTTTTGTTAGTCAAGTTTTAGTCAACTAAAAGTCTCGTCATTTATAGTCTAGTTTTAGTCAAAAGAAAACTAAAGCTATCTTAGTCTCAGTCAGTTTTAGTCAAAACGTTTTAGTCTTTTTTATAACAAATTATTTCTGATTACCATTTCAGTCAAATAGTGTTTCACACATCTCAATTTTCTAACAATATTGTGTGTCCACAGGGCTACTCGACTGTTATAATTACTCATTCTGATTTTTTTTTCAGTCAGTACATGCACAGGTAAGTCGAGCTACAGTTATAGCTCGGCTGGGATTTGGCCATAGACAGTAAAAGATTTGACTGGACCACTGTCATGATCTTCATAGACCAGTGTTTCACAAAGTGTGGTCGGGGACCACTGGTGGTCCATAAGCTATCCCAAGTGGTCCATGAGCAGGCGTGGTAAAATATAATATAGATGAGTTGTTTGCAATATTGAACCAACTGTTCTACAACACTGTCTATGTCAGATATGCCAGTTTAAATCATATTAATCCTCTGACACAATTAAACAAAGTGCAAAGACAATAAGCAAGGTGGTTCAGTGAGTATTGTGTAGGCTAATATACTGCTAGGTCTATTTTTTTTTTTTTTTTAGCTAGGTGGTCCGTGTGTTTCTTTTTATTGATTAGTTAAGTGGTCCTTCATCTGAAAAAAAGTTTGAGAAACACTGTCTTGGACCCAAGTATGAATGTTTTACTCCGCCCACGCTAGATGGCGATATCGTCAAAGCAACACAAACTCTCAATCTTAGCTAACTTGCTAGCTTGAACTTTCCATATTAGCTTACTTGCTAGCAAACTTTGCATCATCTGTGTAACTAGTTAAATAGTTGACATTACTTGCTGAAATTTTTTTCGTATGGACATTCTGGGGATGTTAATTTGTATATGTATGAGAGAAGCTTCAACTTCTGGGTATGTAGCATTGTGGCATAAAGCCTAACTCCTAAATCTCCGGTGTTCTTGTTCCATGTAGTTTCCTGCTGCAGCCACAGGGTTGCAGCAACAGCAAATAGACTAGCCTACAGGAAAGCTGCTGCGCATGAACCATGAACTCATTCGAATATTTTGAAAAGGTAACAGCTATTCTGTCTTCTCATTTGGTAGACGAAAATGGAAGAGAAATTTTATCTTAGTTTTTATTTCATGCAAAACATTTTAGTCTCGTCTTTTTTAAGTCAACAATAATGCATCTTAAGATAGTCTTAGTCAGTGTTTCAGGACATTAGTGCAGTCTCGTCATCGTCTCGTCTTAGTCATGTAAAAAAAGGTTGTTGACGAACATTTTTCCTCTCGTCTCATCTGACGAAATTAACACTAATGCACATGTGATCAGGGCGAGAGTTGATCATAGAGTTAGAGCCAGATTTTTTACTTCTGATTGAGGTTAATATTAAGTCACCCCATGCAGTATACTTTGCCAGTGGTTTGGAGGAGAAAAATTCAGGCCGAATAGGCCTTCAATTCCCCAAGAACAACTCAGACACCACATTGGAAAATGTATTATAATCAGTTTAGAAAACTATACTGTGTGTATTGTGCCTTGTTAAACTAGAAGTAACACATTGAGTAAGCACAAGAAAGCAAACATTTCCTTATTTGGGCTGATGACCCCTACTCTCCATTCATGGATAAGGAAGAATCTTTATTGATTTATGATCTCACTGCTCTACATGTTTATGTGGAAGTGCTTTTCACTCAACTGGAGGAGGAGTCACATTTGGTGACCATGAAGGCCATGCTTTACAGTTTTTCCTTCCTCAGGTGAAGGCTATGCATGCATAGTTAGAGCCATCTGGTTTAGAATAACAGGATGAGCATGTCACACCTCAGCATGAAACAGAAGCAAACGGTTACCTGACTACTCAAACCTATTGTTTAATAAACAGGAAAATGGAACTGATAGAACCTGAGAAGGCAATATAAAATGAAAGCATACAATACATTTTTGGCGTGGGGTGTTTTCTCAGTTTGTTCCAGTGGCTCAACAGGTTGTCCATCATGTCTGAAAGTAAAATAAGCTGGATCTAGTGTCTATTAAACTGTGCGTGTTTATTATTTTTCTTTCTTCCAGGCTGCAGGAGCGGCGTTGGCCTTTGTAGGAGCATCTGTCATCAAAAGTGTCGATAATTTTGAGAACTTCCTGGCCGACAAGTACACCCTCATTCCTGCGGTCATCATCATCTGTGTGGCTGTTCTGATGTTTATAATTGGGATTGTGGGATGTTGTTCCACTTTAAGTGAGTCAAAGCTCGGGTTAGGCTTTGTAAGTAGGGATTTTGTTCTCTTTCAAACTATATTTATTACCCCAAATATTTGTTACCCTAATATTATGGGTTGTCTGTAGACATTGACCATTGTGGCTTTTCTGACCCCAGTTCCTGATCTGCATACTGATCATCTTCGCAGCAGAAGTGGCTGCTTTAGTCTGCGGTTTCATCTACATGGGAAGGGTAAGTGAGCAGAGCATCGCTTTTGCAGTAGAGCTTTTCACACCTGTGGTCAGACAATGCATGAAAGCAGAAGAATAAACAACACTTTTATAGTCAGCCACCAGAGAATTTACAGATGGTTTGTTGAAATTTGAGTGCAGTCTTTAAATCTTAACACAAAAATTAACCCTAACTTTCACCATAAATTGTTGTTAACAAAAAGTGTGAACAAAAAGTTCAAAATCTGAGCACCTCAACACTCAAAGTTAAGAGTGACACAGAACTTAGTTCAATCTGCCTGTTGAGAATTGTGTGACTGCTCATTTTGTGGGTGGCATTTGACAGATAAATGGAAGCCTAGAGAAATCGATGACCACTGTGTTTGAGAAATATGATGGACAGAATCCAGAGAGTCGGACCGTGGACCTTCTGCAGTCTCAGGTGAGACATATTGCTTGGATCTGTTGACTTGTATGAAGTTGTGTCAGTACTTTAATATGTTGGTGATTTTGCACTGCAACATACGGTAGTAGTTTAAACATGAAGTGCATCAGAAGGGTCCTGAAATATTCCTTTTCATCTGAAGACACGGTCATTTAGCATAAAATCTGTCTGCATTGTCTGCACTGTACATTTACTGAACAATTAGACACATCAATGAACAACTGACACATTAAATGAATAACTCTCCAAATGTTCCACACTTCACCCTCCAGCTTCAGTGCTGCGGTGTCAGCAACTACACTGACTGGACCAGCATGCCCTGGTACAGCTCTCACAACAACACCGTGCCCCTGTCCTGCTGCAAGAACACCACCACCTGTACCGGAAGACCAGACCAGCCAGATCAGCTCAATACTCAGGTAGGAATGGCTCCCAAGAAGTTTCAAGAGTGCTTGGTCATGTTTGTTAAATCTTATACACAGCTGTGGCCAGTCAGAGCTTTGAGCGTGAGGAATCAGACACTTGCCATAGTACACTGCTCAAAAAAAATTAAGGGAACACTTACAGTTTTCCACAATTGTTAAAACACATTTTTTGAAACCTTCCACCCTTTTCTCCATTCTCAAACTACATTCACAGAATGTCTGACAGTTCTTGCAAAATAAAACACTCGCCTCAAAGATTTTACTTGTGCTCAGAACCAAACAGTGTCGGAGTACCGATCCAGTGTATGATTGAAGTGTTCCCTACATTTTTTTGAGCAGTATATATGCTGTCCATAAGTATCTTCTGTATGTTATTTTATTCCATTGATAAAGACTTGTGCAATTTCTTGGGCTGTCAAAATAACTGATTAATTTAGATTAATTAATTTGAGAAAACATAACTGATTAAAAAAATTAGTGCAGATTAATCGATTCCGTATGACCTTTGACCCCGAGCCGTTCTAGTCAGTAAAAATTAGACTGTAAAATGAAGGAGAGAAGAAAATATGCTGCCTAGATCATTGATTGGAACATTTACTTTAAAAAAATGGCCTGAAAATGTCTGCAGCAAGGAATTTGCATATCACCGGAGTTCATCAACTCTATAGTCTTATAATCAACTCTATATTTAGGGGCAGCTGTGGCCTACTTGTTAGAACTCTGGACTTGTAACCGGAGGGTTGCCGGTTCGAGCCCTGACCAGTGGGCCACGGCTGAAGTGCCCTTGAGCAAGGCACCTAACCCCTCACTGCTCCTCGAGCGCCACTGTTGATGCAGGCAGCTCACTGGGATTAGTGTGTGCTTCACCTCACTGTGTGTACACTGTGTGCTGCGTGTGTTTCACTAATTCACGGATTGGGTTAAATGCAGAGACCAAATTTCCCTCACAGGATCAAAATGCAGTATATACTTATACTTATACTTAGTCGCACATCAATGCAAAGAAATAAGTGTTGACATTGAGGGGAGTGTTTATTCATTTTCATTGTGTCCCCTAGGTTATATCTGTGGCCTGAAATGCCTTGTATGTGAAAAAAAAAAATGACTCCCGAAGCACATTTGAATTTATTTCCTCAGCATATTAGTTCATATCATAGATTATTATGGCAATTATTTGAACAGTGAAAATAATAATAAAAGAGTTTTTTAACTTTAATGTCACTAATGTTGATTATTCAATGATTCATTTGAATTTAAATATTTAAAATACTTTCACAGCAAAAATTATATATGCGATTAATTTAGATTAATTAATCACAGAGTATGTAATTAATTAGATTAATTTTTTTAATCGATTGACAGCCCTAGTCATTTCACATGTTTTCATATTGTTGTCATAAGAGTAAAAGATATAGCTCCCTATTTCTTTTAGTGAGCTTTAAGAGAAGGACACCTGATGTTGACCCTTAACCACACTGACACTGAGACATCAGATTCCACATTTACCACAAAAGACTTAGAGATTAGCCTCACCCTTTCCTTTTGTTCACTGAACTGCCATTTGCCTTCTTGTGAAATCACTATTCTTCATGTCCTGCTGACTTAGTCATGGATGATATGTCTGTGCAGGGATGTGAAATCCAGCTGGAGAAGTTCCTCCAGAGTGTGTCCGGTTACGCCTTGCTGGTCATCTTGGGTTTTGCCATCGTCAAGGTACCTCTTTCTGGGCCTCTCGACTCTTCTTTTGTGCCCTTCGAAATGTGAAATGTATTTGGTCAGTATACAAGGTCTGTTTGTGGTTCATACTTAATACTTAATACGCTGGTTTGTCTGCACACCTTCACAGTTCTTTGGGATTATCAGTGTCTGTGTGATCACATGCCGAAGCCGCAGAAATGACTACGAGCAGTTCTACGCATGACCTCAACAGAGAAGCTTCTGAAGATCCCAACCACTGACGAGGGAAGGCTCTCCTACTGACACACACACACACACACACACACACACACACACACACACACACACACACACACACACACACACACACCACCTTATTGAAGAAACCTTTGGTCTTTGAAACGGTTTGTTGTTTTATTGCACTGGGTTATAAATGTCTTTATACAGAGCGCATCACATGACATCACATAGGTCTGATACGTAGCTCCATAGCATTTTCATGTCACAATGCTGACCGTTGGATTCCAAAAATACTCTGCTACTTACAGTGAGTTCCTGTAAATAACTGATGGACTTATTATGTACCCTATTTATCTATCTGTCTGGCCCGAGAGGAAAGGTGACTAGTTGTCCATGTATCCATGAATTTTAGATTAGTGTTTGAGTTGTAGTTCACAAAAGGAGGGCTGGTGTTGGGTCACCTGAAAGCATATTTTGCCCATGACTTGGTTTGGCATATTATCAGTTCGGTTTTGCCCTTTAGTTGATACCCAGTTGGAAATAGATTGCGGGCCAAATACATTCACTTTACTTTAACCATATGGTTAGGAAACTTGGATGACATCGGGAAAATGTTTGGTGTGGAGTGGGGGCCTTTTTGTAATGCCAGTCCTGCATATTTCAAGTATGTTTGTTCAATATCTAACATTACAGACACAGATATGGTTTGGTAGCCTTATCACGTTATACTTCCTTGTAGCCAGCCACCAATTCTCAGAAAATGTATTCTGCAGTTTTAGATATCTCTCGCAGTCAACGACTGGGACAGTTTTTGGATACTTTCCAAAAAGGTTGTGAAATAGCATGTTTCCCAAGCATAACACTCCCAATCATAATGTCTTGTCCAAAAAAGGTCATTGAAATCAAATGCAAAAATATATATATTTTCATATTGAAGAACTCCACACAGAAAAGGTCGTAATTAATGTGTGTGGATATTTTATTAATGTTCTTGCAATAATGATTTTTAAATGTACTTTAAGGTTAGATTTTAATACTGTCAGTCTGAATGTCACTGAAATTATTTTCTAAATAAAATCAAACTGTTTTATGACCTTATAATGCACTTCATGTTGCACCTCATCTTCTTTATGTCTTTGTTTGACTGCTATAGAAAACCATGCAGAAGACACCAAACCTCCGACAGGTTTGGAAGTTATGACAGGCTCTGTTCACAAGGGGGCAGCACAAACATGTTTTTGCCAGAGCCGTATACTGGTTTTTGCTGTACGGCTCTGGTTTTTGCCATTAAGATTGGCAGATTTCTTAGTACTTTATTTTGTCATAGATAAAGTGAATTTGGTTTTGCAGGAATGGGCAAAAATACATCAATTTATTTTCAAATAAAATATAAAATATCCTAATTTTAAGTCTATCAAAATAAACTACAAAATACAGTAGCCATGATCATGTATCAAAATAAAATAGTGTATTTTTGTATTTGTATTTTGAAAATACTAAAAATACTCTTTTAAACGGAACATGAAATCACTTTGCTAGTCTTCCACATCTGTCTATTTAATCGATTCCTTCTTCAGCACACTGATTCTGTTAAGTGGACCGTGTTTAAGAGCAACAGCTTTTCTTTGCTTACTGAACCTATTGAGAGCCACAGAATGTGGGCTTAAAGCAACCCAATGCAGTTCTATTACCTTAAAATAACGACTTCAAACCAATGGTACACTGACATATAATATAGGGAATGAAGTCTCTGACATTGTCAATGCATGCCGAGAATGATATTGCACTGTGTAAAGCTGTTGATCAGGGGGTGTGTGTGTGTGAGTTACCACATTACTCATCTTGCACTGGATCATCTTCCTCAATCTCCATATTCTGATCACAACAAGTCTGGGCAAATTACTAAGTCAGCACCAGTCAGAGGCGACATTCATTGCTTTGCACTTTTATGATGTCATCACCAAAATTATTTGGCAATATTTATAAACTACAAAAATACACCTATAAAGTGTTTTGATACAAAATACAAAGCCATTTTCTTCAACCCAATAAAATACAAATGACAAAATGCTATTTTGTATTTGAAATACGTATTATAAATACTGCCCACCCCTGGGTGTAGCTACATTTACCAACGACAGTACCAGATTGCAACAGCTCTCTAACAGCTTTTTTATAATGCAATAGCAGGCCTTACAAATTAATCTAGATGCCCACATTAAGGAATTGTGATAAATGTTGAGTTGAATGAATGAGTTGAAGGCCACTACTGTATGTGGATAGGTATTTCCTTTAATACAATAGGTCTGCAATGGGTGACCATTTGATGTCAGACAGAGCAGAAAAATCAAAGAGGTTTCCACACTCGGCACCTTCTTCTGGTATTCATAGTCATATGCAATGAGTTTGTAGTCTGGAAATCTAGAAAGATTAAGGGTCTGGCCATGACTAATGTCCCAACTCGAGGGGTGGCACCAAGCATGCATTTGAAAATCTCACTGTACGCAATTGGATAACACCACGACCAATGTTTACTGACTGATTCCGGACTTCGACATAATTGGATACGACCAATGTTTACTGACTGATTCCGGACTTCGATGTTGCAGTGCTGTCGTCATCTGTTTAGCTTGCCTCTGGCCCGCCTGTATCAGATACACCGATGTGATTGGTGCCCCACGATACAAGGGACTAAGTAATGTGCATCATTACTCATTGCCAGAGTGACTCGCTGAGCAAATTCCAAATGTGTTCCCGCGACTACTCCGGATTTCCAGGATAATGAGTTTGTAACATAATGTATCTCAGTGACTGAGTATAAAAACCTAACCGCTTTCGTCCTGGAGCGGCTAGGCACTCAAGGAACCAGTGGAAGGTTGTAGGTACATGGAACATTCCTAACCTTCCTGTTGTGTTCCTGGTCAAATTGGACGGATTTACGATTTCGGAATACAGAATAAATGTTGATCATTTTCAACATTTTGGGTGTTTACTTAACTGTTGTACACCTGTGGTGTTTCCGGTCAAATCGACTGGCCATTAGAAATGAATGAGTGAGACCATGGTAAGTAACAATTGAGCTCCTTGTGTAGGCCTACATTCACACACACACACAAACACACCCTCACTCCCCCTCTTTGTTTCAATGAGAGCCCCCACAGGAAGCTTTCCCCAGTAGAATCTTTACCCCACAGAGTTGTATGAGCTCAGGTCAATGAGGCTGGCAGGTCATAAATAGTAAATGGAACTTCAAAACTTTGAATTTTTTCAAAATGACATCTTGAATATACATTATTATTTTCTTCAAGGGAGTGCCAACTGAGGTCATGTGCGCATACACAAAGGTGCATACCATATTTATAGCCAAGTTTTAGGTAGCTGGCACTATGGAAAATCTTCATATTGCAGGCAAAACATTATGAACACTAAATATTGATTTGTTGCTAGGAAATTAGTTTGTAAGGGGGGGGGGGTTATCAGTTGACAAATATGTTTGCACACCACTTAGTTCTCCCCAAACTGTGGGTCAGTGGAGTGTCAATGATCACAATGTGGTCAAAATCTCCAGGCACACTCAGGTGTGAGAAAACACTGCAGGTTTATTCACGATACCGGGAGCACTGGCAACAGCACGTTCCAGTAACCCTACTCAAAGTTCTCTAGGGTGAGGCCCCATCTTATACACGTTAGTTACATTGTGTTAATACAAATCACATGAGTACAGTGTTCTTTTCCAAAACTCCTCATATATGTAGAAATACAACAATACATGTACACTTCTTGGACATAGCATGTGATCCATACGTAAGTCATGTGGCTACTCCAAGTAAGTAAGATAATTGGTCAATACAATACATATACATCCTTTAGCATTTTCTTGCCATAGTCCATTTCCTGTCAGGATATTCCTAATATTATTGCCTCAAGCAGAATACCCTTAACTCGTGACAGAAGGGTCGCATGATCTTTATTAGAAAGTCATGACATGGAGAGAGCAAATGACAGACAAAGCAAAGTTAATGCACAGTATTGAATGTATAGAAAAGAATACACATAATATATGAAAATGTATTATTAATCACCTTTGTAATAAGATTTGTTTAGTAATCCAAAATTTCTCCCACAACACTTTGGTGGCAAACTATAGCCCCTGTGCTTAATGAGATCTATTATGTACAAATTCATGAACACATGCGGTGATATGTTTATATGTTTTATTTTAAACAATAATGTCTAATAATACTGTGTTTCTCCTTTCCATGTGCCATTCTATCTTATGCTATTGAGGGTTTAACAAAGTACAACCATAACTATAATCATATTAACATAAATCTATGCATTGGTAGAAGAGTGGCAAAAGTGGCAAATATTCAAAAAATTGGTTGTGTA
Organism: Alosa alosa; assembly: GCF_017589495.1. Taxonomy (NCBI): domain Eukaryota; kingdom Metazoa; phylum Chordata; class Actinopteri; order Clupeiformes; family Clupeidae; genus Alosa; species Alosa alosa. The sequence continues at coordinate 19,274,774 of NC_063193.1, read as the reverse complement.
TGTAAACATCTGCATGTGCATGTGCTTTCTGGGTATGCCTTTGTGTAGCTATATTACCATGGTTCCATGTGTTCATGTAATGCACACGGAGAAGCCTAAAGCCTATCTAGTTAAAATAAAAAAGTGTCATAGCTTAGTCTAGGGTGCAATTGTTGTGGTTTGAATATTGTTTGCATGATCACATAAGATAGACGATTCGCATACAGAAAGTGATGGCTCAACAGGGGATTATTATGCAAGTCATGTCAGTGTTTTTCCTGTAACCAGGTTTCTTCACTGAGATTATCTCACCTCTGCAGTCCATTTCTCTGTGAGTTATGTAACCATTTAGCATATAATTTTCCAGTTTGTGACAGGGCGCCTTCAAAATAGCTGTGCTAAACATGCGCCCTCCACTTTAGACCAGGTTTTTCTTGGTCAGTGGCATCTATTTTTTTCATTGACACACCTGTGTGAGCGCATTTGTCATTTGACAACTTGAGCGCTTGGTGGAAAAATCCTCACTCATCAGAGTTAAAAGTGACAATGACCAGCACAAATGTGCAATGGCAGAGCGCCCCATTCTCCATAATACTTTCATCGTCTACCAATATACAGGCCAGTGGCTACAAATTGTGTTTCTACCTATTTAAAAATAACTTATTCACTGAATTCATTTTAAACCATGCTCTTCTTTTTTGCACTGGAGATCCCCTCAAGTGCCCAATGTGCTGCCATTTCCTTTTTCATTTCTAAAATATGGTTAATAATAAATGGCCATACATAAAGAGTTTATTAATAAAAAAAAAATGTTATTTCATATTGACATTCAATTTTAAAAGGTAATATATTCTTCCCCACAAGAGCAATACATTTTGCTAACTGCTGCATTACACACACACACACACACACACACACACACACAATGTTATCTATCTATCTATCTATCTATCTATCTATCCATCTATCTATCTATTTATCTATCTCTCCGTCTGTCTGTCTATCAAGCTATCTGTCTGTCTGTCTTTGTCTTCGTGCCAGCCTGTATCTATCTCTATCCATCTATCTGATATCTGTTTTCTCTCTCTCTCTCTCTCTCTCTCTCTCCCTTACAGATTGAGATTTCTATTTCCCCTCCTCCATTGAGGTCACTGAGACTGCTGAGTCAGGTGGCTCCAGTGGAGACACTTCAGACCGGTCTCCTCATTTATTCGTTTGCCCCTTTTCTTACGCCGACTCGTCCGTGCAGAAACCTGACCCCCCGAGGATGAGGAGAGAGACAGCGGGAGGGCAGCCAAACATCCTTCCCTCTCGGAGGGGATCCAAGGACTTCTGCACCGCCCTGTCTCAGCAAGCCTGCCTTGCCTGCCTGCCGGCCTGCCTGCCTGCCTGCCTGCCTGCCTGCCAGTGCCCTGCATGCCTGCTGGTACTGCTACTGCAGATGCTGCAGCCAGCATTTTTGGCTCCTGTACTATAATGATTTTTATATCCATTCTGCAACTTTTCTCTCATCTGCTCCTCCCCACCTGCCCATCCCAGGCCGTGTTTGCATATGGAATATGGAGAGGTGTGTGTGGGGGGTGGGGTGTGTGTGTGTGTGTGTGTGTGTGTGTGTGTGTGTGTGTGTGTAGGTGGGATCATCTTCAATCATACAGTATATAGAGCTAGGGTATGTATGAAAGAGCTTGAGCACCACAACACCACTGTCTCAAAAGTGGCACTTAAAGCTTCTTGATTCATGTTGTGTGAACTAGTTATTTCCCGTCACACTGGTCAGACCATAAATCATCACTGTATTTCACAGTATCACTACCATGACATTCCGACATTTATAGTCATAGCTTCAGGTATAATATGGGACAAATGACAAATCGAACATGTGACGTGAAACAGCTGTTTCTTCCTTCTCAGTCACTTATGCAAAAGCCTGGTTGGGGAAGAGGTGAGAGAGGTTACGGCTGCGCTGTCTGGCTTTTCTGTGGAATTAAGAAGGCCCCTCCTCCATGCACCTCACCTACAGTAGGCTATGAGGTGGTAATCCCCACAGTAGAGAGAGACTGCTCACCCAGCAGCTCTCATTTTGCAATCACATAATCTGTCGCATGACTTCCATGGGAACTGTGTGTGTGTGTGTGTGTGTGTGTGTGTGTGTGTGTGTGTGTGAGTGTGTGTGAGAGAGACTTCAAAAAATATTTCTAATATCTTAATAATTAATCCACCATGTTTGTCACACAACCAAAAAACAAACATACAGACAAAAGAAACAAACAGACATACAAAAAATAGTCCGAGGAAAAAAAACGTTAGGCTACTCAAGAAATTGATTGCATAACAGATGCTATTCTTGAATCATACATTTCCATGTTCTTTAGCGAATTGTTTTTGATAGCAGGTGTCCAGATGTAGCCTATTGATTGACAGCTACTTGAGTGACGTCATTACGGGGGGCGCCGAGGAGTTTGTAATAAAGGTTTATGCTCAAACCAGAAGAAAAGGAAAGCTGTAACGCGCAGGAACACCTCATGCTTGGCGCTCCGGTTAATAGTCTTTCCCCCTTTCTCCAGATTATCAAGGGTTACATCAGAAAGACTGATACCTTCCTGGAATGAAAACATCTACGCGCAGTCGGCAGATAGGCTACTGTATCTTACAAATCACATCAGTGCACCATGTCTTTTACATCGCGAAGCCCTGGAAAATGAGACAACTCTTTCCTGCCTGTCCACTTCGGTGATATGTGTGGATCGCGCAGTCCCGTATAGTGATGTGAAAAAGGTTTTTTTTTTTGTTTAATGTCTAACCATGTTACGGTAAGAACTGTATCGCCGTCTCTGCCTCTTTGTAGTTTTCTCAATGGATGGGCCGGAAGATAAAAGATAGCCTGTTGTGAAAGCATGTCGTGATGCAGAAGGAATATTTCATGTGGGGTTGTTTATTTCAGCTCTTTCTACTTACTTCAGTTCATTATTCGAGGATGAAAGTTAATTTCGGTCCCACACGGGTTTCAGTGCGATTGTTCAGTTATTATTCGGGCGTCTCAGTGTTGCCACACACAAAGGCAAATGCAGCACTATTGTTTAATAACCAGCTGACGGATGGTCATTGTTTTGGGGGTAAAAGAGTTATTTATTAAATTTCACAATACACCATCAGGCGGACAGTTAACAAGTGGCCACTGCGTGCGTTTTATTTGAGAAAATATTATAAGCTTAAATGTATTTATAGGCTATGTTTTATTAATTAACATGATAGGCTCAGGTTCCGTGAAGCTATTTTACAGGACCAAAAGAAAGCTATCGTGTATTCAAATAGTGTTGTGACATTTGATTATTCCCTTCCTGTGAAACGGCCATGCAAAATTTCCGCGGAGCTGATACAGTGAGCGCCATACTAGTATACATTATTTATAAAGTTGAGCAATAGGCTGCGGCGAGCCGCTCCTTCAATCTTCCTTACCATTCTGTGCAGCATCCCTATAGTTAAAAGGGTCAATGAGAATGTGCTTATGTATTGCAAGCGCTTTTCTCTTGGCCATGCATCATATTCCTGGCAAGATGGGGAAATAAGACTGAATTCTAAGGAAATAGAATCTCTACAGGTTCCAGAAACCTTTTGATGAAGGACTCTTTTGGAACTCCCTGCCTTCAGTTCTAGCAATGAAGTCGTGAGAAACCTTTTTTCACAAAGTGGAGGTTTTGTGTAAAGATTCAAATTATTTAAGTCATCAGGGCTGAAAGGGGGTTACATTTGTTAATGTCAGAATGTTATTTGGATGTAAGATGGGCTCTTCATCATCCCTTCTTTTTGTGAGTGTTTGTGTTTGTGGATTTAATCAACATATTCGATCAATGTTTTACATGGTGCTATGATTATTTTTGAGGTTTTTTTCTTCGGTCTGTCACGAAAAACTTTTCTGCCTGCAGGAGAATGCAAGTTACCTGGTACTGTCTCGACAATGGATTACATGCACTGAGTATGTGAGTGTCTTTACCTTGAATATTTGTTCTTTACTCTTGCTCACTAATTCATGTCCTATGGATTTGCTGCGAAGGCTGACTTTGCTTAACATGTTGTTCTTGTCAGAACAGAGGCATATGCAACACATTTAATAGCTAACTAACTAAACACATGAAACACATGAAAATTCAATTGTGACAAGAGTGTGATTTAAATGTAAGTTTCTGAGTAGGTTCTGATGCATGAATATAATAAATACACTTTAATCACACTTTCGAGATCTAGAGTCATTAGGCTTTGAAAAGAAACACACACACACACACACACATACACTGTCACACACACATTCACTGTCTCACACACACACACACACACATACACACACACACACACATACACACACACACACACATACACACACATACACTGTCACACACACATTCACTGTCACACACACACACACACACACACACACACACACACACACACACATACACACACATACACTGTCACACACACATTCACTGTCTCACACACACACACACACATACACATACACACACACACACATACACACACACACACTGTCACACACACATTCACTGTCACACACACACACACACACATACACATACACACACACACACACATACACACACATACACTGTCACACACACATTCACTGTCACACACACATACACACACACACACACACACACACTGAAGTTACTGAGATAAATTTACTCCACTCATTATTTTGTCCCCTTTGTGGCAAGTTGGGCATCCTCAGTCTCACTTACTTTGCCCTTTGTTGTCCCTTTTTGTTTGTACGCAGCAGGCAATGCACAACGAGGCCAGTCCTGAGCAGGCCCTGTCGGCTAGTGGAGGTTAAGGAACAGCCTGCAACCCGAGAAGGCAAGAGGCGGCCTCTTAGATTACGGACGGATTACACTTGGATTTATTAACTCACTGCCACTAAAAGCAGATCTGATCAGGCCAAAACCGTCTGTGAGAGTTCTGTGCACGCAAGAGGGACTCAGGGATTCATTCAGAGAGAGAGAGAGAGAGAGAGAGAGAGAGAGAGAGAGAGAGAGAGAGGGGGGGAGGGGGAGAGGGAGAGGGGCAGCACACAGGGAGGCCAAGCAGGAAGATGGCTTTGATTTTCTGGGAATGTAACTCAATTTAGCCTTAGATAGATTAGAGGCAGGATTGCTCTTGTAGGCGAACAGCTGAGAGAGCGAAGCCTACAATCCTGTGCAAGGGGAAAGGGCTACTGTACCAGTGTATGTAGCAGGCGCTGTCTGCGGGATGTTGCTATGGAAACACTTGCCCTGCACCAGAGTGTTGAGTTGTCTCTCACGCTAATTCGTCCCTGGCTGATATCGGAGGTAGATGGAAGAAGCTGCATCTTAGGGGGTTTATCTGTTCAGCAACAACTTTGAATGGGTTGTGTTCAGGCCAGTTCTGATCATGTAGACAGTAGAGAGTTGACATGATGATATCTAGATTAGGTTCTCTGTTTATTTTTTTTATTTTTGTGTTGTTAATGACAACTTGAAGTCTTATTGTTTTATTGGAGTCCAGTCCAGTTTCCACTGACTCTAGTCTAGACTGAGTCTAGTTGTTTGCTATTCAAGTTGTTTGTGTTGAGATTTGATTGGGTGGAACTTTACCTGTTAAAACCCTCCCTCTCCCTCTTTCCCCTCTCCAGAGGCTGCCCTCTGAGCCATGGCCAGGCAGACATCCTCGCCCTTCCGCTACGGCTTCGACCTCGGGGGCCACTTCCAGGACGTGCGGCCCCTGGGCACGGGTGCCTCGGGCCTGGTCCTGTCGGCCATCGACCGGAGCACAGGCCAGCGGGTGGCCGTCAAGAAGCTGGTGATGCATGACGCGGTCAGCATCAAGCACGCGCTCCGCGAGGTCAAGATCACGCGTCGGCTCCAGCACGAGAACGTGGTGCGCGTGCACGAGGTGCTGGGGCCCTACGGCCAGCCGCTGCTGCCCGCCGCTGACCTGGCCCAGCTCTCGGCAATGTACATCGTCCAGGAGTGCATGGAGACGGACCTGGCGTGCCTGCTGGAGCAAGGCCCGCTGTCCGCCGGCCACGCCACCCTGCTCTTCTACCAGCTCCTGCGTGGCCTCAAGTTCATCCACTCAGCCAACGTGCTGCACCGCGACCTCAAGCCCGCCAACATCTTCCTTAACACCGAGCAGCTGCTGCTGAAGATCGGCGACTTCGGCCTGGCGCGCATCGTGGACCCACACTACTCGCACAAGGTTGGTGGACGCCGACCAGACAAGGTGACAGGAGTCTGATCGCATCTGAGTGAGGGTGTCACTCTGTGAGGTGTGTGTGTGTGTGTGTGTGTGTGTGTGTGTGTGTTTTTGTGTGTGTCCACTCGCTCTCTGCTGTCTGCCTGAGGCTGGCTAGTGAATACAGAGCAGCAGCCGTGGCGGTGGCAGTTTCATTACTCGGAATTGACCGGGGTCTGGGAATGAATTATGTTACTTCGTGGCGCAGTGTGCTGCGGGAAAAGGCAAAGAGGAGGAGGAGAGCTGTGGGTTTGTTTAACGGTTTAAACTCACTCGGCCCTGTGGCACAGGGAAAACCAGCAGTGCATACTAAAACTGATCCCCAATGGCATATCCATGACACAGTCAGTAGAAGTCTTGGCCATTTATATTTTACCAACACTTTGCTGTGAAGGGACTTACTTAGCTGACAGGGATGATGACCCATCAAGATGAAAGAGATCAGATTATTTTGATCAGATTGAAGATGCCTTATGTCATCTTATCTCTTTGCGCGTTTAAACAAAGCCTCCTCTCCAGAAGTAGAAGATGAGTTGTCATGACGAGATTGTTGCATAACAGGTTAACCTGATGAAGATCCACTGTTCATATTACAAATGCTGTGCGGTTACCATTTTGATAGCATCTGCTGCAGGAAATATTGATTAATGGATGTGTAGGAGAACTGAGGGTAGAATGTGTCTTTTTATGAGGAGAATTCAGTTTCCCCTGCTGCCCTGTCTCTGTTATTATACAGCTTTGCCTCGGTCAGGCTGTGGAAAACAGTTGCTTTCAAGGAACATTGACTCATGAAACACAAAACACACAGGGCTATCGGAGAACCTGCTCACTTAACCGTTCCTTAAGATATATATTATTATGACCACCGCGCAGCGAAGCGGCGGTCATATAGGTTTTTTTCTTTTCTTTTTCGCATGTCCAAATTTCCGTCAAGGATTCCCGGGACACTGTAAGACCGGGGTACACGAAACTTGGTGGGCATGTAACCCCACATGGATAGCATGGAACCTCCTGTTTTCGTTTTGATCTGTAGCCCCCCCGCTGGACTGGACCCCCTGAAAGGAGGGTAGGGCAGACACAGTTTTCTGTGAATATCTTGAGAACCGTAGGGCCTAGGATGACCAATTTTTTGCGTATGTTTGCCTCCTGTCATGTAAACCCATTCCATATGCACACGTGCATAAACAGATACACACGCACACACAAACATTCACAGTAATCCTACGTATGACACATACTCACACAGTAGACATATATACGCATGCATGCACATGCACACACACAGGCACATAAACAGGCAAACACACAAACACATGCACGCGCACACACACACACCCACACACCCACACACACATAAATATAATATACATGTACATGCACACAATTCAAGAATTTCTCAGAATTATGAACAGACAAGATGAGGGTGGGGTTGTATAAAATGTATATTACATGTGAAATCTATGAACTAATCATGTTTTGGTACTTGTTGTCTAGCAGATATCAGTGAGAATTGAGTGTGCATAATGCAATTCAGTGAGACAGTTAGAATCATATATGCCTTTCAGCGTGACTTATTTTTGTGGAAAACATGTGCTGGACTGGGCGGCGGTCATATTTTGTACCGTTCTGTGGTACATCTAGTTATTGTACACCAAGATGCACTCTTGTTTTTTTGTTTTTTTTTGAACAGCACAATATGCAAACTGTAGCTTTAATCACTAGGCCAAATTAACATTCTTTCTCATTAGGCCTCATGCAGACATTCTCATGGCAAGAGGATAAATCTTCGCTACCCAGATGTAATGGACCCTGCCATGGCACTGCAATAAGCAATAAAACCAGAGAGCCATTAGTCTTATGCAAGCTTACAGCGAAGTGAGCTATGGATGGGATGCTGGGGGGGGGGGGGGGGGGGTCCATATGGGATTAAGCCTTTTATGTCTCTCCCCTGAGTTTATAGGTTTGCACATAAGTGTCTAAGAAGGGGTAGATGCTGTTGGTAAGACTGAGTCTCTGTTTGAAGACCAGACTGTGGACTCAACAGTTCAATGCCCTGCATTTTAGCATTCTGAATTCTGTATTAGGCCTACTTTCAGAGGGCTCTGGTGAGCATAATTCCCACATTTGGTTGTATTTCCTCAAATAGATTTGTAATCTCTGAGCTATGCCATAAAGCATGTTCTTAGCTCTACTGTTCGCCCCTAATATTTTCTTTGTGATGTTGTTTTCACCCTGATAGCTCTAGTGCTAGCAGTTAAAAACTTGGGCTGGCCCTGGAGGTAACAAGTATATTAGTAAGCATAATTTAGAGTAAATTAACATCAGTGTTACATCAGTGCCGTGGAAACAACAACGGTTTAGAACACAATTTCCGTGAATTAATACTTTAATAACCTCATCAAACATTGTCATATAATGTTACACAATAATCAAATTGAATCACTCCCGCTGTCTGAAGAGGATTACGGCCTGAAAGATTAATGTGCCAATTTTCTGGCTCATTGTGCAGGTTTATTATTGCCGGGGAGCCCTCTGTGTAACTCTATCAGAGCAGAGAAGGCCCTGTGTGAATGGGGGGCTTTGTGCACGGGGACAGGATGAGCTGGAGCGGAGCTGCACGCGGAGGGGAAGGTTTGGACATGGACTAGGGTTGGGCATGGTGGGAGCTGGCAGCCGCAGAGGAGGAGGAGGAGGACGAGGAGGAGGAGGAGAAGAAGGAAGGGAAGAACAGACCGGTCAGCGTGCAGCCCCAGGGGCCACAATGGGCCACGCTGTGCAACAGATACCGAGGTCAGACAAAACAGCCATTATACACAATTTGGATGTGTTATGGAGGCAAAAGAAAAGCTTTGACACATTGTGACAAAGCCGCCAGTGTCCGAATGGCCCGCGTTGGTACAACCACGCTGATATCCACGCTGCCACACACACACACCACCGACATTTCTCCAAAAAAGAAGCCCTCGATGCTGCCCTGCAGCAAAAAAAGTGGCCAAATTTCGTGGATTGGGCTTTAGCAGCTGTGTTTCATAGTGCAGAGCTGGAACAGCTCCAAAAAGTCAGTGCTCTTTATGCATTCCTCCCCAGCACTGGAGCAGGCAGCAGAGGCACCAGCACTTCTGCTAGTCATTAAGAGTCCATAGTGCTCACAGTTTTACAGGAGTGGACACGGAGGCCCTGCACCAGTTGAGACCCAGTGTGAAGAGAGAGAGAGAGAGACAGAGAGAAAGGGCCTGTGTGATAGTCACTTGGCAGCCTGTGATGGACAGAGAAAGAGGAAGTGAGAGAGAGAGAAAGAGAGAGAGATGGTTAATGGGATAGTCGCTCGGCAGTAACCTGGATCCAGCCTCCAGGCTGGAACAGGAAGCTGAGCATGTGTCAGAGATCAATGGCCTCCCTGACAAGCCTCCTGTCGCCCCTACGGTAGTGTTGCCTCTTCAAACAAACAGCGGGTGGGTGCAGCGCTGCAGTGAGCGAGAGTGTCTCGGGTAAACAAAGTGTTTTTTGTGCCACACATCCCAGCGAACACTGATGAAAACATAGCTTTTGTTGTAGCGTTGTTGTATTAACAAGCTGTGATAAACGCTCTAATGCCATTCAAAGGTGGGTCTATACCGTTTATGTTTATGGAGATAATACATACAACTGTTGAACGTTATAAGACCATTTTAATGCCCTTCTAATTTAGTTGCATTTTGATACTTTTTTTGCACTGTTGTGTATGTTGTGTGTACATTGGCATGATACAACTTTGATATATCACTTGGAAACGAAGTGTGGAGAGACAATAAGCTGCCGCCTGCCACAGGAAGCGGCATCGCAGCGTGTGGCGCATATTTGTGCCAGCTCAACTCCCCGTTCCTCCCTGCTGAGTCTACCCAGCCAGAGCCCACAAATAATTCATCACCTGGACTCGCCGTGCGTGGGAGGTGAGAAAGGGGGGGAAGAGGAGGAGGGAGGGAAAGCGAGAGGTAGAGGGAAAGAGGGTATAGTGAAGGACAGAGATGAAGGGATACAGACAGAGGTTGGCTTTGGGGGGCAGGAGGTGTGTGGGTGATGGGGTCACTCCGCTGTCTCCCTCATGAAACATTGAGTGGCACTCCGTCAGGTTATTGTCAAGCAAAGCCGCGGAGGATTAGGAGGGCAGGCTAATGCACACCCCGCGCGGCGGCGCACAGACAGGCTCAACCTGAGAGGCTAGCGGCTGTCAAGGCACAAGGATGTGTCCTTTTCTCTTGCTTGTCTCACATCTGATAAGTGCAGACGCCACCAGTCGGCATCGGTGCTTTTTGGAAGTGTCTCGGAAATGGTGACTAGGGAGGAGAGGAGGAAGGGAGGGAGAGAAAGAGAGCAAGTGTTTCTTTGACTTTTTTTGAAGCTTGTTTCTGTCACTCATTAGGTGGCACTTCTCCCTTTGTAGTAGGGCGCTGTTGTCCAAAAATATCACCCCCTTTTTCTCCGCAGTATGACAAGCAGCATTAGAATATTTCCTGTCGAGATAATCATTTGATCATCACTCATGCCTTCATCTCCTGTTTCTTTATTCTTCCTTTTAACTCTCTCCCTCTCTGTCTCTGTCTCTCTCTCTCTCTCTCTCTCTCTCTCTCTCTCTCTCTCTCTCTCGCCCCCTCATTTCACCTCAGGGGTACCTGTCAGAGGGCATGGTGACAAAGTGGTATCGCTCTCCTCGCTTGCTGCTCTCCCCGAACAACTACACCAAGGCCATAGACATGTGGGCGGCTGGCTGCATCCTGGCTGAGATGCTCAGCGGCCGTATGCTCTTTGCAGGTACAAAGCCTTCGTTGCCTGTGGAGAGATGCAGGATGCGATATATGTGGTGGTTTGGATAATGTGATTCAGACTGTGCTCCAGGTCACAGCTCCATGACTCTCTGTAGATTTGTGAGGGTGATACAGTCGATGAGTGGGCTGTGGCAGACCATATAGGGTTATTGTCTGACACGTGTATTTTTAAAAATGAAAGCTTGTGTTCATGTGGAGTATGCCACATAACAATGAGCTGATAAAAAACAGAGAACACTTTATCCCCTTGACTATATACTACTGGTACACCAGCCATACACAGCCAGGCCCTCTGTACTTATGGCTGTATAAATAGACAACACGTCCACATAAATGGTAGAACAGAACAATTTACCCCATCTTGCTCATATCATGTTCATGTTTCTACCATGCACTTATGTCTTACGGGGTGTTTTGTGTGTGTGTGTGTGCGTGCGCATGTTTTTTTTGTGTGTGTGTGTATGTATGTGTGTGTGCGCATGTTTTGTGTGTGTGTGTGCATATATGTGTGTGTGTGTGCGCATGTTTTTTTGTGTGTGTGTGCATGTGTGTGTGTGTGTGCGTGTGTGTGTGTGCGCATGTGTGTGTGTTTGTATGTATATCTTGGTCTACATTGGGGTCCCCAGGGGCCCACGAGCTGGAGCAGATGCAGCTGATCCTGGATACGGTGCCGGTGGTGCACGATGAGGACCGGCAGGAGCTGCTGAAGGTCATGCCCTCTTGCGTCAGCCGTGGCTGGAAGGTCAGGAGGTCGCTGCGGGAGCTTCTGCCGGAGGTGGACACAGAGGGTGAGGGTGGATGCTACTGCCAGTGGCTAAAAATATCACACTCTCTCTCCCTCTCTCTCTCTCTCTCGCTCTTTCTCGCTCTCTCTCTCTCTGCCTCTGCGCTTTTTTTGCTACACTGCCCGCTGCTTTTGAAGAATCAGTATGCAGCTTACGCAACAAGATGAGCTAAGCGCTTTGTTAGTTTTAGTGCCATGATAATCAATCCAATTGTGAAGGCAACTCAATTTTAGTTGTATTAGAGAAAGCATCCAAGAGCAAGCAAAGAATGCCTCTCCTTTCTCCTGCTTTCCTTAGCTCTGATTTGATTTGATTTACTGCTTTTGATTTTATTCTGTTTCTGATTTTACTCTGATCTGTGCTTTTTTGAAAAACTACCATGCCATCTTCAAATGTCCTGTCCATGATAAAGGATTGTCTTTGCTTTTCTACGCACGTACCTCCCTGTATAGCCATCTGCTTCCTAGAGCGCATCCTGACCTTCAACCCGATGGACAGGCTCACGGCCGAGGCGGCCCTGGCTCAGCCCTACCTACAGCAGTACTCATGTCCGCAGGACGAGCCCACATCCCTGCAGCCCTTCCGCATTGAGGACGAGCTGGACGACAAGATGGTCACCGAGCACAGCCCTGACACATCCCTACACTGGCACAGGTAGCTGAGTCAAGTCAAGTGCTAGAGTTTCATATGCACGTTGCATAATGTGTTCTGAGATCCTGGAGGTAGTGCCGTCATGGGTACAATTCAGGTTAACCTGTGATATTTCCTCTCAGCTTTGACCTCACTCATTAGTGCAATGTTTTGGTTCAAAGATATCACTGATGAGTAGCCTGACGAGCCAGATCCACATCAAGATGTAGGGTCTGGGAACTTACCATTAGCGCTGCTCAATCCGAGGGGCGGGATAAACCGTTGTCTTTCAAATCTCCTCTGCACGCAATAGGATAGCAGTGCAACTTAGTCCCATGCATTTTCCCACCAGCGGAGCTAGTTGGCTAGTTGATCGAACTTTTGCCAATTAAAGGAGAAGTTCGGTGTGATATTGACCTAAAGTTTGTTGAAACATGATACCGAGTGTGAACTTTTGTCTCATAGCTCATCTCGGCTTGTCCCCTGCACTCCAAAATCTGGCGCTAGTTAGCCGATGCTACCAACAGGTTTTCGATGGGGGTGCCTCGGGCATCGGCCTAGCCATGCAAATAAATCACTGTTTTACACCATTTATGAGGCTCAAAGTAGCTCCACATTTCATTGGTAGACTTCCGTAGATGATTTATACAGACAGTACCTTCAGGAAGTTTACCGTTCACCGCCGCCATCTTGAATTTAGTCACGATAAGTTGAGCGACGACTACGAATGAACAGGTATGATAAGGGATCAGATTCCAAAAATAATTCTGTGGAAATGAATGGATTCCAGTTGCTTCCAGTAGCAGCAACTGGAATCCATGCATTTCCACAGAATTATTTTTGGAATAAGCCAACGGAGAGTTGCTAGACTACCCTGACTGCAAATTACATTTGCTGCCCTAGGGTGTGTCTAGATTTCTAGGCTAACTGATGAGCACATCTATACACAGAATAAGGAGGAGAGCGTTCACTTTGGCGGTTCCATCTCCGAAAGTGTTGCTCTGCATTGGATAACTGCACGCATAAATACTCTGAGAAAAGAATCTGTGGAAAACAACAGATAAACTGGTGACAGGTTGTGAACACGTCTCTCTGTGTGCACACTCTCAGATAGTTTGAAATAACGGCTGCTTCACGACTAAAATGGTCTTTTATTTTTAGCTCACAGTGAGACACTTGTAGCAGGCTCAGTACCCAGGCTCAGCAGTGTGAGGGAGAGAGGTGGGAAACCTTACTCTTCGTGGAACTATAACAGGCAGAACATTTTAGACAGAGTGCTCTGATCTCTCAACACTCCTATATATATATATATATATATATATATATATCCTTGTAGATGTAGAAATGAGTCTCGACTCATAATGGCAATGTCATAGATCTATTCCTGTGATATAGTGTAAGATTGGGAGATGTTGGTTGGAAATGGAGACCATTCTCAGTAGACTTGTTGAGACTTCATGGCAGTTAAATATAGCACCACATTAATTCTCCCCTTAATAACATCTCTTGGTTAATGCCCTGACAACATCATTGTCGTGTCCTTGTTGTCGTCCCTCTTGCCATATGGCTATTTATTAGACTGCTGAGCCTGAGGTAAACAGGGCAGAAACTTTTAAGAGATTTATTTTGCGTGAATTAAAGACAGCTTCAGGAGCTGACTTTTAAAATTCAAAGAAAGAAAGGAATAGTCCATGAGCCAGCTGAGAGGTCGGTGCCACGAGAGGGCACTAAACCAAACCTGTTTTATTTTGTTTGTCTATGTCCCCACATGACAAAAATGTGTGATGGGCTTTCCAAACTTACAGCTGAAGATTTCTAGAGCCTCTTAAGTCAATTTCCCATTGAAATGAATGGGATTTTATGGTTTTAGGTGAAAAAAGTACACCTAATACATTTTTTTCTGTACCATGAAGGGAAAACTGATTAAAACGTATAAAACATACATTTTCTGAAAGATTATACCCTCAGGATGTGATGAAATGAGACATGTCCCACTCTCCTCATTAGTATGCTGCCCATGCAAAATACAGTACATTGGGTATTGGTAAATAGAGTATATGGCTGATATATTTTGGGCTGCACCATGAAGGGAAAACTAATTAAACCACCTAAACAATATATTGTCTGAAAGCATATACTCTCAAGATGTGAACTAATATGGGTTTTTACATTCCCCACCTTCCTCATGCATAATACATTGGGCATACATTTTAGCAGTTGTTTTTTTTTTTGTCATACACTACCTCTATATTGAGTACTCTATTAAGCTTCAGCTGTCAGTCCCAGATGTCCATCATGCATTGTTGTGTTCTAGAGTAGACAAATATTGCTATCAGAAAATAACAATAAAGTTTGGTGCCCTCAGTTGGCACCGATCGGCCCAAAATAGGCCTCTGGCTCATGGACTAGAAGGAAGAAAGAGTGGATGAGAGAAAGAAGGAATGTAATCACAAAAGAGGGATAGAAAGAAACGAAGTTAAGAAACAGAAAGAAAGGAACAGGCAAATAGGAATGTCGGATGCTAAAAGTTCTGATACTGAAGTCTTGTTGTTGCAGGTCGGACACCAGCCTGTCGTCTGACACATGCTGGCCGCAGCAGGAGAGGTGTGACTGCATGCAGAGCGTCTCGGAGATGGGCGACCCGGATGAGGAGGAGGTGCAGCGGGACCCCAGGGCCAGCTCAGGCACGCTCCTTGGGGAGGCGCAGGTGGACCCGCGCAAGTACTCGCACAGCAGCTCGGCCGAGCGCTTCCTGGAAGGCTCACACTCCTCCCTGGAGCGTGCCTGCGGAGGCGGCACGGGCGTCTACGGCGAGCTGGACTGCGGCCGCTCGTGCGACTACAAAGTGGGCTCGCCGTCGTACCTGGACAAGATCGCGTGGCGCGAGGGCAAGCCCCAGAACTACTCCGAGCCCAAGCTCATCCTGGACCTGTCGCACTGGAGGCGCAACGGGCGGCCCAGCCCCCGGAGGAGGAGTAGTGCAGAGGAGGAGGAGGAGGAGGTGTCAGCGTTGGCCCCCGAGGAAGAGCAGCCGGGGGACCTGTTTCAGGAAATTTCGCGCTGGGTGGAGAGCACGCAGTCTCGGCTGCACTCGCCCAGCCCGCCTCAGGAGACCCCCGTCACACCCAACTCACCCCCGCTGCCCCTCTCCCCCACGCTGCTGCCGCAGAGCGCCCTCGGACGCCACAGTGCCGCCACCATGCTGCTGCGCGCCACCCCTGAGTTCATGCAGGAGGAGGAGGAGGAGGAGGAGGAGGAGTACGACGATGACGACGGCAGCAGGAGGATCAGGCCCTGTCGCTTCACCTCCGCTCCCCCCTCACTGCTGCCATCCTCTCCGTCGTCCCCCACGCCAGGCCCCTCGTTTGCCTACCCCCACAGGACCCAGAGGACAGGTGCTACGCCCCCTCCTCAGACGCCCCCTCCCGCCGAGAAGCTCCAGTCGCCGTTCGATCTGGATATGTTCATCTCGCGCGCGCTCAAACTGTGTGGCCAGAGCGACGGTCTGGGAGGCTCCGGTCCGGCCGCAGCCAAACGGCCCAACATGAATGTTGTTCCAGGGCTGGCGGACCACCGTCCGGCCTCGCCTGGGCGCAAAGAGCACTGGTCAAGCATGGCCCAGTGAAATGACTCTGAGGCTGGTGATGTGTCTGGTCTCCTGTCTGCAGTAAGTAATGGCTTCATTGCTGAGAAATGCCACTGCGATGAAGCAACAACACTGCTTGAATCAGTCCAAGAAAACTAGGATAGGTGTTTTCAGATCACACGCTGTTCCTTCCAGGCACGTATGTGGCGCGTAAGCAGCATGTGACTGATAATGTGCATGATAGGAATGATGATTTGCAAAGTTCCACTTCAAGTTTTAACAGAGGGAAGATCATGTTGCCTTTAGGTGCTTCTGTGTTATGCACAAGATACAGTACAAAGCTGATTTTTCTCCAAACATCATTTCTAAGAAACAGTAACAAAGCAGTATGACATCTTATGGAGAGTAGACAAATGTATTCTGACTACTCAAAAAGAGGATGCAAACTGGTATTGGTAACACTAAATTCTGAATGCATTTAACTTTATTTACTGGACAGTAGGATTGTAGCATTTGAACTCATCTCAACCCAAGAGAACTGCTTGGCTATCTGATGCTGTTAATATCACTGTAATGTTACACTGTTAACATTATTGCTGAGCTTCCCACACTGATACTGTGTAAATTTGTACATTTACTTTAGAAGTTGTGTTCCAGCTATATTGAAACATTCCTTATCTGATGTTTGTTAGTGTTTGGCAGTGGTCTATAATATGGTTTTACCGTTATACCATTTTAAGAGTGTTTTGTTGGAGCTTTCACCTCTAGCCCTGAAGCAATATTTACAATCTTTCTTAGAAGGCCACAGCGTATTTTATTGCAAATAAAAACCCAAACGCCGAAATGCTGCAGCCATCTCAAAAGATGAACAGTACAAGAACAATCTGCATAGACATGCATTGATAATGCACTCTCATACCATAACTCATGTCACATGATCCAGAAGATGAATTGGTTTAATCACACTAAAGGTTCTTTAAGTCTGAAAATAAGTTTTAAACTTTCTAGATAAACAGCTGAAGATTTTTGAATCCATGCAAGGTAATGAGAAAATGACATATAGGACTACATCAGGTTTCTGAAGAGCACAGTCTACAAGCACTGCCAGATCAGTACAATGGATCTCCAAGGTAGAATACTCTGTAATAGAGTAATTGAGTCATGTCATTGCTCATTTATGCCACTCAGCAATAATATAATAATATGAATTATAGTAATATTATCATAATTATCATAATAATTCTAACATGATTGCTTTGATTGATTTTTTTTTTTTCCAGAAATAAACTGACGTGCCTTTGTGTTTTCCTGTGCTTCCAGCACAATTTTTTTCTCATTTTTTGCATGGTACGTGGAATATTGCTTTAGATCTGATCAACTCTTCATGACATGTGTGACATATTTGCTGTTGGTACTGATATGTAATCTTACGAGTTCTACCATATTTTGTCCTTTGGATGTAACATCTTTTGTGGACGTCACATGACGTTTTACTCTGTGCAGTTTCTACTTTTGCTGACAAGTGAAAATTAAAATTTGCTGATATATTTTGTTGGAAAGTGTTTGTTCAATAAACGCTGACATCAGTACTTTTGTGTATGGTCATTAATCCCCCTCTTATATTGGATCATAATAACAGCATTATAAAGATTGAATTGGTGTTCACAACATTGATACTAAATTCTTATTGAAATCATTTGTGTAAGAATTATTGTGTTTCTTGTGTAAGAGGATGAACAAACATACACACAGAGACACACACACACACACTGTTTAAAGAAGCGATAAAAACAGAAAGCCTTCTTTTGGCCTACTCAGCATTTGACTTCACTATGGTCTTCCTGAGCATATTTTACAAAGGTGTTTCTCGCAGAATAGTGCAAACATGTCCTATTGAGGATTCAGAAAAAAGCAGTAGCTCCTAACTGCAGGTGGCTAAGAACATCAGAATCTAGTTTGAGGAACAGACACATAATGGCAGCTGGCAGCTTTATTAGGCTATAGGACCTAGAAAACAGCAGTCTTCACTTAAATAGTAAAGAGACTCTGGAATGCTGACTTTCTAGGCATATCCTCGACTGGCCAATGAAATGCCAAGACAAATGGGCGGGGAAATTATTTAAAAAATGATCTGAGTTGTAAGTGTTAAGATCACAGAGAACAAACTTTGCAATATATCATGAAAATATAGCCTACTGGAGGAGTCCTTGCATGCACCATCTGAGGATAAAAGTAAGGGGCAGGGCTTGCTTTTCTGACAGCGCTGCAGGTAAGGATGTGCAGAATTCAGTTTTTCAGTTTAGTTTTTAGTTTTTCAAGTAATTCAGTTTTACTTCACAAAGCATGCCTTATATCAGTGGTTCTTAAACGTTTTGTCTGGCAGCCCCCCAAAAACATGGGCCAAGTCTCGCGAGACCCCTTCTCTCTAACCGGCGGAATTTGGTTTCGAAATGTTGTGAGATGGGCTTTGGAAGCAGAGGCAGAACATATCAACACCATATCACACTATATCAACACCAAAGGCATTATGGCAATGGCAGCCTTTGACTAAAAACCTTTAGAAAAATGTATTTAATCCAGAGTGCAAATAATTTTGCGACCCCTCCAATATTTTTGGCGACCCCCAGTTTAAGAACCACTGCCCTATAGACACTCAACTGGAGCGAGTTTCATTGTCAATAGCTCGAACAGATCCCAACCTACTTGGGGGGAAAGCAGTTAAGATGGAGTCCTACACATTTTGAATGCTGAAACGAATGGTTATTCTAACTTTTGAATGGTGGTGTTGTACATGTATGATACAATGCTGTAGCCTACTGGTTTCACATAGTTTCACCTCTGTTGACAGATTACAGTAGGCTACACACAATGCTCAATGTAGCTAAACAGCACCATCTATGGAGTCAACCTAGTAAATACAACTCAACAGCAGCCCATGATTTTCTTCAGTTTTTTTATTTTTTTTATTAAGATAATTTAAAGAAACTGGCAATCAATCACAAGTCCTTGTGATACAGCTGTAACAGAGAGGGCCTACCTGTATAATGTTTTATGCGACTGTACTATGCGTTTGGTGATAAAGCATGGGCTTGTTAGGTTAGGGCTAATTCGATTTTGAAACTAATGAAAAGATGCGGTTAAACGATGTGTAAAAAGGATAATAATTGTATCAAGGACTACGTACGTGACTTTGCCACTGTATAATCCCATTCGGAGACTGGCTTCACCACGGCAGATCATTTATTACTAGGGGGCTCTGTACAGTTTCAGATTCAGAATGCGCTCTTCCGATTGGCCAAACCTTCGGGCTCTCTCTAACAGAAGCCTTTGCTGTGCCGCCTGGTGTAGTATTCATTCGTGATCACCAGTCTCTGACAGCCTCTTCTCCTACTGGCTGGAAGGGCTGTAGGTTGTCGGCAGCTTGAATACCATGTCCTCAAGCCGCGAGTGAAGGGAAAATAAATAGATATATCCTCATTTAAAGGTGAGTACAAATTAATGAATCACAGAAAGAGAATTTTAGATTAAATATTCAGTTTGCTGATAAGGTCTGTAGCCAGCTGCGTAGCGCTTGCTAACCAACGTTATGTTAGATGGTGGCAAAGCAAAGCTCGCTAGCGATACAAAAGCAGACGTCAAGTTAGCAGACTGGCTAACTGTTTCGCAGGGGTTTTAGTGAGATAAACGTAGTCTAGTGAATCGACAGCTCGTTTGTCCTCTCGCGTCTTCCTTTGTTTTCCATCCGTGTGTCCTTTTCATCACAGCGCCACAGGTTTGAGCGCTATCATGGCTATTCACTATTCAGTCTTTTTCCTCCCACCAAAAGCGCATGACATTTTGACAGCGATTTGAAATCGCTTCCTGTCATCCTCCTTCATGAAGTTAAAGTTAACGTTAATGGTTAATCGCCACATTCTCATTCATTTGCAAGGCTTTAGTTAGTCTAAGAAGAACGTGCAGCTGTTAATGAATTGTAATTGGATGTTTACTGGAGGTTACTCCAACTGAAGTTTTCCTGGAAATCTTTCCTTTGTGACTTCAAAATCTCACGGTGTCTGATTGTTTTGGGCACTTTCCTAAAATAGGCATCTGCCAGCTGTTAAATGGCGAGCTAAATGTCAGGCTAGGGTGAGGGTTACTGTGGCTCAGGAACAGACTGTTTGTGGGGCATTTTAGGGTGTTTCAAACGGTTACTTCGGCCTGAGTGAGGAAATCACTGTTGTAAAGGTTTATTCTTTGGCTAACACACATTACCTTGGCCTTAGAGAGTGTCAACATTCAACAAATATTGAATACAACTGAAATAATTGCTGCTGTTCTTACTGAACATTGAAGAACTAATGTAAGATATACTAAGGGGATGCATCACTTCCTCTATCACTTTATACATCGTAAAACCATTGTCAGTGTGCAGACAGATGCCACTGAATGTGCACTTTGTCTCCTAGACAGGTTGGCAGTAATAAAAAACATACCTTAATCTCTGTATGAAGTAAAAGGGAGTGGATCGCTTCAGGTACAGTGTGGTATGAGAACAGGAGTGGTCTGTGTTTGTAGAGGCATTGTTAGTCATCCCGCAACGCTCAAGAGTCTAGACCATTCTTTAAGCATCAATTTACCATACTTTAAATTCCAAACTCTCCACATTTGAGAGCAGTTTTCAGCAGTTGATGTGGAATTTCAAACTGCTTATTTTTGTGATATACCCCTTGTTACTCATGTGGATGTTACATTCCAGCACACACAGCACAGGGGAAACTGCTGAAAGTGAATTACTATCAAGTTAATATCAAACTATCAAATTGGTTACCAATGTGCTGGCCTACTGTGTGATTTGATCATTTGAGCTGCTTTTATGGGCAATTAAGTTAACTTCCTGCTTAGTATTTTTGTCTGGAAACTATCCTCACTTTACCTTTACATCTAAGTGTGGCACCCATTTGATTGGAGATTGGATGACACCGTGGTTGTGAGTCTACACCGCCTGTATGCCAGCACCTTGCGTAGACACTATCTATAATGTTACAGCTAGTCCAGACTTAGTCTATCTGGAGTGTCAACGTTGTATCATGTACCTGCTTTCAAGGGAACAAGGCAACTAAGGCTGACCCCAGATGACCTTATTAGAGTGAATGTGAAATGTCACCACCTCCTTCCAGGTTTCAGACCTTTGCTTAATCCTTTGTGATGAAATATACAATGTTTCAAAACAGTCAGGGCAGCTCACTGTGATGTGTGTGGTCGGCATTCACAGTGGTTAGTGGATTAGACTTGGACTTGGAGCAGTCCTGAAGGTTTCTGGTTTCAGTTGTGCTTTGCTGAAGCAATGTTTTAGACAATTATTCTCCAGAGTAACCTCAATGGGCTTCCTGTTCCTCCCTGTTGTTATCCAATGTGCTACTCTGGATAGTTGGCATTTGGCAGCAGCTGAAAATAACGTCTCTTATCAACTGAATAAATAATCGGACTATCATGTGATCACAACAGTAACTAAAGACTGCTTCAATGCGGTATTAAATTACACATGATGGAACAACACAAGAAACATGTACAAGAACTTGTACCAAAAAAGTACTGATTTGCTTCCAGTAAATTAAGTTAAAGTAAGTTGCTTGAGAGTGTATTTTTTTTTTCTCACAGTTGTTCTTTACTTGCACCCAAAGACTTAAGTTTAATTTTAGCGCACTGCTTATTTGTTGGAACAATACAAGGGCCTTAAATGTGGGGCCGTGTATGTTTGCGTTTGACTTTGTCACAGTCATTATACTAACTAGGCCCACTTTCACATAAGGGGAATCCGAGCATTTGTGTGGCATTTGAGGTCTCATGGTAAAACTCCAATACTAAACAACCTTTAAGTTGGAAGATTAAAGACAGTCACTAGAAACCCCCCCGCCCCCCTTGCATCAGATTCAGCTGTAAATTACTTCTCAACCCAGATTACAATCTGTCTGTTCTTATCAGTGGGCGTAATCTCTTGTGGAGACCTGCTGTCAGTGACCAGTGTGTCTGTCCTAGATGGGCTTCTCTCTCCATGTGCAGTGAGAACATTGTATAAGGTCAAGACACGGGGGAGGGGTCCGCTGTCGTCATCACTGGCCTCCTGCATATGTTCCTCTGCAGTGTGTTCCTCTCTGAAGAGGGGAGGGGGGAAGGGCAGCCTCATAATTCAGCAAATGCAATAAGCAAAGTGTGTGTGTGGCAGTGGTGTGAATACTGATGACTGTGAGCTTGCCACTGGCCCTGTAGGCTATAGCTGAACCAAAGTCATGACTATTCTGTGTGTGTGTGTGCGTGCGTGTGTGCGTGAGAGAATGCTCACATGTCACATGTGTATGGAGGCGATGGTGGTGGTTTCCCTGCCTTTGTTAAACTCAGGAAAGGAAGAAAGCAATGATGTCTAAAAGTGCTCACTCATGCAACGTCACTGAGACCAGTCACTAGTCTCTACTGTATGCATGAGTGAGTACAGAGTCGTTCTGCCTAGACCTCAGTAACCTCTCTTCCCTCAGAGAACCACTACCACAGTCATCCATCCAGCAGTCATGCTGTCCAGGTTGAGGTTCACTGTGCGCCCATGCGTGGCCGCCAGCCGATGGGTCCACACCAAGGAGAAGGGCAAACCCCTCATGCTGAACCCCCGCACCAATAAGGTAGGTCTTCTTCACACTTTATGAGGATGGCAACAAAGAAACAGAGTTGATTTTTGCTTGTTGTTTTAATGCGCCAAAATAGTGGATTAGGCTGTTGCACAACTGGTGATACTTAACCATACGATTTATGAATATCTATTTCAAGTGTTGCAGTGTAATTACAAACCGTAAATGCAATAACTTAGCTGCTCTACAGTACTGTAACTAGCTCCTATCTTAGGTCAAACATAGGTGAAATTAAATCAGAATGGATAAGAAATGGTTAATGATTCCTGAAGTACAGTCCGTACCACTAGATACATCCTAAATGTTTGAGCCTGGAGTGCATTACAAGCGTGACTCGACACAAAATGGGTGCATGCATTGCAATGAGGTAACCCCAACTCTGATTGGTGGAGAGCCCAACTCCCCCGCTCAGTATTGTGCAGTCCCTGATAAACACCAGGCGCTATGGTTTCCATATGTTGCCTGCTCCGGCTTGCTTGACTTTCAGGCAGACGTGCTCCCTAACCACTCGCTCAGGTCGCCACTGCGGCCCCAGAGCATCTGAGAGTGCATGTGGACAGCTGAGGGGTGTCTCTCTGAGGACTCCCCTTATTGGTTTCATGGCCAGCTGCCCCTTACACACACACACACACATATCATCTTCCCGACACCTTCCTCTTCCTCTACTCGGTCTACAATTCCTCAAAGGTTTCCACCAGTTTCAGTTTAAGACGTGCAGTGGTAATGACTTAGAGTAGCCTATTGCTATCATCTCAGACTGGAAACCATAATGCAAAATGAATCAGCCACTCTGAAGGGCAGAACAATTAGTGACCAGTAGTGATGCCATTGTGGCTAAGTGTGATGACATTGAAGTGATGCATTTAGAAAATGTAGGCATAATAACAACATCGGCAGCACTGCTAGAGCTAGGCAAAGTGATACAAACAGTATTGGCAAACCTTGAAGAATTAAAGTCGGATCAAGAAGAATGTATACATTTATTCAACAATGGCCAACACATTATGTCCCTACTGGCAACAGGGTTTGGGAAAGTGTATATAATGTCCCATTAGTGGGGAAGTTGGAAGCATGTCAATCCCATATTGGAAATTGTGTAAAGCTTGTGTAAAGGCTGATCCAGTGGTTTCCAAATTAACCTGTGCTAAATTAACCAGTGCATGCCTGTTAGGATGCATGCCAGACCGCATTCACAGAGTGCCAGTTGTTGTTACAGGCTACTACTGAGCTAGCTAACCTTCATACACAACATTAAATATTTATGAAAGCAACTGCTGAAATAGTTCCTCTGTGCTGTTTACTCAGTTGCATGGTTTTGTTTTGGTTATGGTGTCCCTTTCTGCCAGTTATTAGCGTATTGCACCAGTGCTGCATTAGTGCATGAAGAGCTAACCTCACAAAGCCATTTCTTCTGCATTCTTATCACATAATAAGGCCCGTGTCACAGTGGAGGCTTGCTGTGTTGTCACAAAACCATGTAATGCTAGACAGCTCGTGATAGAGCTGTCATACCAAGCCAGTGTTTTAGTGCCAGCTTCTAGCACCTGTCTGATTCTGTTATTGTAGCATAAATAGCACAACACTCATCAAGTCATCACTCTTTCTTTCTCTCCCTCTCTCTCTCTCTCTGTCATCATCATCCTTTTTCATTGTCCTCCTTCCAGGGAATGGCCTTTTCGCTGCAGGAGCGTCAGATTCTCGGGATCCAGGGCCTTCTTCCGCCCAAAATCGAGACCCAGGACATCCAGGCCACACGCTTCCAAAAGAATCTGTCGAAAATGTCTGACCCATTGCAGAAGTGAGACTTGCCACGTCATGAACTTGCAGTTTCCTGTAGTCGCAAGTTGGCTCATTGTGATGTGAAATGATTGCAATGTCTAGACGTGATTTATTAACTCGGTGAACTTGCTGTTCCACATGACTTTAGGCTATGTTTTTGCATATATACCTTTTTCTCTGTGTAGCGTTTGGTAGGTCGTGTTCATGCAACTCGTCTGTGTTCAGGTACATCTACCTGATGGGAGTCCAGGAGCGTAACGAGCGCCTCTTCTACCGGTTGCTGATGGAAGACATCGAGGACCTCATGCCCATCGTCTACACGCCCACAGTCGGACTGGCCTGCACACAGTATGGACACATTTTCAGGAGGCCAAAGTAAGTTCACCACTGACCACCTGCAGATATACTAGTTCCACAACACTAGGAGCCGAATTGCATTGCTCACACTTGCGCTCCTAAAGTACATGCTCAAGGAATTGAATCCAAGGAGATATGGGCGTCTTGCCTGTCTTTCTACTACCTCATAAAAGTACCCTAAGATGGCTGCAAGGGTGCAAGTGAAAGCAATGTGATTCAGCCTACAACTGTGCCTCTTGAGGTCTCTTGAGCTGGAAGATATGGACCCTTTCAAGAGAGTTCCATTATCAGCATCATAGTTGGCCCCACAAGACTTCCGTTTTAACATTCCATATGTTATCTTAATGCAGAGGAAGTAGATTGGGGCCCAAATAGAACGTTCAAGCATTGTTTTTGTTTACCTTGTTGAAAGGGTCTATAGAGATGGAGCTAGGATTTTGAAGTGAATAGTTCAAGCCTCGCCATTGTTTTCTGTAGAGGTCTCTTCATATCCATCATGGACCGAGGTCACGTGCGCTCCATCCTGGATAACTGGCCTGAGACTGACGTAGCGGTATGTGCATGTGGCTCTCAGCTTGTTGCATTTGACTCCGCTTTTCACAAATGGCTCCAATTCGCCACACTGCTGCTCTGTTCCTCACCTGCACGTGTTGCGTTACCAGGCTGTAGTGGTGACGGACGGCGAGCGCATCCTGGGCTTGGGCGACTTGGGTGTGTACGGGATGGGCATCCCGGTCGGGAAGCTGTGCCTCTACACGGCGTGCGGTGGAATCAGGCCAGAGAAATGCCTTCCCGTGTGCATCGATGTGGGAACAGACAATGAGGTCAGTGGGCATGGCTGGAGCGTTAGCACACCGCCGCTGCTGCTAATGAATGTCTTTTGTTGTTGCGCTAACCGCTATAGCCCTGGGGGAGGCTTTAGCATAGCTGTTTTAGCAGATACCCTCTCACCCTTTAAAAAGAGCTATTTTAGTCGGTGGACTGCTGTGTTTTTATTTTTTTTTGTTCACCTCCGACAAGTTTCTC
Source organism: Alosa alosa (assembly GCF_017589495.1). Lineage (NCBI taxonomy): Eukaryota > Metazoa > Chordata > Actinopteri > Clupeiformes > Clupeidae > Alosa > Alosa alosa. The sequence continues at coordinate 19,248,901 of NC_063193.1, read as the reverse complement.
AGCACTGCAGCCACTGGCACAGCATACAAAGCTGAAATGAGCCTGCCGCAGATGAGCATGCAAACTCTAAAACTCACACCCTGTTGTGAACCTATTGCTTTCTGGTGAAGCAGAAAGGCCAAAGAGGGGGTAAAGCTATGAGTGCTGGTGTGATTGTTCCTCTCACACTCACAGACTCTTGAGTGCTGGTGAGATTACTCCTCTCACACTCACAGACTCATGAGTGATGGTGAGATTACTCCTCTCACAGTCACAGACTCATGAGTGATGGTGTGATTACTCCGATCACAGTCACAGACTCATGAGTGATGGTGTGATTACTCCTCTCACACTCACAGACTCTGCTGAAGGACCCTTTCTACTCCTTTTTACCCTTTATTATCGTAAAATGGCAAAAAAAGTAACCCAGCAAGTCTTTGTCGTGAGGTGAAGATCACTGGTTAAGGACTGAAAAGAGGATACAAGTCTTGCACCTTCAGGCTTTCTTCAAGACTCCTCTCTCTCTCCCCTTGCAGACTCTGCTGAAAGACCCCTTCTACATGGGCCTGTACCAGAAGCGAGATCGCTCTCAGCTCTACGATGACCTCATTGATGAGTTTATGGAGGCGATCGTGGAGAAATATGGCCAGGACACCCTGATTCAGTTTGAGGACTTCGGCAACCACAATGCATTCCGCTTCCTAAAGAAATACAGGGAGAAGTACTGCACCTTTAATGATGATATCCAAGGTTAGTCACAGCATATATCTACATTGTGCATTGTGTGTTTTTAAAGAATACTTGTTAATCTTCTGAGTAGCAATGTGTAGTATTTTGAGAATGTGACCTTACTTTCCACTGTATGCAGTAAGTAATGGTTCTTTGTTTCAGGCACTGCATCAGTTGCTCTTGCTGGGCTGTTGGCTGCTCAAAAGGCTATTGGGAAGCCCATCACTGAGCACAATGTGTTATTTCTGGGAGCTGGAGAGGTAAAGATAAAGATTCAGATTCAGATTAAAAAAAAAAATACATAAAGAACAAGATCAAGATTTGTTTGTTTTTTTCGTTCTCAATGGCTTAATGAATGTAGAACAGCCAAGTTGAAATGCATGTACAGCAATCTAAAGCATTAAAAAAGCCAAACAAAAATGAATAAACCAGGACGTGATTTTATGTTATTTCTTCCACTTAGGCAGCTGTGGGCATTGCCAACCTTATCACCATGGCGATGACGGAGGCTGGCATGCCTCAGGCGGAGGCTAGGAAGAGGATCTGGTTGTTTGACAAACACGGCCTACTGGTGCAGGTCAGTTTGCACTGGATTTCAATTTGGTCAATCAAGGAGGCCTAATAAATACTGTTGCGGGATCTGATGCCATTTCATCCCCGCATAAAGTACACTTGAACTTCTGAGGAGCAGGATGGTTACATGCACTTATTTAAATAGAAAAACAATGTGAAGGAAATTAAAATAACATTTTCTACATATTTTCTACTCGATAACTGGAATACTGCTGTATTTTAGAGGAAATTCTCCCCGCCCCCTTTTTTGTCTCACATGGGAAGGGTAAATGAGTCATGTACATAGAAACTAGGTTGCCTTAGAAAGCGTAGGGCCTTGGCCTTAATATGTGTGTATGTGTTCACAGGGCAGACCAGAGGGCACAGACAGTAACCAAGAGGCGTTTGTACACTCCAGTCCAGGAGAGGTCAAGAGCTTCTTGGATGCAGTCAATGTTATTAAGCCCACAGCTATCATTGGTAAGAAGCAGTTCTGTTCTGTTTGCATTGTCATTAGCTCAATTTCCAATAGACCCTTTCAACCTTTCAATCTATTCCTAGAGGGCTTCTGGTTGAAACGTGCAAAACCAGATACTTTGAAATTAAAATCCACTTGGACCTCAGCGTAATGCTCTACAAAATGTCAACTGTAAAACTTGTTTTTTACATTTTTGTTTGTCCCAAAGTTACCCATAGCTCAATGCTGTTTTCTGTGTCACCGGAAATGCCTTAAGAACACACATGTTTGTGTATGCAGTTGAAAGGGTCTATTGGTTACGTACTTCTGCCAGGCCGGAGGCTCAGAATACAACTACTGAAGAGCTGTTTCAGCAGTGGAGTGTTCTGCTATGTTTTTTCCTTGGTAGAGGAAATATATGAAAGCCATGGCCATAGCTTTCAGTATCTGATCAGATACAACTGATAAACCTGACCTTATTATAGCATTAAGTGTTTTCGCTCTCAGATAAGGTCCTAAACTATGAATACTCCTGCTTATTTCCCTCAAACATCTGTGTGTTTCTCACCTTCTTAAAGCTGCCCTGTGTGGTACTGTTGGAATCCTGAAACATGAAACTGAAAAAAAACTTATGTCTGGAACTGTCCCAGGCTCTATAATTAGTAACCACCAACGTCAGCTTGGTGTTTGTCCCATTAATCGGGATCCCTGCTTACTGGACTCCTACTGGTTTTGGTTAATGTGGAAGTGACTGGTGGTTTTATGCTGTGCACACACAAAATAACTCAAATTAAAGGAAGGGTTTGGCCAAAGTCATCTAAGACTGCTAACGTCACACATAGCAGCTTTAAGTGTAATCTTCTCTGGGAATACTTTTGCATAAGAGAGTTGAGACAACAGTTTTGATAACAGCAGCATGTCTATCTTGCCTCAAGGATCAGTGCCATCACATAGAGTGGGTTTACTCTGGCTGGAATGAAGGCACCCATGTGTCATGTAGCCTAATGTCATAAAAAAGTGTCATTATATATTATTTCATATAACATACAGGTGCATTTCAGAAAATTAGAATATCATCGAAATGTCATTGCCCTGCCCAGATTGGGAGATTAAAGGCTCAGGAAACCATTGCCAGAGTTTTGACTTAATTAGCTGATTAGAGCTCTTCTCATGTCAACATTACAGTTTACACCTCCTGGTAATCAAAATTCCAGCATCTCAAAATAATTACAATAAAAAAACTGATAATACAGTAATCATCAAGATTAGAATAATCAAGATTAAAACAAAAAGAGGCTTGACATATTTTACTATATGTAATGAATATATATTATATGAAAGTTTAATTGAATATGCAATTGAGCTTTTTGAAATAAATTATGGGAAAAAATGAATTTTTCCACGATCCACTAATTTTCTGAGATGTGCCTGTATTTATGACTGCACATCCCAAATCTACTATCCTAAAATACAAATAGCATACGCTTTATTACAACAGAGGATTCGGATCATAAAGGCAATGTATACATGAAATATGTCTCCCTGTCTTTGCATTGTGAAAAACAGGTCTGTTGTAATACGCTGTTCTTTTCACAGGTGTGTCGGGGGCAGGGCGACTCTTTACACATGATGTCATCAAAGCGATGGGCTCCCTGAATGAACGGCCAATCATCTTCGCTCTGAGCAACCCCACTAACAAAGCAGAGTGTACAGCAGAGGATGCCTATACACTAACAGAGGTACACACACGCGCACGCAGACATTCGGCTTGTCTAGAGATGCCACACATGTCAGAACTGACTCTGTATTACTGTGACACTTGACACATTAATATAGAAAATGATTGTTTTGAAGATAATTATAAAATCATTACATCTATATTATATAACATACTTATTATGCTGTAGGAAATGTGACACTAATTCAAGCTGACATTGAAGGAAAATTGATTTCCTTTTGTTTGTGCATTCTTCTTTTCTCTCGCTTGACAGGCAGTACTTTTCTTTATGCAGTTTCTCTTTGCGGTTTCACATGTGCTTTTCCCTGACGCTTTGGTTTTGTCTCTCCTGTGTGTTCTCAGGGAAGATGCCTATTCGCTAGCGGTAGCCCCTTTGACCCGGTCACATTGCCAGATGGCCGTGTACTGACTCCTGGTCAGGGGAACAATGCTTACATATTCCCAGGTGAGGCCCCGTGCAGCCACATGCAGCCACAGGCACCAACTAGGGTATAATGCCACTGAAGTTGATAACAACGGGTTTATTTGAATACATTTGCAATTGTATTTGGTGCCATTTTATGAGGTACTGTATGTCCCTTAGAGTTGCCCTGACAACATTATATTTTGACCCCACAGCTGGTCAGAACTCTACATTTGATAAGGAGGGTGTCAGTCTGCACAACGGAAATGGAAATGCACAATGCAATTCGCCTTTTCTTTAGCTGAATTTCATGAATGCGCCTGAAATATGCAAATGAGTGGATGAAATCCTAGCTATTGTCCAGTCAGTGCAAGCTTCATTCTTGACCCAGCTCCTCATCCGTACACTTGAAGAACACACAGACTTGTGCAAATAATCGACTCAATACCTGTGGGGATTGTTGATTCTCATGGATACATGTAAGAGCTTAGAGATCCAAGCTGTTAATGAAGAAACTTGCATTGAGCTGTTTAATCTCATGGATCTTTTCCGTCAGTTATTCATTGCTTCAGACTCCTCAGCAAAGTTAGTCATAATTGAGGACTTAAAAGATGGAAATGAAACAAGGGAAGAGGAATTTGTCAGAAGACCCTATGAAACTAAGCGCTGTCATCAAAACGGCCACAGGAAGAAGGCGCCATTTCTATTAAATAGCAACTCGCTACATTTTAGGCACTGGGCTGTAACCTGTAAGCACATATTTTTTTCTTCAAATTCCTTCGGGCTGCTAGTACACTACTCTCTTGTTTAGTGTTGTGGAAATTTACCATTGACAATAAACAAGCTACGGTAGGCCCTCTACAGTTGCAGCTTCATTTATACACAACACATTTATAGGGCAGGTCAAACCCAGAGACACAGGAGTCTCTGTGTGGAACTTCCTTCCAAAACTTTCCCTGACTGGGGTCATGGATTTTGGAGAAACACTTATAATGGCTTTCGAATTAATGACTACGTCTCTTAGATATTTATTAATGTCCAGGTCTCATGTCCGTGTGCTCTCCGTGTTTATTTTGAAGGAGTGGCTTTGGCTGTGATCCTCAGTGGAGTGAGGCACATCAGTGACACAGTGTTCCTGGAGGCAGCTAAGGTAAGCAGTACCTTAGAATCACAGACTTCTAGCATACCACCCTATCCTCATTATGGCCACTGCCCTGGGGAAATGCACCACTCTTATTGCACTGCTCATATGAATAGACCCTGGCCGACCAGGTGACCGAAAACGAGATGAACCAGGGAAGGCTGTACCCACCTCTGTCCAACATCAGAGAGGTGTCTGTCCACATGGCAATCAAGGTGAGTGAGTGTTGCACATTAGAACATTAGTCAGCCTGGACTTTCACTAGACACTCAGGAAATATGCATATAACATATTGATATTTAATACCAAGTCATACTCAATCTCAATCTCTCCCCCTTTAGGTGGTGGAGTATGTGTATGCAAAGGGAATGGCCTTCCGCTACCCAGAGCCTCTTGATAAGGAGAAGTTTGTGCGGTCAACTCTTTGGAACACCGACTACGACTCTTTCCTCCCGGATATCTACAACTGGCCTGGGGTGTCCCACAAGCCCTTAAAGTAGAGGGCCGATGGGGACGGAGCACTTGGGACAGGTTATGGTGTGGCGGACAGACAGACGGGTTAGGGAAGGTGCTAGAGAAAGGAAGCGTGACTAAGACAGCAGTGGATTTGTAGGGTCACCATCACCTCAGTAGACTCAGGCCATCAAACATGAAATGGAAAAGCCAGTGAAAATGGCACACACTCCATGGTCAGTGGTTTTAGCCCTAACTACTCGTCTCACTTTTCTATGCTCTGATTTGTCATATCCTAATGTATTCCCTTTACCTTGGGCACATGAGGCTTCTTATTTTCAGTTTTTATATCGGTTACACTTTAAGCCAAGCATACACACTCCCCACATATGAGATCAGTTCTAAAATGTATTTGAAACGGGGTTTAATTATTTTTCTATTACTTATTTAATTTGTCTTCATTCAGTCCGCATTTCAATGTATTGCATTACATGTTGTAACAAAGCAGGAAAGAGTATGAATTCAGATTTGATTCTTCAGGAGACACTGAACATTAAAAAGACCAGTATTGTGCAGTGGACTTTAAGAATGATCTTTAGTCTCATTAAACTTTTGAGAGAGCTGTGGATTGTCATTACAAATATATTTTTAAGAACTCTAGTGTCCAATGCAATGTTGTAATGTCCCCTGTTGTGTCCTGATGACAATACATACAAATAACCCTCATCAGCTTTGAAGACAGAATTGCAGTCAAAGGTAGAATGAGATGTCTGGACCTGTTTCCTTCAAGTACCTGTACTCACTGTTTTTCTGGGCAGGACAGATAAATATGCCCTTATACAATGTTGCATATATGCCACAGTTACACATATCAAATAGATGTCAGCATGGGCATTGGCACATTTCTTGCATAATTTGCAATACACCATTGGCTAAATGATATCTTATGTAATGCCTAGATCACTAGCGTAGACACTTCACATTCTTAAAAAGGTCAGGGAACAGATGATGGTACAGCATGGAATGCATTTTTCCCTGGCTGACCCTCTCTGAAGTGCCTGTGTAGATTTCGAGAGACATCTTGCTCATCAACCATTCCGTTACCGAGCCAAAGATTTCAGCGCAATTCTTGTCATTCTTTTTTAAATTATTACACTGCTGCAAGGTCTGAAACTGATTTTAAGATCACTTCAATTGAAGAGGCACTTAACACTATTATTATTGATGTCATATCATAACCTACATATTAATGCCTGTGATGTCATTTTTGGTTCATCACTTGTTCATGATTGATGCATTTCACATTTGACATTGAGGTGGGCTATAGACCCTTTCAACAATAAAAACAAAAGCAATGCTTGAACGTTCTATTTGGGCCCCAATCTACCACCTCTGCATTAAGATAACATATGGAATGTTAGAAAGGAAGTCTTGTGGGGCCAACTATGATGCTGATAATGAAACTCTCTTGAAAGGGTCCATAAGTGAGTCACTAGACTGAACAATGGGTTTATTTCACTCTTGTAATTGAACCACCTCTTTCCTGTTCCCTGTCTAGATGACAAACCAGGATTCCACTGGGAATTCCTTTACTTATCAATACCACTTTCACCCAGTGTAACAACGTGAGATGTGAAGTGTTAGTGGTTTTACCCAGTTGTGTCTTTATGTTGTTAACGTGAATGTGTAGTGTTTGTCATGCTGGTTCATCTAGTAAAAGCTCTTTGCCTCACCAGAACGCTGTAAGTGCCCAGGTATTTGTTTGCTTGTGGACCTCTGTGTTTTTGGTATAATTTCTGATATATAGTGGTTTGCATATGTGCATTGTTAATTTGGGGTTTAATGGTTTATTTTCGCTATGCAATGTTGCCTTAGCGTATGAACGCACAAAACAGCACATACACTGGACCAGCTCCTTGTGTGTGCGCGAACAGAATAAATGAGATTTTAGTTTTCAACTCTTTCGCCATGCCTCTTGTGTTTATTGTGTAATTTTGCCTACTGTTTGATAAATGTTTAGGACAATACCTACTAATTAAAACAAAAATCTCTCATTTTTCTCCGTCCTCTTGCACAATAATTAAAAAATATATATATATATACATACATATATATATATATATATATATATATATATATATATATATATATATATATATATATATATACTTTGTGAGTTGACGTTTTACCCTGGATTTTACTATTAACATGTATTTTCACTGTAAATTATATGGTTTTATGTAACAGTCCTTCCAAAACATCTTGAAACGTCGCCCCGCCTTTGTACTCCTGAACGCACCCTTACATCATGTGACAAGAAACGACCAATAAAACCTTCTGATTGATACAAAGACTTCTTGACTATCATCCAATCAGCGATGACGTCGCTCCTTCAACGCAACAACGTGTTGTGCTTGGCAGGAAGCTGAAGCAAACATGTTTTCAGTGACGCTCAGAATCTAAAATTGCCCTTCGTATTTTTAAACTTTTTATTATGTCTATGGACCTGACGTTCCTCGGGACGGGATCAGCATACCCGTCTCCACATCGCGGTGCCTCAGCAGTGGTTCTTCGTACCGAGGGAGAATGTTGGCTCTTCGACTGTGGAGAGGGTACACAGACACAGCTGATGAAGAGTCAACTTAAGGCTGGTAAACAGAATAAGTCAGCAGGTTCTTAATTCCTACCAGATCGCAAATTGTTCTCAGCAGATGAAACATTGGACATGAAAGTTCCTTGAATAAAATGCATTTAGGTATTTTGTGATGCGTTTGTTCTTTCCATGTGTGTTTGTAATTCCACAGTTGTGTTCTCTTTACACAGGTAAAATCAACAAAATATTCATTTCTCATTTACATGGAGATCACCTCTTTGGCTTACCAGGGTTGCTGTGCACTGTGAGCCTCAACTACAGTCCCACGCAACCCCCAAACTGTGTGGACATATATGGCCCAGTTGGTCTCAGGCATTTCCTACGTGTTGCCTTGGAGCTATCAGGCTCTCAGCTCGTTTTCCCTTATGCTGTCCACGAGCTTGAGCCCACCGGGGACCAGTGCCCCCCAGAGGGCCTGCTAAGTCCCACAGTGACACAGAGCAGTGAAAGTCTTCATCCTCAAGAGCGGCCTGGGCGCACCATCTGTTTGGAAGGAGAGAGTGACTGCTACTTGCTTTTCGAAGAAAAACATTTCACAGTAAAGGCTTTTAGGCTCTTTCACCGGATACCATCCTTTGGGTTCTGTGTACAGGAATATGATCGTCCTGGACGTCTTAACACCCACTTATTAAAAGAATTAGGTATGTCTTTTCCATTTTTGTCTTGCATGTCCTGCATGCCATAGGGAAGTAGGCAACTATGGTGTTAAATGGGATGCAATACAGTGTTTGAAAATGTAAAGATTTACAAAACTTGGTGTGGCTATGAAAAGTGCAGGGGAACACAAGGTCAGAACGCCTAAACTTGGATGCCATTACATTGGGGGCCAAATCATTTCTTCAATTTAATATTTACCCTGCATTTAAAACATATCTGGATCTCCATCAAGTTTTGACCACTATCTGTCACTGTCAAAACGGTTGTATCATTTCAGCTAATGCACATTATCACTTATCAGCAACATGTCGACAACACTTCTGCTTGCGCCCACTCACTCACTCACTCACTCACACACTCACACACACGCACACACACGCACACACACATACATACACATGCACATACACATAGACACGCACACACACACACACACACACACACACATGCACATGCACATACACATAGACACGCACACACACACTCTCACTCATTCACTCTCTCATGCTCTCTCTCAAAACAGGACTGACACCAGGACCACTGTATGGGCAGCTCAAAAATGGGGAGACCATTACTCTGGAAAACGGACAGGTAGTGAAACCAAGCGAAGTCCTGGAGCCAGCCATTCCTGGCCGAAAAGTGTGCATTTTTGGTGACTGTAGCTCACTGCTCGGGGAAGGCGGGCTGAAAGCATGTCGTGGAGCAGACATTCTCGTCCATGAGGCGACCCTGGCCGATGGCTTCCAGGAACGAGCTGTTGAGCACGGGCACAGCACGCCAAGCATGGCAGCAGCCGTTGCTCGTTCCTGTGAAGTGCGCCGTCTGGTGCTCTATCACTTTAGCCAGAGATACAAGCCTGTTAGTCTGCAAAAGGACAGTGAAGAGGATGATGTCCTAGAGCTCCAAAGGCAGGCTGAAGATGCATTGAAAGGCACTGCCACAGAGGTTTCGCTGGCTGAGGACTTCCTCACTTTGCCCATACCGATCAAAAGATCAAACTGACCTGAGAATAGGTCACAAAAACCTTGCCACTGATGTGTTTTTATCTTATAAATTATCTGACAGTCATGGATCATTAATTACTTTGCCACAGAAAAGTTTGACTGCAGATTTTATTTTAAATAAAATGACTACACATCAGTAGTGGACATGAGATGTCCATCAATAATATAACTGGTGCACAGGTGCTCTGACCAAACTGAAACCTGTGGGCACTTGTTGTACACAGTTGGGTCCCCTGTATATTAACTTCTGCAATTGTATGCTGTGTCTCACAATAAAGATGAATAATTTTTGTATTTTCGTGTTTCTCTAAAAAAAAAAACTCATCTGTTTTAGGTTTCACATTTCTATATGAAATCAAAGGTAGTGCTGCAAGGTAGGCCTATGTAGCTAAAGGAAACAGTTTTACCATGTTATTTTAATTAAATGGGGAAAACATTCAGGCGATTCTATCGCCGTATAAAACACACACTGCTTTGATGTGTGTTCCCGACTGTCAATGTCGTCAGGGGGTTACTAGCCTACTCATGCGCATATCGCCATGTTTATTGAACTCGGACCAGTCCAGTCGCTGTGAGGAGCGTGCGTGGGCGTCGCTACATGAATCTCAGCTGATGTTTAGCGGGCTACCAGGCTTGCAATCAAGTTTTAATTTTAATTTCGGAATTAACCCTTTCCGAGTGGCATGTGCTGATTCGTTTGTTGTATGATAAGCAAATAAAATACTCTGCAAACTTGCATACGGAGAGAAATGCATTAACCCTCGGAACGGTAAGATTTATTGTTGACTAGCTCACGGCTAACGTTAGCTATTTATTCTGGAAAGGGACGTCGTAGTTAGCAAGCTAACATTAGCTTGATGCTCAGGTTTGCTGTTATAGGCCATGGATTGAAGTATACAAACAGGCATACACACAGATACATATAAATACGCAAGAATTTAACTTAATATTGAACTGAGTTGCGCTTTGCGCTGTCAAGTTAGACAGATATTTATGATCGATTTATTTTTGCCAGTAGCAGTTCTTGTCTGACTGCAACCTAGCCAGCTGATGTTAGCTGACCTGAGCTAACGTCACTCAACGCTAGTATTTAGGCAATTATGTGATTGCTGTTGCGCAGCAAATTAAACGTTGAATATTGCCTTTAGAAGCCAATACAATATTTACGATGGAGAGGATATGATTTAACATGGGTTATTTTCATCTTAACTACAATATACGCGCTGCTCTTTAAAATGTACACAACTGGCTAGATAGCATGCTAAAGCAATTCATTATGGTTAAATGCCCATTATCAAGCTACTTCGCGGAAGCTATGCTAGGTAGCTAGCTATTTACAGTCACGAGAGGTGTTGCGTTCAATGTGTTCCGAATGGAAACAAGGGTTTCCCAACAAGGCCTGCTTTCCAGTGTCACCATGGACCTCCGTGACAACTCTTACCTTTAAGTTGTAACATGTTCATTGCTTCATCACCTACTCCCACTTTACCTAATGAAATTGCCTACATGTTCTTACCCTCACAGCTGGCGGTCAGATGTTGAAGTCCAGTACACTCTTAATACCTACACCTACTCAACAGGGACTAAAGTCTTTTGGCGTGCTGTGATACTCCAATGGAAAGAGCAACAAGTGTGATGAATTGATACATTGGAAACTTTTTTTGCGATTCTGTTGTGTGATCCGAGTAAACAACAAACATCCAGGATGTCAATCACAAACACACCGACCAGTAACGATGCCTGCCTTAGCATTGTGCACAGCTTGATGTGCCATCGACAGGGTGGCGAAAGCGAAAGCTTCTCCAAACGAGCTATTGAAAGCCTGGTAAAGAAACTGAAAGAAAAGAAGGATGAACTGGACTCTTTAATCACTGCTATAACCACAAATGGAGCTCACCCTAGCAAGTGTGTGACAATTCAGCGCACTCTGGATGGTCGACTACAGGTAGGGATGAACACATAGCTCAAAAAGGCTTTTAGAGCAAGACATTCAACTATCTGTTTCTGTGCAGATTGTTGGATGCACTTTGCAGTCTGTGCTTCTGGGTTCATGTATACCATAGTCATTTCTTTGTCAGACCCTGATTTCAATTGTCTTATCGCAGGTGGCTGGGCGCAAAGGTTTCCCCCATGTGATCTACGCACGGTTATGGAGATGGCCCGACTTGCACAAAAACGAGCTCAAGCATGTGAAGTACTGCCAGTACGCATTTGATCTCAAGTGTGACAGCGTCTGCGTCAACCCCTATCACTATGAAAGGGTGGTGTCCCCAGGCATTGGTGAGAGAAACGCTTGTTTCTGTTTTTCCAGTGCATCAAGTACAAACTCTGTGAAGTCTACAGCTGATCTACTACTCACAATATGTCTTCATATCATTTGCAGATCTGTCCGGATTAACGCTAACCAGCTCTGGTAAGTGGTTAGCCAATCATATTATTTAATCAACAGTCAATTTCAAATTGTAGTCTAGTAATGGTTGTTTAGTTATGTACTTTCTGAAACTTTATTTGTGAGTGATTTTGTGTCTGTCACCTTAACACAGATGCTGTATTAGTAAACTCATGTGGTAATATTACATCGGCTGCTGTATGACTTCTACATGACTGCTGCTCCTGACGTTCTTTCTCTCCCTCAGGGCCCAGCTCCGGTTTAATGGTGAAAGATGAGTACGAGTACGACGGCCCGTCTTCCCTGCCCAGCATCGAGGGGGGTCACTCAATACAGACCATCCAGCACCCCCCCTCCACCCGTGCGGGCCCCTCCGAGTCCTTCAGCAGCCCTGCCCTCCTGCCCCCCTCGGACGCAGGAAGCTCGGCCTCCACCTCTGCCTTCCCGGGCATCGCCGTCGGATCAAGTGAGACGCAACCAGGGTTCCCGTTCATAACTGCTGCCTCCTTTTTTCCTCCATTAATCCCCTCTTCTTCCCTACTTGTCCTCATATCTCCCCATTCACCAACAAGACTGGTGGTCTCGCCAGTGTTATGACACCATTGCTTGTCACTTTGCAGTATGCCTTAGTCATCATTTTGTTAGTGTCTGTGTACTTGTGTGTACTAGATTATAGTATGTTGGTACCCTGTCTTTTAGGAATACAGTAATCCATGTAGTTTTGCCATTGTCTTTCTCTACTGATGGAGATTTTCAGCTCATTCCCATCATCCATCACAGCTAGTGTCCATTTTAGGAGTGATTTTGAAAAGCTTTCTGGAAGCAGTCCATTTTGGCCGGGTTGAAAGCTCTCGACTGCCTGGTCGGCGTGGGTGGCCTGGCGTGGTGGGCCTGGTTGTGTTGTTTTGGTGTTCCTGTGTGTGTGTGTGTGTTGTGTTGTGTTGTGTGAATGTTGTGTGTGTGTGTGTGTGTGTGTGTGTGTGTGTGTGCGCCCCGCACCAATCCTCCTGCCGCTTCTCTTCCCCAGCCCAGTCCAGTAGCCTGTTGCCAGGCTGCCGCGGGGAGGGGCTGCTGCCGACGGCCGCTGCCCGGACGGCACGAGGAGCCCAGCAGAACGGCTTCTCCCCCGCCACGCCGGCCACTTTCCACCACAGTAGGCCCCACCCAACCCCACCCCTGCCCTTCCCTCCCGAAAACCCCTAACCTGTCTCTCTGTCCACACACGAGGGCCCGTAACCACCCCCTCCACCACGTTTCTCTTGAGGGGGGATGGAAAGCTTTTCAACATCATCCTAGGGCAGTGGTCTTTGACGCTTTTCTGTTCCCTGTCAATTAGTGGCACCACAGGGTCAGAACATGTTTAATTCCGTTTGTGAACCATTATATAATCCCTTTGGGGGTGGTTGTTGTTTGAGGACCACTGCACTAGAGCATCCTGTCAAAAAGATACACCTGCTCTTTTCCATTGGTTGGTGCTGACTAGTCTCTCATCCTCCATGCCTCCATGTTCCTCATGCCTCCTGCATGGTCTCCTCCTCATGGTCTTTTTTTTTCCCCCTTTTTAAAACATGTTTAGTGGTGTGAAGTTGGGGACTATTTGTCTTTTTCCCTCCTGTGGGTTTTGAATGTAAATCGTTGTAAACGTCTATCCACACTTCACCCCTGTGTAGATGCTACCTCCAACTGGGCAAGAACCAGCAGCTTTACCCCCAACATGCCTCACCATCAGAACGGACACCTACAGCATCACCCCCCGATGCCCCATCCTGGACACTACTGTAAGCATCCACAGCACAACAGGTTTGCACTGTTTTATGAGTGAGCGTAATGGCACTTAGCAGGTGTCCAATGTTTTTTTTTTTGTTTTTCAGGGCCAGAACACAGTGAACTTGCGTTCCAGCCTCCGATTTCAAACCACCCTGGTAGGACAGCGATCACAATATTGACCTGTTTGACATTCACTAATTCACAAATTTCAAATGAATAAAATAATTTTGCTCTTCACCCCTCAGCGCCAGATTACTGGTGCTCTATTGCCTACTTCGAGATGGACGTGCAGGTGGGCGAGACGTTCAAGGTGCCTTCTAGCTGCCCCATTGTGACGGTGGATGGGTATGTGGACCCGTCCGGGGGAGATCGCTTCTGCCTGGGCCAGCTGAGCAACGTCCACCGCACAGAGGCCATTGAGAGAGCCAGGTAAAGCCCCATGTAGTGTTCTGATGTCCTCTGCGTCATCTTTTAATACTGGAAAGTGATGCTTCCTCTTAGTAAATGTGTGTAAAATGTTTGTAAGCCTCATGAATAAGAATGCACCACATAAAAGGCTTTCAAACTCTAATAATAATACTATTGACTAACAGTAACGCATGTCCAAACTAAGCTCAAGATCGCATACCTTTACTATTACATTACTTGACATTCACAGTGACACGTGTTAAAAACATGCAAAGGAGAAATTGATTGTGTACATGATGTTGCTATGTTTTGTTTAGCTAAATTGCTAGCTCATTGACTTGGCTAAGGCAGGTAGCTAAGCAACAACCCATTGTTGGGGAAAAAAAAATGCAGCCCCAAAAAAGTGGAACTATTTTTAACTTTTTAGAAGCCTCACTTTTTTACCTGCTTGCACCTCGCTTCAAAAAAACGAGGAGTGTTGCAACGGTCAGTCACACTGCTCCTTAGGGAAACCATTGAATTTAAGCGCCTGGAGGAGAAACATTGAACCCCCTCTCCAGTTCTAGATGCTCAGAAATAGTATGAAACCTGATGCCCGTTGACTGAATGTGTCCATGCTTTTTCCAGACTACACATTGGGAAAGGTGTCCAGCTGGAGTGCAAAGGGGAGGGCGACCTGTGGGTGCGCTGTCTGAGTGACCACGCCGTGTTTGTCCAGAGCTACTACCTGGACCGCGAGGCCGGCCGGGCCCCGGGGGACGCCGTGCACAAGATCTATCCCAGTGCCTACATAAAGGTACCGCTGGCTCTCTGCACATCCACACAGCCAATGCATTCTGATTGAAATTAATTTGATCCAAAGCAACAAAGCCCAAGTGTAGCAAATGTGGGAGAGTCTAAGCCCACAGCACTGATATGGTTCCATGATTTTAGTACCACCCATGTACCATCTGACTCCTCATTTCCCATTAGCAGCACCAGTCGGCTCCTGTATTCTGGTCTAGCTGGTTGAAACGAAACCCCTGGAAACATTCTGACGCTTGGTCCCTACAGTGCGCTGGCAGGCTTTTATTGTCAGAACTTGTCACTCTCTGGCAGCGGAATGCTGAAATTGCCACTGGCATGTTCTACGAATTGAGCAACTGGGACATCGTGCTTCTCAGCTCATTCTAAAACGGCCTTTTCTCAGACGGTCAGATTGTGTATTTACATTTCTTCATAGATAGATAGATAGATAGATAGATAGATAGATAGATAGATAGATAGATAGATAGATAGATAGATACTTTATTGATCCCCAGGGGAAATTCAAGGTCTCAGTAGCATACAGACAACACAAACACATTCTTTAACAGCAGACAGAGTAATTAAAATATATAATATAAAAACACAACAATACAACAACAACAACAGCAATAAGGACAGTAGAAGATAAAGAATATGCTAAATATACTAAAATACAAATTATACTAACTAACACTTAAATACAATATATAAAAATATACTAAAATACAAATTACAAAAATACAAATTATACTAACTAACACAATCTAAATCAATTCTAAAAACAGTATCCACATAGTGGTGATTAATCAATCAGAGGCGCTTGCAATGACTGAGGCAGGGACTGAGCCTGTGATTCTCTGCATAGTAAGGTATGGTAAGGTGCTCTAAGGTGCTGTGTGAATGAGTGTCATGGTGGTAGTGCAATGGTGATAGTGGTCATGGTGATAGTGCAAATGAGTAAGTCAACAGTGCAACAATGCAGAAATAAAGTAAAGTCTATATATGTATATATTTAACTATTTAAGAAAATGTATAATTGTGGCCACAGTTTGGCTGTGGCATGGAGGGGTTATGCATATGTGCTAAAGTGCTAATATAGCACGCAAACAGTGAGGCATAAAGACAGTGGTAAAAGTGGCTAGTGGACAGACCGTATCCAAACATGGAACATGAAAAGGCAGACAGACTATGCAGAGAAGTCTATATTTCCTCTTCCCTTAAGTGAGGCATTGAACAGTTCAATGGCCCTGGGGACAAATGACTTTCTCAGTCTGTCAGTTGTGCAAGGCAGTGGCTTAAGTCTCCAGCTAATCAGGCTCTTCTGCTTAACAATAGTGCTGTGGAGTGGGTGACACTTATTGTCCAAGATGTTGATCAGTTTGTTCAGGGTCCTTTTGTCAGATAGTGAAGTGATGCACTCCAGTTCAGCTCCCACTACAGAGCCAGCTTTCCTTACCAGCCTGTCAATTCGCCCCGCATCCTTCTTCCTCCCCAACATACTACTGCATAGAAGAGGACGCTGGCAACAACAGACTGGTAGAACATCCTGAGGAGCTTACTGCACACCGCAGCCTCCTCAGGAAGTACAGCCTGCTCTGCCCTTCTTGTAGAGTGCATCAGTGTTGGCTGACCAGTCCAGTTTATTGTCCAGGTGGAGACCCAGATACTTGTAGGTGCTAACCACCTCCACATCGACCCCATCAATGTGGACTGGTAGCAGAGTGGGCTTAGACCTGCGGAAATCCACCACCATCTCCTTGGTCTTTGAAGTGTTAGATTGAAGATGATTTTGCACCATTGCACAAAGTCCT
Source organism: Alosa alosa (assembly GCF_017589495.1). Classification (NCBI taxonomy): domain Eukaryota; kingdom Metazoa; phylum Chordata; class Actinopteri; order Clupeiformes; family Clupeidae; genus Alosa; species Alosa alosa. The sequence goes on along the minus strand of NC_063193.1, from coordinate 19,231,974 downwards.
CCACCAGGCTCCTGTACTCCTCCTCCTGCCCGTTCCTGATACACCCCACAATTGCAGTATCATCAGAAAACTTCTGCATGTGGCATGACTCGGTGTTGTATCAGAAGTCAGATGTGTACAGGGTGAACAGGACTGGAGAGAGCACAGTTCCCTGTGGCGCTCCGGTGCTGCAGATCAGTGTCAGAGACAGTTCTTCAGTCTGACGAACTGTGGTCGCTTGGTCAGGTAATCTGTAATCCAGGTTACCAGGTGAGCGTCCACACCCATCTGCAAGAGCTTGTCTCCCAATCTGAGGGGCTGGATGGTGTTAAAAGCACTTGAGAAATCAAAGAACATGATTCTCACAGCACTTTTCCCCTTGTCTAGGTGGGAATGTGTCCTGTGTAGAAGATAAGTGATGGCATCGTCCACGCCCACTTTCTCCTGGTATGCAAACTGTAACGGGTCTAGTGCATGGCGTACCTGGGTCAGGGATTCATAAAATCATCCACAGTGGTGGACGTCCATCCATATGTGTATGTGTGCTGCACCCATGACCTGGCTGTTGTTTGCTCCTTGCCTTGTAGAGATCAAGGAACACTACAACAAATGGAATTTCTATTTTTGTGTGTGTGTGTGTGTGTGTGTGTGTGTGTGTTTCCAGGTGTTTGACCTGCGCCAGTGCCACCGGCAGATGCAGCAGCAGGCGGCTACGGCACAAGCGGCGGCCGCAGCCCAGGCGGCAGCGGTGGCGGGAAACATCCCAGGGCCAGGGTCAGTGGGAGGAATCGCGCCGGCCATCAGTAAGTCCCTCTCTTTCTTCCAGTTCAGGCTTCAGGCTTCACTTAGGCTCAGTGTAGTGAACGAACACTGGGAGGTTTCACTAGGGGATTATAGTCAATACCAGTGGGGCACTGGTCAACTGGAAATGGGAAAGGACCTCTAAATGTTGTGTCTTATTGTTATGTGGTTTGTAATATTCAAGTTTGTCTTTTACATGAGGATGCAGCTATAGAATAGGGTTACATTACAGCTAAAACTGTTGACTGCAACATAAGCCCTGCTCTCTCCGACCCCTGCACAGGTCTGTCTGCAGCGGCAGGCATTGGTGTGGACGACCTGCGGCGCCTGTGCATCCTGCGCATGAGCTTTGTGAAGGGCTGGGGCCCTGACTACCCGCGCCAGAGCATCAAAGAGACGCCCTGCTGGATCGAGATCCACCTGCACCGCGCCCTGCAACTGCTGGACGAGGTGCTCCACACCATGCCCATCGCTGACCCACAGCCCCTCGACTGACCTGTTTCTCCAAACAGCTACAAACAAAACACTCAAACAAACAAACAAACAAACGAACGAGAGAGACCTGAGACTCTCCCGCCCTCCTCGTCTTCACTGTGATGCCTCCTGGCAAATTGGGAAGCCCAGGGAGAATCCCCACTCATCCCAATGCCCCTGACAGGAGACGACGGCTTCTGTATGAGTTCTGTTCGGTCACCAGGAATGCAAAGATCACTTTTTTTTTTTTTTTTTTTGTTGCTTTTTTTTAAACTTCACTGGTAGTTTTTTTTTTCTTCTTCTATGTATCCGTTACCTCACAGCTTCTCCCTAAAAGGAGTCTATGAGACTGCCACAGCAACAAAGAGAACATAGGGGTAGTGAGGGTAGGAGAGAATTAAGGGGAGGTTTTGTTTATTTTCCTTCACCCCGGTCCTCCTCGATAGGTCAGGATTCTAGGCTGTTACCCTGGGATTAGAGTTGCATGTGTGGCAGAACATTTGGTGAGAGGAGATGGTTTAATTTCCGCTCATCCCAATTCATCTCCTCCACTGATAATGCAGGTGATTTGGTTGAACGAGAAGATGGGGCAAAGTATATTTATACAAATGTGTGTGGGTGTTTGACTTTTACCATCTTGTGCATATTTTACAAAGTAATTGTGATAATGTATTTTAGCACCTTTTGATATATAATAATGTTAATTCCATATCCCAGAGGAAAGCGCTATGGATTGAATGATGATTGTGTCGCATAGATTAAGATCCAGTACCCACACTAGAAAGATTTTATCCTTTTTTTTAAATTTTTTAATGTTTATCCTTTTTTTTGTTTAAGTGGCATAGTACATCAAGATAAACTGAGTTTGACATTTTGCACTAAGCTATATAAATATATGTATATGGTTTTTTTTTTGTTTGTTTTTTTCAAGTAGCTAACCACACTTACTGTAGTTATTTTATGTTTTTAATGCATGTAAAATTTTGCATGCGAGTGGCAAAAACGATTATTATTGGTTCTTGTCCTAGAATGTCCTACTGACTACAGTGGCTTGCCATGAACAGATAATTAACTGTTTGGAATGCTCTTCAAATCATTGGTGTGAATCTTGACTCCAGTTAAGAACACCTAATTGCTAAGCTAAAGACTTACAGCTTATTCAAAAGATCCACAGAAGGATGATCCCAGCAGGTGAACTGCCACCTTGACTTTGCCCAAATACTAACGCTGTACATCATCTCTCCATTTCATTTTGTTTTCTGTTTTGGTTCTCTGCCCGACCATTCAGTTTACTGATGTCTTGGATTGCCCTCCAAAATAAATAAACATCTTTCATGAAGTGTCTTAGAGCCATACTACAAAGCTGTTGTTTTACCATGTAGGTTTCTTTTTCTAAAAGGCATGTTAAAGTGGATATTACTTTGTGTGAATTCTTGCCGTTTTCATTTCTTACTTTAAAAGCAGCTTTAAAAGAGTTACACTTACACTTTTTTCCATTTCAGCAGATCTAGTTGGATTCTATATTGTATAATATAATTAGCAAATAGCAATATTAAATCTGTTTAAATTAACCTGTATGAGGCATATTACTGATCATGTCAAGTGATAGTATGGTATTATTGCATTATGCAAATTGCTCTGACAGAATTCTTTTTTTTAGTTCTGCCATAAACACTGAACAGTTAGAGGGCAATAAAAAGTTATTTCTTACATATTTGGTCAAGTCTTTGTGAAGTGAACATACATACAAATGGTGATAAACTGTGATGCAGACACTAAGTTAAATAGGTGCAGGCATTCCCACCTACTACCATACACTAGAGACCACAAGGTCTATGCACTTCCAACAATGATCATTTCTTTTGTTAAATATTCACCATACAGTTCTATTCATACTTGGTTGAAATAGGTTGATGTTAACCTTGTGTCGGTAATATTGACTTTTGAAACCGCAGATTAATTAATCGTAAATCTCCATATTTACTAAAATATACCACAAATGAACCTATTCATATCTGTCAACATAATCTGGATCCCAAAAGGATGCAAGCACAACTCGATAAGAAGCACAGCACTTTGTAGTAGGCTTTCTTCTGCTGGGTAGCAGAGTCACATTTAACCCATTTCCAGTGGGGGAGGGGAGGTCAAGGATAAATTAAGTATCACTTACACACAAAACAAACAAGAAAAACAGGCTTTTTTTTAGAATGAAACTGCCTTTATTAAGTAACTTTTAATATCAGAAAATAAAACTCTTAATTCTCTTTACAGCAAATATATAGTATCAGTGCTTTGGCCACATGACACATGAAGGCCATTAATCATAAAATATAATTTGCATTTAACCTTATTTTGTAGAACATATATGCCCTAATGTGTCCCTACATACACATAATGAAGGTAGTAAAATTAGCAAATACTTAACTGTTGGTGCAGTGAGCCAATATGTACACTGTACCGATAAACAATATCTGCATATATATATATATATATCTGCATATATATATATATATATATATATATATATATATATATATATATATATATATATATATATATATAAAAATTCATTTATAGTTTGGTGACGTACAGACATATGCATCTTACATGTTAGATCCTTGGCCTTTTAGTTGCAGTGTACAATGTGGTATGTTATGAAAACATGCTTATGTGCACATTCCTCCTTGCCAAAAAGTCTAGTTAATCTTATTTTCAATACTGTTAAACTGCACTACAAGCGGAGGGCACTGACAATCAACAGTGCACTGCAGCTCACCGAGAGATTTTGCTCATACTATAGAAAAAAATATATAACCTTATCTTTAAAATTGTAATATATATATATATATATTTATTTATAGGCATATGAAATGTAACTTCTAGAAGAAATAAAAAATAAAGTTCTGTACAATTTTAACCAATCTACATTTAAAAAAACAATGCAAAAAATGTCAAGAGTAATCTTGAGAGGTTATGGACCAATGTGTTCTCCATCCGTTTGACCAGGACTCGTCAAGTACGTAGCCTTTGTCTGCGGCTCTTAAACACTGGGTTTGCAGTAGTGGTCGGAGGAAGAATTGTGTGGGCTGTTGTGCCGTGTTGTCAGTGGACAACGTGTACCTTTCTACATTGATGAGCACATCACAGAGAAAAGCAACTCACCCCTAATACAGCTTGCTCCCGCTCCCGCCCCCACTACACACACACACACACCGACGCATGAGAACAGGTGTGGCCTTAGCCTTCACATTTGTGGAACTCTCCACGCCATGTACTTAGGACGTACCTGGCGCAAAAGATTTTTCTATCTGCGGACGTGCTGACTGTCTCAGACCACAGAGTGAATGATCTGGCTGGTTCCTTTAAGGCAATAAAGTTGTCAGTTATTTGAATCAGGCGATGTAATGAGAACCATCTCAGACAGCCGCATTCTCAACACTGTTTGAGTTCCCTGCCTAGAATTCTAGAGTTCAAGAGTTCACTTTTTCACTTGACTCTCCCTGCTACAAGAGAAAACTGTACAGGTTAAGCTGGAATGTCAGTGCAAGAACCACACCCATTTCCACTACATCGAAGACCACTATCCTGTACATCCACTGTTAAAGCAAAGATGAAAAAACAAACAAAAAGCTCATAGTTGGCGTCTAGTGTTTTAGCTAAACTAGCCGAGACAATGGTTCAAAGGCCGCAGACATGCTTTTTGTAAGTTAGAGTTCTATGGTAACACAACGCCCACAAAACTAAGGTTGGATTTTAATCAAGTGGAATTGGATTAGGCACGAGTTAATGTAAACGTAACTAGAAAATATAAAATCTAAGCATGTTCTTTGAAGAAATGGAAAGCACGGCAGTGCGTAACACTTCTTAGTTCCCAAGGAAAAACATACTCCACCCCAATTTCAGCAATTTGAGGATGAAAATGTAAAAAAATACTCAAAAATAAGAGGGAAAAAATAAAAGATACATGAAATCAACATAGCAGCTAAACCCATGGGGTGTTTTAAAATGACAGGAAAAAAGTTAGACATTAGCCTTGATTTAAACTTTGCTTTAACCGTACGTTTTAACATTTCTGGAAATAAAAATACAAATGATAAAAAAATAACAGGATTAATGTAATGCAAAAATAAAACTCCATATTCTTTGATATTTCCTTATTCTTACTTTAACACCCCCTTCTAACTACCAGCTACATCCTAAGGACCAGTCCCAAACATTACATCAAGTAGTACACATGCTCCCCCCTCACCCCATGGACCTCCCTTCTCACACCTCAGATCAGCTCAAATGCTACCTAGCTTGACAGCCTGGGTCTGGTACACAAATGCAAATGGGATATGCACTGTGTAGAATACTGTGAGTGCATACTACTCTGGAAAGACCGGGGTGCCCAGGGCCGGTCGAACATGGGGCAGTGACGATGGGCGTCACTCTCTTGGAAGCGAGTAGTGGCCACCTCCTCGAGAGGTTGGACCACAGAACTGGTGGTCGGGAGGGGAGTTGGAGGTGGTGCTGTCGCTGGAGGATGAGAAGGCAGGGCCGTAGTTGGGGAACTTGTGTGCATCCGAGCTGAGGTAGCCGCTCTGCACAAACTGGGCCATGGGGTGCTCCAGGGCTTCCTGAAAGGTGGGTGAGAGGCGCGGGGTCCCTGGCTGGCTGTCGCGGAACGAGGGGGCGCGGGCATCGAAGAGATGGATGCCCTGCTCGAAGGGGTTCCACACCATCGGCACGGGATTGACCAAGGGCGCCGCTGTCGCTAGGGGAAGACTGTCGAAGCCTGGGGGATCCAGCCCAGCCAGGTCCTCAGACCCTGCAGGGAGCATGGAGGACTCCCCAAACCAGAAGCTACCACCACCACCTCCACCCCCACCTCCGCTGCTGCTGCTGCTGCTGTTGCTGTTGAATGGACTTGTGGGACTGAAGTCAGCCATGCGGTTTCCTCCACCACTGTAGAACGAGTCGGAGGAGCCACTGCCGAGGGAGCTCGAGCTGTCATTGCGATAGCTGGCGGTGATGCGGGCTGAGCCATTGCCGGTTCCCCGGTGGACTCCGCTTGGCAGGGCTGTGTTTGAGTGGAGCCATGCCCCGTGGGCGGCCGTTTCAAAGCCGACGTCGGTACCGTTGCAGTGAAAATCGTTGTCATCTGTGCTCATATCAACGCAGCTGCCTGTGCGCAGGGCAATGTGTGCTTCTATCTCTTCGCGAGCTCGGTCAACATTCTCAGGCATTCCTGTGACCTCAAACACAGGCTCTTTGTCGCGACTGGGTGTGACAATGTAGGTGTGAGTCTGCTGTTGAATTCGCTTTATGGTAGCACCTTTAGGCCCCACAACCAGACCCACTACACGGTATGGCACACGAACCTGGATGGTGGTTTGGCCAGGTAAGGTGGGGGCACCTGACAGACCAGGTGCGGCGGTAGTTAACGGTCCTGCCTTGTTCCGGGAGGCTCGGATGTGGGAAAAATGCTCAGCAGCTGAGAGGATCTCTCTCTTAGCCATGGCCACATCTTCTTTCCGGCCTGTAACTACAAATACTGGCTCCTCCCCTCTCACTGGTGTTTTGATGTAGGTGTTGGTCTTTGCCCTCAAAGCCTTGATTTTGCAACCTACAAGTGAGAAACCATGATTAGCAACAGACCTTTCACTTCTCACAGCAAGCACATCCATACAACACCACATATTTCCAGGTTTTCCACTAAGACAACGTGCCAACTTGGACATGTATATCAGTGTAGGTTCAGTTACTTTTCCGTTAAAGAAGCAAGCCAGCCGTACCACAGCCCAACTTCAGAAAGAAAGACAGCATACCGCTGACTGTTCATCTACATCAACACTACACATAATCGACTACAACAATGAGTAGGATTGTGGTGAGGGCATAACTATGGTTGAGAGATAGCCTGGTTTATTAGAGGACTGGTGTTCGTACCAAATTAGAAGGTATGGCGTGGCCACGTTCAAACATGTAGCTAGCTAGCCCTATTTTTGCTAAGCACAATGCTAGTTCGCTAGCTAACAAGTTGAGTTAGCCAAGTTACATTGCCCATCCCCTTTCCCTAAGTTGCCTTATGACATACATATTTAGTAGTTTCAAAATGGAGTGTGTTAAATCGATCGCATGATCACGGATCAGTTGGACAGAACCCTGTACGTCACCTTGGGCGATTTATTTGGTACAAAGCTAACATTAGCTTCCGGCTAAATATGTCGCTTCCAAGCAAGTTAGCTTGTTAGCTAATAATCCAAGGCGTTGCAAACTCACCCTGTCGGCCGACAATTTCAGCTACGTGCTCAGAACTAGGCACCTCGACACATTCCTTGGTATTGACGCTCTTTCTTCTCATATTAATCAGAGGTGGTTCATATCCAGGTTCCCCATACGGTATTATCATCCCAGGAACCGGCTGAGCAGATGAATCGTCAAGCCCATCACTGTAGAGGACGACTGGCTCTTGGGCCTCATGTCCTGGGAGCATGACAGACCCTAGCCCTGAGACATGGGCCTGTGCGAGCAGTGAATGGTTCACAGATTCATTCTCATTTAGTGCCTCTTCGTCTGATTTCTCTTCGTCGTCCTCCTCCGTTCCAGCTTGGTTGAGCGGTAAAGGCTGAAGATCCAAAACAGCTCCTAGCAAGCTGAAAGGCGAGGTCCGACATGGATGAGGAAGGGTTGGCTGTTCAGTTTGGCTTTGAGCGAGGTGGTCATCGATGCCCATGCCGGCAAATGTTTGGACTAGTGGCGGGAGCTCAGGCTCCGTTTCCTCGTTCTCCAACAAAGATGTGCTACTGGGCATGGTCAATGCTTGACGTTTTTTCCTAGACAATTACGGTGTAACACGTGCGGAACAAAGTAAATCATATAATAACGGAATTAAAATATCGTTGGCTTAATACGTTACACCCGTTTTGGCTGTAACGGCCAATGTTTTTGGACCTTTTTTCTATTAAAGTGGCTACAGTCCTCCAGCCTTCCCTTGGCTTCTTTGTCTCATCTTCACTGCAAGTAACCACGCCCTTGATTATATGAACTAATTTACTATTGGTCGTCCAAGCATTACATCCCTGTAGTTGGTGTCGTGTAGACCATAACTATTGGTTGAGGGAGATATATAACATCCACCCATTCTATGTGATTGGCGGTTTAGTGGAAAAGGAAACGCATTGTGTTCGTTTTATGACCCAAAATACATAAACAAACTAATGATAAACAGGTAACGAAATCTTTCCCAATGCACACCACAGGCCATCATATGGTCGACTATTTTTTTTAAAAGACAATCATAATCAGTGTCATGGTAAAATGTCACTACGCTGGCAGCTTTTGTTCACGTGATTAGTGGACCCACTGACCCACTGACTTCACAAGAACCAGTAGGCTACATCATGAATTCAAGAGTAGGCTAGGCTAAGGCTACCATGGTAAGACTTAGTTTGCCCATAGCCTACGAATCATAGACAGTAAAAGATAGATACGAATCCACAATAATCTTGCATTGGTAAAAATATAATATTGTATTGATTGGTTTATATGTCCAATGTTTTGTTTGACAATAACAATAAAACAAACCAGATTATAAATACATTTATTTCAGTTATTGCAAAAACATTTTTTACTAAATCTTATTTAAGTTTTAATCTATTTTTAAATTGGTCTTAGGCTTAAGTTTCCGAAATGACATACTGCACACTGTGTAGCTTTCTTATTTTGTCAAAAAAGGGGCAGTAGCCTATAGTAGGTCTACAAACAGTATTTTCAATTGTAGTTCCCCTCCTGCTGGTGGAAAGACCTAAGTGCTCCCAGAGCAGGGACATCCCCCTCTCTATCTTCAAGAAGCTCTTGAAGACCCAACTCTTTCAAGAGTATACCTCCTCTCCTAAAACACATCTAGCAATCCAACACACCTAACAAGCACTTACCATGTCCTTCCCTTTTTTCCTTCCTTTTACCTTTCTTCTTGAACCACTCAATCACCAAATCATCTTCAACTACACTTGACTAGTACAACGTTTGCACTCTCATCCTGATAGTAGTATTGATGTAGCAGTACTTATCTAAGGTCTCTTTGCAATGTAGCTTATTCCTCATTTTGCTTCACTTTGGATAAAAGCATCTGCCAAATGAATAAATATATCACTTGATTCATCACTGTGTTTACTCAGAGTCTTATGATGTTTAAGTCACGATGAGGACCAAGTGCAGTGTCTTCTGTGCATGTTGATTATAATTTCATTGCAAGCAGGCTTTGGCTAACTTTGTTCAAACTTATTTGGAATGAGACCTTAGGGGCCGGTGTCATTGTCATGGTCATTATCATTTTTCTGCATGGGTATCAGAGTGTTGTTTGATTATATACTCCGTTACTATACCCATGAGCAAACAAGTACTACAAATCATGATCTGATCCCCAGGCCTTATATGTTTGACACCCCTGGATTAAAATGTAGGCCTAATAATCATAAAAGTGGTGGTGTGTGTGGCTATCTTTGTGATCAAATACCCCCACAAACCACTAGATAGAGCTATTTACCAACATTTCAAATTAAAGTGAATTTCTTATATGATGTGCCTGGCTAATAGTAAGTTCACGCAGCTTGATGAGAGAGTAACAATGACCAAAAATAGGGCCTACCAGTTGCGTACGACGCTTCGATATCACATCTAATGTCACACAATTGCATACTATGACCATCTATTGACACAATTGCATACTATGACAACTCTACACATGTAGGTAGGAACCTGTTAATTCATGCATGGTTGAGATGAATTACATGAAAATGCAAACTAGTTTCTTGATCTCAGTCATGTAAGAGAGGAGCATTACCAATGGATATGGCCGCAGAATATCAGCCTTGGCTATATTATGGTTATGGTTATGGTTATGGATTTGGCAGACGCCTTTGTCCAAAGCGACACATAAATACAAAACAACAAACAACAAAAACAGGGAACAGATTAGAATGTTGGTCAAATATAATAAGGAGAATAGTAATAATAAACAACAATATCAATTCAATCAATAGACTAATAAAAATAAGCAATGAAAATGAGGGGAAAGGCAATAATAAAACAATAATGTCCATTCAATCAATAATATAAAAACAATGACATGTGGGGTTCCATGCTATCCATGTGGGGTTACATGCCCACCAAGTTTCGTGTACCCCGGTCTTTCAGTGTCAGGGAACTTTTGTTGGTGTAACGGTCACTAAATGTACACATAAATTATTTTATTGTAAGGCTCCCCATGAACGAAAGTTCACAAAACTTGGCATGCATTCGGAGGGTGTCATAATGATCCTACACTTTCAATTTCGTGCAGTTTTGACCATGTCAGCCAGAGATATTGTGATGAAAACACCTAATTTTTGCTTTTTTAATTTTTAACTAGGTGGCGCTATACATGAAATAAGTGGTAATGGGATGGGTTGACATGCCCCCTTAAGACCAACATACAAAAAAAAGGTGGACCTCCTAGGCCCTACGGTTCTCGAGATAGTCACAGAAAACTGTCTCCGGCCACCTACAGGCCAGTTGGTGTATAGTAACATAAATTAATTTATTGTGTGGCCCACCATTAACGGAATTCCACGAAACTTGGCGTGCATTCAGAGGGTGTCATAATGATCCTACACTTCCAATTTCGTGCAGTTTTGACTATGTTAGGTCACAGATACCTGCGATTACAACACCTAATTTTTACTTTTTTGTGTTTAACTAGGTGGCGCTATACATGAAATGAGTGGTTATGGAATGGGTTGATATGGCCCCTTGAGATCAACATACAAAAAAAAATGGTCCTCCTAAACCTTACTGTTCTCGAGATATTCACAGAAAACTGTGTCTGCCCTACCCTCCTTTCGGGGGGGGGGGGTGCAGTCCAGCGGGGGGCTACAGATCAAAACGAAAAACGATGGTTCCATGCTATTCATATGGGGTTACATGCCCACCAAGTTTCGTCTACCCCGGTCTTTCAGTGTCCCGGGAATCCTTGACGGAAATTTGGACATGCGAAAAAAACAAAAAACAAATTCTGACTAAACCTATATGACCGCCGCTTCGCTGCGCGGCGGTCATAATTATACAAACCATAACACATAAGCGCTTAAACAACTAAGTACATGTTGAATAGGAATGTCTTTAGACCCCTCTTAAACGACCAATAGGCTACCACAGGAACGGAGAGCACTAGGCAACTCATTCACCAACATGGAGTCTTGAATTAGACCTAGTTTTTATGACTGGTCGACATAATACGCTCATCAGAAGACGGCAGTGGGCGGTTGGATAAGGCTTGATGGTAATTTGGTCTATTAGTCTACGTACACTACAACTAATGTGTATTATCTTATTTTTTTTATTGTAATTTTATTGTAATTTCGGCATCTTTGAAAACGAGGGCTGATACATTTCCGAGAAATAAATAATGAATTTCCATTTCCCAGTGAGTGACCACACACATGGAGTGCGTTTCTCAGGTGTCCAAGCAACGCTACATACAATCGAATTTCGTCCGGCTAATGTTGCACCAACAAGAGATGAACGATAGATAGGCTAGCACTTCGAGATAAACACACTAACAGATTTACATCAATCATGCTCTAAAAAGTTCACATCTGATGTTGATAAGAGTTAACTACGTGTGCTCCAGAAAACATTAGCCAAAATGTATGGTCGCTCCCCTCGAGTTACGTCTTTTACAGTGGGATGTACCCCATCTAAACTGGGTCCAGGATCATACGAAGTCAACCATTTACAAACCAGTGCATCGGGTAGGTTCTAAGTGGAGGTAAGGTAATATAGATGTTATGTCATGTCAGTTACATCAGTTCATGCTGTTTAGTAAGTTGCTTGAACTTGAAAAATGAGTAAGCTACTGTGCTGAGCAGTCACCATAATGTGTGCACTGTTTTTGATTAGCACTGGTGGGTTGGCTGCATCCAACATTTTAACAATCTAGGTCACAACTTAAATAAGTCCATTTTAAATGTATTTAGTGTTATAATTAACCTAATAGTACCTTTTAAGCAGTAATGTAGGCCTATTATCAAGCAGTGTTCTCAATATCTCTCCACTATGTATCCCCCACCCAGATGGCTATGCACCATTTCTATCACTAACTAAGAGACAGACATTGTTCCACCACTCTGATGATGAGTTGTCTACCCCAGGCCCAGGCCAGTACAACTCCTTGGCCAAGGTGTTATAAAAAGTTGATCTCATCCACTTTTTTTAGTTATCCACTGTTTCGTATTGATAGAAATGATTACCATTACTGTCATTTTGTAGAGTCATGTTGTTGGAGGACAGAGTCTCCAAAATCGCTCAAGGCGCTTTGAGGAGTCGGTCCCAGCTGTGCCCGGCCCAGGAGCATATGATCTTTCCCTAACAATTGGATCTAAACATAAGGTTACCAAACAGAGGGAGTATAAGAAATTGGTATGTTAACACTTAAATAACACAGTTATACTGCACAAAATGGCATACTTGCTGGGTTTTTTTTGTGTGAAATCCTAAACCCAATGTGTAACACCTTGTTTTTTCCACACTTTCAGCAGGCTGTACCTAATTGCATCAAGTTCATTCAACAATCTGACATCCCCTCCATCCCATTTCCTGGACAGTCTTATGGCTATGAGGAGAACGACCAGGGACTGCTCTGCAAACAGGCGCCTCCAGACAGAGATGACACATTGGGACCTGCTTTCTACAATCCGCTGAAGGTGAGAAATTAAGTCTCATCCAAGCACAAAACAAAGGGAAGCGTACATTTAATGAAATGCAGCCAAAATGTCATTTGACCAAATTTAGTCGATTCTGGGCAACTGATTTTCTGTTTGTAACATATGCACTGACCCCCGAAAACCACTTACCGGTACTGTGCCCCCCCACACACACACACTCTTCCTTGTTCTCCCTCTATTTACAACATAAAATAGGAAGTGCGTGCCAACTGTATGAGACTGGTCCACTCCATTAGCAGTGGCATATCTAATTCACCACTGGGCCTCTTAATTTCCCAGAATTTATTTCCATTGCTAATGATGGCCATGCCATTTTAAAATTCACAGAGTACAATGTGTTAATCCATCCTGATGTCAACAAAAAGGGCCATTAGTAATTATTCTTTAAGCTATATTACTATATTCACTTAAAATAATGCAATGCCTGCTGGTCTTGGATTCAATTAACTCATATTTCATTCAATATTGACTAACTAAGTCAACAATGTCCTTGAGATAGGTTATGTCCACTCTGTGCCAGACAGGAAGAGCTCAGTGATTTACATTTATTAAAGGAGCATCAATTTCTTGCTTTCACTCATTCTCCCTCCCTCCCACTTTGGCTGGGCGTTCAATCCTCGGTTAGACTCAGATGATTTGACAAAAAGCTTTTGGTGCCGTGCAGTTGATTAGCCCACTAAGAGCCAGCAAAAACAACATTTTGACTCCTGCCCAGTTTGCCTTTCTTCCCTCCATGTTGTTTTATTTTTTTTCAGTGTCTTGGAACAAGTGACAAAAACACTTTGGAGTGGAAATTAGGGACTCATAAGTGGTGTTTTGTCTTTTGGGAACAGATACTTATCCTTTTGTCTATCTTGTTGCCTCTTCTTTCCTGCAGGCAGAAAACACATCCTCGCTGAAGTACAAAGGGATCCATTTTGGAAAGATGACTGGGAAACGCAAAGAAAATAAGGTTATCGAAGGCCCTGGTCCTGGTCAATATGACCCTGATGTGTAAGTAATCTGTACGCCAGAAACAGCTGCAGTTCCCGTTTATCTGATAGATATGAATGTGGACACAAAGAGGCCTGCCATAAAATATAGTATGAAGCCTTCAAGGCCATGATAAGAGCTAAATATTTGGAACAACACCACCTCTACTGTACATGGACCTTTGAGGCACTTCTTTCACAACTGGTTTGACTTCTTTATTAAAAACTTTGCACTTAATGGCTCCTTTGAAAATATGAGAGAGCAGACACTTTCCTTGAGTTTTCTGCATGACTTTGACATTTGACTCTGATAATGTTCAGTCATGGAAGTAGTGGAGGAATGAGTGGCAGGGCAAATATTCAAGGTGGCTCAGTAAAGTTATGGCTTTGCTAGAAGCTAATGGGCCTATAAGCTTGTAACTTGAGATTAATTACATCTCAAAAGCAAAATAGGTTTGTGGCCTGTTAGCCAGAAAGCTAGTGTAAGAGAAGGCTTACCCATTTAGCACGTCTTTTTTGGTTTGACACAGCAAATTCTTCCCTACCTGTGTCATGCTAAGAATTTATGTTAAGAATAGCTGAATTTGGTTTCAAAACCTTTTAACAGTAACGTGTGTACGTGTCAATAAGAATCAGCACTCTGACTAGAGCTCTAATGCTCCTCAGGTCAGCCCCCCTGCCTACCGCAACTCGTTTCCTTAAGATGAGGGAGATGTGCTCTCACTAAGCATTTTCCCATGCCACGGCCCAGCCCATCGATAGATATTGAGGGAGGAGAGGAAAAAATGCATTGACAGCTCAGTTGCAGGAAGGACACTGGCAACCGCACTCATCACGCCCCCACTCTCTGTAATTGAGACAGGAGACAGAATGCATAAATCACATCTCCCCGGCTCCCTTCTACGGGCCCTCTGCTCATACACAGATATACTGTATGGGACGGGAGCAGATTTATCATGGCGGGTGGATGGATAGCGAAGAGATCGATCGCAGGGTTGGTTTCCTGTTCTGGTGACTGATGGTCTGCTGGTTGCTTTTCTTTTTTGTCTGAATAGGCATGATGCCCCTTCCTATGAGAACATCAACTTGAGGAAGGAGAAGAAGAGTAGGGTGGAGCTGGCCATCCCTCGTTATCACGAAATTGTCACCCTTCAGGAAGAGAAGAAGGTGATGATCTCTCTCTCTCTCTCGCTCTCTCTCTCTCTCTATTTTCTTTACCTACTCCCGCCCTTCTCCTGGAATCCTCACATTAATTTCAGTCACTGATAATGAATATCTGCACTTCAAGTCTTGAAGAAACAGGCTGCTTTTCACACCGAGATATAAGGCATGAAAGGTGAGAAGAAGGCCTAAAAGTAGGATCAGTGTCTCATTAGCATGGAGATTAGGAGCACCACACTGCCTCATTCGCATGACTTACCAGAACGCACCTCTTTCACACATGTTAAAGCACCATTGCCACTTTTCAAGGTATATTTTTATGAGCAGCTACTTTTTCTGTTGTAGCACTAGATAAATTTTGATGGTATACGGTCACATGAAGGACAGGTAAATACAACTGTTGTTCTCCCATGTCATCTAGGCCGTGCACTATGAAACGTTGCTATTTAGGTCAGAACACCACACAGAAATGTAAGTAAAGCCTTTACAGCAGGATATTGTCAACAATACTGCCAAAAGACACCAGTTAGCATGTTTGCAAGCTTTTGTCATTTGGCCTGTTGGTGGTATTTGCAATTTTTTGCATGCTTTAGGTAGCTTGAAAAACTCCAAACTGCTGTAAACAGTGAAATTCCACAATGGCTGAGACATTTTGCTACGTGCTTGTATTTTTCCTCCTTTTTCCACCTCTTCCTCTTCCTTTAAGGTGTGTTAACAGATGAGCAGTTCCATCCATCCATCTCTATGTGAAACACAAAGAACGCTGACCCACCCAATCTTCTCTCTCCTCTCTGATGGGCCTGGAGGGTCTTGTCTTTTTTACATCGGCAATCCCAAGGCAACAGGCCAAAGGGCACTCCCTCCTTCCTCTTACAGGAAGAAGATTGACTCTCCTCTCCTTCCTCTCTGTCCTTGCTGAACCTTGTGAGCTTAAATTTAAGCAGCGGGGAGGCATAGTAACCTCTCCACAGGTTGGAAAAAATGCTTGCATCAAACAGTTCACAGTGCTGCTGGCCAAGCACAAAAAAGTTTTTTTTTTTTGGCTGTACAGTTTGCCGTCTTGGTTTAGCACGTGTGCAGAATAGCCATGTCATACTCTTAGTCTGGTATAAAGAAACTGTAGTGTTCCTGTAAACAAACGTAGCTGCATTATCATCGTTCAACCTGACCCAGTTTCTCTGTGGATGGTCGTAATTGAAATTAGCAGTATGTGACACTACACTAGAGGGCGCCAAAGCTCAATGTATAGGCCTAAATGTTCTGCTCATGTCTGTTTCATTTGTGCCAAGTGCTGAGGCATTATTCAGAATGATTATTTGGTCCAATTATATCCATACTTTGTTCAGTTGATGGCACATTGTTTATCTCAATGGCATGCAAAATAGTAAATGGTATCACTAATATAGCGGTGGAGCTTCACTTCACTGATCTTCTAACAGAGATTAAATATCTGGGCACATTCAAAGCCCTGCATGTATAGTTTAACTGTAAACAAACACTAGTCGATTTTCAATGCAAATCTACAAAGCAAAAGACTATGCAAAGAACAATTGATGTTTTATGCTAAATCACAGCTGGTCCTGTTTCCTGTAAGTGGACATTGTTTTTGTTGCATCTAACATATTAACATTATTTAAGATTCAATTCTAATAATTGGAATAGAATGATAATATGCACTTTTCTTTTCCTGAAGTTTGTCCACCGAGTGAGCTGTGTGAGCTCAGGTGAGCTCCTTAAGAATCACAGTTGTCTCAAATGATCTACTGTTTCATCTTCAAACTAAAAAGAGACAGCAGACACAGATAGTTACAATAAGGGAATTCCACATTCATTTTTGGTCTGATCTCATATCCTTAACCACATATATTGGCTGGCAACACATCTCATTTGACACGGATGCATTTGCATGTCTGCATGGTAATCTTCCCTCAAGGGTGTCAGCAGAGGCCAGCAATAGCACTACCACTGATAATTACACACTGGCTGTGAAATCCTCTTTACATGTCTTCATGATTCAACGAAAACGAGTTTGGAAATAGTATCATTCCCAAAATGAGGGACATTAAACTGGGCCACCCAAACCCACAGTAAACATCAACATATTTGATAACTGTTATCTGTTATTTCTTCCCTCTCATTGGTGCAGTGTAAAGCTGAAAGGCTGTTTGGTTTTCACTGTTTTTTTTTTGCCATGTCAGTAGGGAAATGGTGAAGAATGTAGTGGTATAGTCACAGATAATTGGCATCTGGGGTCCTTACCTTACCTTACCTGCTTTATGAAGGTGTTTTTTAAGGGATAGTTGGGAGCCGGTCTCCGCTAGCTGCCCGAGCGCAAACGGGGCCACGAAGCGAGCAGCACCTGCGGTGTGGGTGACCCCTCTCTGCTTTCGCTTCAGCGGCGGCCAACTCCGACTGCAATCATTAGGCAGCTCTCGCTATTTTACCCAGGAGCAGATGGGTTTCTATGCTGACCCCACCTGACCACAGAGACGCATCCATAAAGATGTGTACTTTCTTCTCTCCCATGTGGAGAGAGGGTGCAGGCTTGACACACACAAAGGTGTGTGTGTGTGTGTGAGGGGGGGTGTCCGGTGCTGCTGTGCCCGTTAAGTAGGATGTTGTGGCGGCAGGAGCTGCTAACAGCTGCTGCTTGTTGTTGTTAGCAGTCATTAAAGTCAAAGGTGTGGCGAGAAGCCTGTTCTAGTGCTTCCCTCCTAGACGCTCTTCCGTCTCATTTACCTTGATTAGCTTCTCTTGCAAAACTGTGGGCGCAGGTTTCATTGTGGTGGGGGGGTTTGTGGGTGTAAGGTGTTTGTATGTGTGTATGTTTGCTTGGTTGTTTTTGCTTGGTTTAGAACGTGTGTGCCCTCACTTGCCTCTCCTTTCCCCTACTCTGTAAGTTGGCATCAGTCTTGTGAACTGTAATTGCCTATAAATCATGGTGTGGAGTGCCACGTGGGACTGTCTTCCCAGGGCGGGTGAGCGGGGGGCAGTGAAGAGGTGCGCCATAATGGCCACCTCCTCACAACACTCCAATGTCTGATCAGAGAAAGGTTATTCTCCCTCTGACAAACTCTCTCTCTCTCTCTCTCTCCCTCTCTCTCTCTTGCTCTCTATCTGTCTGCCTTTGATTTTCCCGACCCTGTCTCGGTCTCTGTCTGTGAGGTTGAAGCTCTTCATCTTTGTAATTGAGTGTTTGACAACTTCAAGAAGAAAAAAAGAGAAAGTTCTAGGGTATTGCTTAGACCTGTGATAGATAATCCCACAGACCATATATTCTGTATCAATCACACCCCATTGATCAGCTATATGTTTTCCTTGTTATCTGCTCCTTGTTGTCTCTCAGGGTGTGCCAGGACCTGGTCAGTACCACATCAAGAGTCAGTTTGAGAAATCCAGCAGCCTCCACAGAGCCCCTGTAGGCTACATCCCTCCCTTTCTCTCGCAGGCCCAGGTAAGCATCCCTTCTTCCCTCCTTCCCCTATCCTCTTTTGATCTTCTCTCGCTTCAGTGCACTTAAGGAGTCCCACTCTCTCTCTCTCTCTCTCTCTCTCTCCCTATCTCTCTCTCTCCCTGTCATGTTGCGATACTGCCGATACAGCATCTGTTGGCTAGAGCAAGTGCGGTGCGGTGGATTGATACGGATTCGATTGGCGGGTGATAGACAGCTAAAATGGCCGTTTTGTCTTTACTCTGGTGGCACCGGGCGGCTCTGACATGTAATATGCCCCGTGGCCACGGGCCCGAGATTGCCATCTCTGTCACGTGGTGCCCTGTGCCGGGGAGCAGGGGAGGTCTCTCCAGATGTGCTCGCTCCCCACAGGACTGATGATGGCCACTGGGAGAGAAATCAAAACATAATGACCTTTTGAGTTTTGGGATGTGGGTTGAGATAGATATGCTGTATGATTTGTTTTTCTTTCTTTTCCATTTCACTTTCAATTCATACAGGAAGTGCAGAGGTTTTTGAAATGGAAGTCATGAGATGCTTCCTGATGTGATATGATATGATATGCCTGCATGCTTAATGTTAGGAACTGCTCGCGTTTGCCATTTTCTTAATGGTGCTAGCTAAAAGACATCACTGATATACCCTCACACATATGCACTCATACACCCTCACACAAGTCAATGTGGGGGTACCCTACCATGATGATAGAAACCCTTCCATCTCATACACACCACACACACATACACACCACACAGACATGCTTAGAAGGAAGACTACGAGAGTGAGAGTGCTTGGGAAAACTCTTTGACCTCTTTTTTTTATTTTATTTTTAATTAATCTATTTGTTTTATTTATTTTTAACGTTGGCACAGGAGTTCGGTCGCCTCTGATCTTCCGTGTGAAGTCACTGCCACCAACCTGTGAGGTGCTGTGGTGTGTCGGAGATCAGACGGTCGGCTTGCGGCTTCAGCATTTGATGGGGCCCTGTGGAAGCATGGAGAGAGAGAGAGAGGGGGGGGGGAGAGAGAGAGGAAGGAAGGGGATAGAGAGGGAGAGGAGGAGTGGAGCAGCTGGAGCTCAGCCTATTTCCTTGAGAATTTATCCACTTATGATTATTAATCAGACGCTTTCTGCTGCCCGTGTTGAGGCTAGATCTGAGGCGCAATTCCCACAGTCCACATGAGTTAATGCAGCACTTTAATGCAATCTGGCACATTCAGCCTTGGCTGTGTCCTGTGTGGAACAACTCGTAAGAGCTCTATAATTCAACAACTCATTACTAATACACACACACACACACACACACACACACACACACACACACACACACTGCTACTTGTTTTTTTCTCCTGTTCCTCCTCCTCGCCTCAGCCTTGTAGAATTTAAGGAAACACATTGATCGCCTGGTCCTTTAAGGTTTTAAAAAAACACAGCCAAGAATTTCTTACCTTCAATACCTTCAGGTAGTTGCCCCTGTGAGTCAGGTGCCCTTGGGTGTTGCTCTGTAAGATGTAGACAATTCTCACCAAGTGAAAGCTTCGGCTTGGGCCTGCGACATTGAAACTGGGGGAATGGATTGTATATCATGGTGACTGTCAAGGTGAGGCAGAGGGTAGACCGTCTCCAAAGTGAACCATTAGACTGCTGGAGAGCAAAAGCCTTCCACTCAGTCAGCACTCTTCTTTCAACAACAACAAAAAACAGAGGATTTATTTGGTTATATAACTTTGTCTCACGTTTTAATTGGTGCAGATGGATTAAACCTTACGTTAAACGTTTTTGAGAGTTCACAGCGTCTCTAATGGATGGTACATCATGTTGTTGTTTTTTACCCCTAGCGCTTTACATCGGTGAAGGAGGTGGCGCCCCCTGTTGGTGCCTATAATGACCCACGCTGTGCATTGGAGCTGCTGAAGAAGACCACTGGCCTAAAGAAAAGCCCGTTTGGATTGACGGCAGTGCGATTCGTCTCGGAGAAAAAGAAACAATCCACTCCAGGTATGTGTGTATGTGTGTGTGTGTGTGTGTGTGTGTGTGTGGGTGTGTGTGTGTGTGTGTGTGTGTGTGTGTGTGTGTGTGTGTGTGTGTGTGTGTGTGTGTGTGTGTGTGTGTGTGAGTGTTTTAGCATTTTAACAGGTTCTTATTCTTGTCTGATGCATCAAGGTTGACTTTGTTTTTCACCCTAGCGAGAGAACTTCTTTCTGTCTGTTTGATTTCCATGCAAACAATAGTAAGCGTTGCCACCCACTCACTGCAAAGATGTCCATGACTCAGTGTGTGTTTGCCTGTAAAATGCATTTTAATTAAATGAATGCAGTTAAAAAGAAAAAAAGAAAACAGGAAAAAGCCTGTCATCTTAAAGTTATGATGGGGGATGCAAATTCCACATTGTGCAGGCACTCTGCAATAGTACCTCAAACAAAAGTCTTGTTTTGCTGCTGGTTACTTTATGCACTGTGAATTCTGTTAAGGCAAACTTTGAGTAAACAAGGAACAATATGTAGCTGTAGTCCTCTCCACAATTTTGAATTGTTTTTCTCTACATGGCTTTCTTCTTCTGCAGGCCCAGGTGCTTATAACATATTTGACTACGGGCTTGCTCAGGAAAGCGGTAAAAAGGCGGTCTTGGAATGCACGAGGAGAGGAGCGTTTGGCTCGTCGGTATGCCGCAGTCCCCTGTTCATCAACAAATCAGACATTCATGTTCCTGGGCCAGGACAATACCAGGTAGGGCCTGGAGTGAGTGTCTTATTAGAGTTGGCTTGGGCTCACCAAATTACTGCTATGCTTTTATTTATTGTAACGCGATACTCTGTGCTTTAGGTGGAGAAGAAGTCGGAAGAGTTGTACAAACGTCAACAAACTGCGGCGTTTAAGTCCGAAACAGAACGCCTGGCAACCCCGACGATGACCAAAGTAAGATACATCAAAGCCTTTTAAAAGTCGATTTTCCACATACTAAAAGAAGCCACGCTCTGATGGTTACTAAGCCACCTGCCACTAATATTATGCTGGATTAACCACTTCCAATGAAATGACCATTTCCACATGACCTTACACAAAATCAGATGCTTGAATTGTACCTCTTGGGCTTGGGATAAACATTTCCCTGCATTAGTGTTGACTCTAACACTGGAGCACAAGAAAGTGACTTTTAATATGAGGGAAGTCTTGCTCAAAGGATTCTGCCGCCTGCTGAGAAAAACACAGCCTTAGAACATGTAAAAGCATAGCGGAGTGCTCCTCTCGTTGGTAAACAAATCAAACATAAAAATGCTGTCTGTTTTTCGGACTCAACAAAATATTTGTGTGTGTGTCATCCCATTTCCTGCTTCTGCCTCCCTGTCAACAACAGCACGTTACCCCACTGCTCAAATCAGAGGCAACTGCCACTGTGCGTTTTCCCCGCTGTCGGAATTCGGCTGCGGCGTGGTCTTGTTTACCGGTCTTGCACTTTATGATGAAGAACTGGTTACCATGGTGAGGGCTCCCTTCTCTCCAGGCCAGGTGACGTGTTGTGACAGTGGGGTGAGACACGTGTTTGTGTCAGGACAGAGCCAGGGGGCTTCTTCACAGTGGGTGGGTGGAAAAGTGCCACATTTGTCTATTTGTCTCTCAAAACTGTTGCATGACTTTTCAGCAGCTCTATAAATTGCTTCCTTTTATTGCACTCTGCGCGTGAAGCAGAGCATAAAATATGTAGTCCCGAGTGATTAAGTGATGTTGGTTTTAAAAAAATAAAATAAAATCGGTTTAGGCCATATGCCCATGTGTTGCGGTGGTGTAAAGAAGTACTCTTCTCCAGGTGTGAGCTGAAGCCGTTGCTATCACACTCTGACAACATAGTTAGCTCTCCCCTTTTTCAGCTGTCAGCTCTGGGAATCGCATCGCTCGGGGGATCTGTGTTTAAGGTGAGGCGGGAGCACAGTGAGTTATTTACCCATGCAATGTACGCGTCTCATCACTAAAGCTTCTCTGTTTGATGTGAAAGGCGCACCCTCCATTTGAACCCGCCGAGCTTAGAGATTTTCAGTTCAGCGCGCCCTCCGCACCCACTCTGTTGCCGATGTGTTGTCTTCAGTACCGGTGTCGACACAAAACGTCAGTCCAACAGATGCTTGGAAATACAGAAAGGTGTATCAACATCATAGCTGCTTATGTTGGAGGAGTTGCACTGTGGGAATAATATATGTCCTTTATAAATAGGTAGGCTCTGCTTGGGGCGTCTACCCTGGAGCGCGTTTTTAGCTCGAATGGCACCACTACGTGCTGTTAACTTTCCACAAGCCATTCCTTGCAGTGTATCCTCCCACGTTGATCAGTTGTAGACCGTCATACCAGCAGACATATAATTAATATCCCTTCCAGCAAGTGCCTCCTCTTGTTAATTGCCTTTAACAGTCATTTAAAAATGATCCGACGAGCACTTGGGGTTGGTCAAATTATGATTGTAGACCTTTCATTAGTAGAGGTTATTGTAGAAATGGCTCTTTTGATGGAGCTGTGAAATTGGCTGCAGCAGGTAATTGCACATTCTCCTTCTGAAAGAGCTGTACGTTTTTAAGTTTAGCCGTTTTTGTCTACCAGAAACAGATACGATGGTTGCACTTATGAGAGCACATTTTCTTCTTCAGTTACATTATACATCATATAAATGAGACTCATTCAGCAAGTTTTAGAAACATATGGAACATCAATTTTAAAGTGCAGATAGAAATTGACTAGCATACAAAGCAAAGAAACCATGCTATTGTACAGTCAAGGCCTGGGGAAATGATCCCTACACATTATGCACTATGCTTATACCATACTATACATTACAGCTTGTGTCAAGAAGTCTATCTTTATGGCTCACCCAGATTCTTGTGCACATCAGTTTGGAGATTCAGAGTTGTGTTTTGCAGTTTTTCTTGAGCACTGTCCCAGTTCTCTTCCCTCTCTGTGTGAGTGGTGGTGCACCCCGTGTAGTGGACGATCTAAAGGCTCTAATAATGCAGCGCTGGTCCCCCCTCCACCCCCAGCACAGTTAATGAAAAACCGCGAGACGCCGAAGCAGTTAACACCACAGCATGGTCCACATGCCTCCGCGTCCCACCGCGTCCTATATTAAAAGTGTCTAATCATTGCCTAATCAGGCTTCTCCGTCACGTCGAGTCAGGGAAATGGTGCGGAGGAGGGCCTTCATCTGTCACTGTCCATCTTCCACTGATGTGGCTGTCACTGAAGGAGTGTGAGGAGATATTAGGTTTTGCCCAATTTATCATGCTGTGGAATAGAAATATTTTGTTGATCTTAGCATTGTTGTCACAAAGAAAGCAATAAAACAAAAATCACATGCTATTAGTGTCAGAATCATTTGAAAGTGATTTGAGCACACAAGAAAACAACCACAAATGCTAAATTGCTAGGTTGGGAGTCCTATTATTCCACACAATGTGAGTAATGTGAGTGCATTGTGTCCAAGCACATGGCTCATCTTCCCTAACACAGCCTGGAAACATGTTCCCCTTTTAATAAGTTAATAACTAATAAGTCTCATGGCGACTCTCCACTCCACTCTCTGGCCCATTAGATGAGGCATTGGCACTGAGTGTTATTCCTGCCTGTCAAGACTTCCTTGCTGAGACTCATTCATGATAACAGTAAGGCCTTACAGTCACTGCTGCTGGAAAAAGAGGCTATTTTCATTATGCCTGATGTTTTCAGAAGGCTTTTTGTGTGCGCCGCAAAGTCAGAATACCATGGGATTGGACCCAGAGACGCCCTTCAGATAAATAACGCCCCTTTCCTGTCAGTGCAAACAGTAAGGGCACAGCCACTAACAGGAAATGACAAGCTCAAGGTGAAGCATCAGTATCAGCGATGACAAGGGTAAGGAGGAGGAAAAAGTCATTTGTTTCATGATTTTCTTTTTCATTCTTCTTCTTTAATAAGACTTGAGGGTGTCTTATTATCTATTCAATTAGACGGCCGAGGAGATAATTAGAAGCCTTGCTAAACATACATTTATCGAACAAGCATCACATCGATTCACTGCGTCCCCAGAGGAGTTGGACGAGCAGTGGAGCTGCTGAGATCCATAAGCGAAATTATGCCTACCAGCTATTAAAAAAAATTTTTTGGACGTGGGTGTGAAGGGCTTGTGGGAGGGCCGGGGTGTGATGGGATATATGGCACGGAGGTACAGTCCCTGGCACAGGACGCTCAAGGATACAGATATGATTGTCCGTTATAATGTCCAGGTCAAGGCTGTCCGTTCCCATCAGGACTGCACAGAAGCATGCCCACCCCGCGGCTGCAGGTGCCATTTTCGCCTCCTACACAGTTCTGTCCCCTTTTTTCCCCCTTTATTTTGTGAGAGAAATGGAATTAGAAATGCGGCGGTCTTGGGTGGACAGTGGTGGTGGAGACGGCAGGAATGTCCTGCGGCGGTCGTATTGACCCGCTTTACTGACAGCTCTTTCCCATTAATGTTTTTTATCGAGCTGAGATCTTGGTGTGGTGCACCGCCAGAAGGTACAGATGCCGTGCTGCGTCTGCACTAGTTTCCGTGGGACTCTTGAGGAACAACTGAGCAATTTGATCCGCTATTCGTCTCTGGAAATACGAAGTTCTGAAGGTGCTGTATTTCAGAATGTCACCAATGAATGGTATATCGCCAAGGTGTTGGATTTCAACGTTATCAACACATTCGTTTTTCTTTAACCCGTTCGGGTCGACTAATTTGTCGTTTTTGATGTCGTTGTTACATTGCAGCCTCCACTGCCCATTACTGTAAGGGGAGTGTCAAAGGTTCTAAGGGCAGCCTTTGTCGACCATCTTGTTTCCCTTGCCTTGTTATTTTCCAACTAACCAGATAAAGTAAAGCCTGCAGTAAATCAAATGGAAAAAATAAACTTTGCCCAGCAAGCTTGTGTCCCCCCTAATGCCACATCCTAATGAGTAGGAGAGAGAGACCTTATTAGGACACCAGGCCTGTCATCCATGCAGGAGTCAATTAGCTTTCGGCTGAGGGACTTTGTAGACCTCCCGCGCATGGAGTAAAGCTTTGCTGGCCCGAAGAGAGGAGGAAAAAACATAACAAGCCCAAATACTTTTAATTGACGCACTATGTGCATCTATTCGTCACAACATGTTGGGTGGTCGGGTTGGGCGGTTAATCAGGCAGTTGTGGCCCCTATGTTACTATGCAGGCAGTGCATTATTAGCCCATTGTAGTGCATAGTCTGTGTTACATAATGAGCTCTCATCACTCATTAGGTGGTGTGTGTGAGCATGGACTTTGTGTGTGTGTTTGTGTGTTTTTGTGTGTGTGACTAAGGGAGAGGATGTTTTTCTGGAACTGAAATTAGGAGTTTCCAATCTTTTAAATGTGACCTTGCATTGGCAAAACTGTACATTTATTTGCATGGAATTGGCCTGTGTGGAATACATTATGTCCTATGTTGGGGGGAATGTGTCTTTGTCGGGGTGAAGATCACAAGCTCTGTGAAAGACTCATGCGCCCATGCTGTGAATTTGCAATTTGCCCCCCCCTCCGGACACACACAGGCACGAGAGGCTAAAAAGATACGATTTGCAGAAAACATTGCCAGTGGGCTCTTCTAAGCGAGAAAACTAGTGGCAAGGCAGGGGGAGAGATCAGACTTGCAAATAAAATAGCATCTTCCATCTGCTACAACTGTTTGTTGCACCTCGCGTGCATAGGACAAGAGTGTGAAGGTTGAGACGGCACACACTAACAGAAACTGCAAAGATAATGAAGACCCTGCTACTGCTGTGGGTCTATTGTTTGGTCTACAGCCTACAAGCAGCCTTGACTTTCCTCAGCAATAAAGCAATTGAGACTCTATCCTCTCTGCTACTCCCACACAGAGATAAACCAATTCAATAAATCATAATTATTTTATTTTACCATTTATTCCAAAACATTTATTTTATTCTATGAAGAATTACTCAATCTGCAAACAAATTTGCATTATGTTGAATGTGTGAGTGAATGTACCAGCACA
Organism: Alosa alosa; assembly: GCF_017589495.1. Classification (NCBI taxonomy): domain Eukaryota; kingdom Metazoa; phylum Chordata; class Actinopteri; order Clupeiformes; family Clupeidae; genus Alosa; species Alosa alosa. The sequence goes on along the minus strand of NC_063193.1, from coordinate 19,205,378 downwards.
GCCCCGGTGATTTGTTTACTTAATTTCTCTGTAAACAGGCGTCTCTGCCGCCATCACATTGCGCCTGTGTCTGTTTTGTGGGCCAGTAGCCCTGACTCCATCTGGAAGGCTCCGCCACATGTGGCAGACAGCTGTGTGGAGACAGCTGTGCCGGAACAGGTGAAGTTTGGGGAGAGAGAGAAGGCGCTCAGCCACAGGAGGCGGGGCAGGGCGCCATGTGAGGAGCTCACAAAGTGTTTACAGAGCCAAGGAGCCTGGAGCAGTCCGCCACATTCAGCCATCCATCTCTCTCTCTCTCTCTCTCTCTCTCTCTCTCTCTCTCTCTCTCTCTCTCTCTTTCCCTCCCTCCCTCCCTCCCTCTCTCTATCTTTTTCTCTCTCTTTCTATCTATCTCCCTCTTTCTCTCCCTCCCTCTCTCTCTCTCCTTAATTTTCTCTCTATCTACTGTATCTATCTATCTATCTATCTATCTATCTATCTATCTATCTATCTCTCTCTCTTCTATCTGTCTGCCTGTCTTTCTTTTTCTCTTGAGTCCTGCTTGTCTGGCTCCATCTTGTAGCCTGCTGCTACTTCCATCACTGTCCATCTTCTGTCAGTCGTCTTCCTTTTCATTTTACGCACTTTCTTCCCCGTCCTCCTCTATGACTCCCCCCTGTCTGTCTGCCCCCAGTCTGTCTCTCTACTCATCTAAACGTAGCTATGCTAGGTATTGCGCTAGCCCGGCAGGCAGGCGGGGGCTGGGAGGGAGGCTTGAAAAGGGGAGGCAAAATGATTGACCATATCGATGTGGTTAATCTTAGCACCCTAATGGCATCCACCCCTATGCCCCTTTGCATGGGGCTACTGATTTTCTGACAGTTTATATGTAGCCCAGACTGTGAATGAGTGCTCTCACACACACACACACACATGCACACGCTCACACACACACACACACACACACACACATACAAACACACACACACACACACACCTGTACACACTATGTACTCGCGTTCCTCTGGTTTTTATGATCCTTCTGAAACCCCATCTCAGGGCCTGACAAACTGACCGGGAGTAGCCATGTGCTGAGTTGAATGGAATCCTACAGCAGACTGCTGTATATCATTCTGTGTGTGTGTGTCATTGTAAGACGCAAAGCACATCCTGTCCTCAAACAGCTACTTAAGAGAGAGGGGAGTTGAAAAATGCTTCCTGAATTGGAGATTTATGAATGTAGCTAGTCATGTGGAGGAAGTGTGTGACTATATTCTAGACACCTGGAAGTTCATTAAGGAAGTCGAGAGGAATAAGGCACAGATGTTTCACCAGGGGCCGAGCACATGTGTGAAGTCATTATGAATGTCAGCAGCATCAGCAGTCAGCCTTAAATGGTCACCACATGAGACACAATCAGTGTATCTCAGATGTAGATAAAAATTCCCTTTGACAGAAAGATAGAAAGAAAATATGTATATATTAAGGCACAAATGGGTAAGCATCAAATGGCAGAGGGCAAAGTTCAATGACTTTGAGGTTTTTCTTAGATAGTTGGGGAACATAGTTAGTTTTCTTTAAAAAAAAAGAAAGTGGGACAGTGGTGGTAAATAAAATTAATTGTTCAAATCCGCATGGGAAGCCACACTGTCCAGCATCCTGTCCTGAGTACAGTATGGATCACATGTATGTGTGTCTTTCTCTTTGACAGGAAACCCCTCCGGCCAGCCTGTACAACGTCCGTGAGGCCTATGAGAAGACCTACGGCCACAGGCGCTATTCTATGCCCCGGAATGAGGACGCCAAGAGGAGACAGGGCTCCTTCCTGAGTGCTACGCCCCGAACGTCCACCTTCATACGCCCCCACGCCGACACTCCAGGTACCTCCGAGACCACGTCAATGCTCCCTGTGGTGCTGACTAGAGCACAAGTGTGCAGTGAGATATTTCTGTTGTCATTGAATTTTCAACCCAAAGTAGATGTGTGAAACGCGTGTGTGCCTATTATACCCAGAGCTTTTGACCTTTCGTTTCATCAGATTTGACTGCCGTAATCTAATGTCAACGCAAGCCAAGAGCCATATCCATTTTCTTGTGCAGTTGGGCAAATATTTACATCAATTAGACGTTCTCCCCTCTCTGCACGTTGTTTCAAAATGGAGAGATTCATCACTTCTTTGGAGAAACCATACCTCTCCCCTCGCGCCCAGGCCATCACCCGGCGGTTAACAAAAGAGTGATTTGCATATAAATAGATCCGTCTGTTTGCAAAGTTTGCACTCAAACACATGGGTAGTTCATTTCACCTATTACGTAATTTGCATTTTCTAAACGTGTGTGCGTGCGTGCGTGTGTGTGTGTGTGTGTGTGTGTGTGTGTGTGTGTGTGTGTGGGTGTGTGTGTGTGTGTGTGTGGGTGTTCTTTCACCTCTCATCTGCTGCCTCGCCGCATCCCTCCTTTGATGGGAAGTTGATTAAAAACACATTTTCAATCAGCAGTTCTTTTTTTTGACAGGTGCCTCTTGACACACCCTCTAAAAACTGCTGCCAGTTGTAATGGGGTGCATGACTTCCAAATGTGCTCCAGGTTAAAACGCCGGCAATGCAACAGAGCTCATCATACAAGCAAGCTTTTTGCTTTTAATCGCAGTAAGCAGTTTGCTGTCACTGGGCACCACATTTGCACCTGAGTTTATTCTTTATTTATTTATTTATTTATTTTATTTCATTCATTCATTTTTTTTTGCTCTGGGAGAACCTCACCTTAAAAACCTTTGGGTCTGTTTGATTAATTATGGTATATTTCTGCAGAGAGAGAAGAAGAAAAAACGTAATTGAGAGAGACCTTTTCTGTCTCTCGGTCTCTCTCGGTGGAAATGTCACACCGTATGAGGCTGGGCGTAATTACTGGAGGTCTCTATCACTCCATCATTCCCATAAACCTTATCAGTCCCTGGCTGGGGCTCTCTCTCTCTCTCTCTCTCTCTCTCTCTCTCTCACACATACACACACACACACACAAACACAGGCACACACACAGTTCAGCTCTCACCAGTCCAAAATGGAAATGTGTGTTCCATCCATTCAATACACATGTTCTATTGATTCTTTCAGAGAAGGGAGGGAGGGAGGGGAAAAACATTAGGACTAAAACTCGTAATATTTTCCCTCTCTCTTTCTCTCTCTCTCTCTCTCTCTCTCTCTCTCTCTCTCTCTCTCCCTCTCTCTCCCTCTCTCTTCCAGGACCGGGCCATTACAGTCCAGAGATCAAGTCCAGTGCCAAGCTGGCGTTGATCGGCTCCCACGAGGACCGCTTCAAGAGCCACAAGGACATGACCCCTGGCCCAGGCACATACCAGGTGAGTTTGTGATGGAGGGTCACTCCTGCACGTCGGTGCATACTGATGTTTCATAAGATCCCTGGGAAGAGTGAAGTCCTGCAGTTAGGCAGAACAGAGACGAAAAAGGGACTAAAGCTTTCGAGACCGATGGCAAGGTTATAAAAATGGAAGAGTGTAAAAGTCTCAGAGGCACATTTCTCATTGCTGTCTGAAACTGAAACAGTCTGAAAATGAATCAGGCTGTGATACAAATGTTGACAGTTATTGGCCTTAAGATCATTTCCACACGATGTCAGAGACATTTAAATATGCTACCTAAAATCTGCAAGAAATGACATATTCCAAGTGTCAATGATGTATTCTCTTCAGTTGAGCTTTGTTTCCCCAGACTAATATAACTCAATCTGTTGAGGAATCAGTCATTCCTTGTATGTGCATATAAAATGTTCTTCCATGTGAAAATCATGCATATATCCAGGGACTGTGATTGTATGTGTTACATAAGCCTGGCACTCCACTTGATTATGCTGAGATGAGATTGCACAGAGCCGCACAGGGCTTTGCCTGTCAGAAGCAAACAGCCATGACCAGAGAGAAAGTCACCGTTGCGCGCTGGGGTTGGACAGCTGAGGGTGATGGACCTGGCCTTGGTCAGCCTGCTGGGACTGCAGGGAGGAGAATGGAAAGACAAAGGGATGCATCCACTCACTGAATCAGCTCAGCCAGTCCTCCATAACTGCATGTGGGTGTGTCAGTATGTGGGTGTGTGTGTGTGTGTGTGTGTCTGTGTCTGTGTTTGTATGGGTGTGTGTATGACTGTGGGTTTGATGGGTGGGTGTGTCGGTATCCGCATGGTTGATCTAATTGGCCCGAATTGGTCTTGGACGTGTTGTGTCGTGTAACGGCGAGAGCAGTGATCAAGGGAAAGGCTTGTGTCTCTTCAGCTGCTGCAACAACCTTTGGTTTGATCATGAGCCGTTCCATACAGGAGACTTTATGACATCCATTGCAGTGATGTGTGATACTATAGCACTATATATAATATCGCTATATAAGTTTTTCTCTAGCTTTTTTGTGTGGGTGGGGAGACAGTGGGGAGCAATTAAGGGGAAGCTCAGATGTGCTCGCTTCAATCCATATCACTTCCCTAGTTGTCAGTGAATTGCTTCTCTAATGACTGTACGTAATGGGAAACAGCTTATCCAGACGCACCTGTGCAGTGTACTGTCAGTAGTCCTTAAGCAGCTCACACTGACATCCAAAAATACAAAAATATTCTTCTCACTAACAAATGTTAGTATGCGCCCATGGATATAGTCGCTATGTTATGTTAATCAGTATGTCAGTATGTGCACTGGTTGGTGTTGTGTTTGGTTTGGTTTGTATGTGTTTGAGCTGAGAGATGTCTTGGTTTTTACGCAAGCTGCTGACATTTCTGGCACGTCATGATCACAAATTCCACACATGTTCGAGGAAGAGAGGTAAAGGAGAAAAAAAAAGCCCCTTTTGTCTTTTTCTCTCCTCTTCTCCTTTTGCCCTTTCGTTTCCTCTGCCTTTCTCCTGAAAAGGCGCCTGACGTCGGCTTCAGTTTGATCAGCCCTGCGTGCTCCTACCGCGCGGCCAATTCCCCGGGCGGCCCCATTACCATGTGGCTCTGCTCACCCCGGGCCCGGGAGCCCCCTCTCCTGCACGCGGGGGGCACCCCGACGCTCAACCTTCACAAACAGATCAATAATTATCTGAGCGCCGCACCCAGCCTCCTCCCCACGCGCCCCTGCGCCAGGCATACAAAGCGCCAAGCCCACCGCTCGCCGCCCGCCACCAGAATACCGATGGAGGGGGGGCATGCCAGTGCAGATGCAGACACACATATGTGTGTGTGTGTGTGTGTGTGTGTGTGTGTGTGTGTGTGTGTGTGTGACTGTGGCAGCTTAGGCTTCCCAGGCCCGATAGAGGTGACTTTGAGGTCAGGCTTTGAAGTGCCGCTCGGATCACGTCCACTCCTCCTCCAACACCAACACACACGCACACACACGCACACACACGAACACACACGCACACACATACACACACTCACACTCCCAGCTTCGCTTGATGGAGCTGCCCCATCCAGCGTTCGCTGCCTCCACAGCCTCTGCGATCAGCACGCACAGTGTGTGACAGAGCAGCCAGCCCAGCATGTTTCGTTTCCTCTCGCTCCAGACCTGCTGGAGTGTTTTTATTTCATTCCACTGACCGGCCATATTTCAGCAGCCTGGACAGCAGGAAGTGAAGTATTTAGATTCATTGGCCATCGGTAAGAGTCATCAGGCTCTGGGGCTCCATGGGCCAGCAGTGTGCAGCTTTTGCCAGATCGACTGGACAGAGACGTGGGAATATTTTTATGGCCTGCAGTTATTTACTGCCATGGCACACTCACCAGAAGTGCAGAAGTGGTCCCCGAGTGTGTTTCTTTGTTTGCCTGTCATTATCCCTACACTTGGAGAGGGCATTGAGAGTCCAGAGTGACTTATGTCCACTTATGTCCAGCATGTGAGGCATCCTTCCCCCTCCTCCTCCTCTTCCTTCTCTTCCTCCCCTCATTCTCCAACACCTCATAGGTCATGTCTGACCATAGAATAACATCTGTCAAGAATCCCACAGACCCCCGACTGTGGCTGCTAACATTATCTTTGCTCCTGTGTTTGAAGCGTGATAGCCCAGTTACAGTCATCTAGTGAGATACCAGTAAACACAGCCTCTTTCTCATCTTCCGGCTGGATGTGGGGAAGATTGAGTGAGTCATTTTTTCATTACATCTTATCTGTCCTACATCAGCACTGTGTTCATCATTCCAAACACGATATTTCATTCTTTTTCACTTCAGCAGATATTTAATCGGTTAAATAAATAAAAGATTGCATGCAAACGTCGCAAAGCTTTTTTGCTTTTCTGCAGCGTGGCAGTATTGTGAATTTTAACACTCGTGTGTGGGAGTTACTGGTCTTAGCATGACATTGTGCATGCATGGTCTGTTTTTGTGTCAAGACGTGAGACTCTGTTGATGCCTGTCAGTATACATCACAGGTCAAGGGTATGGCAAATGCCATGTGAAAGAGCACATTGACAAGAGGAAGGGAGATCTTGAAAGAGTGAATAAATCAGCGGGGAGATCCATATGGATTTACTTTTGCCGCTCCCCGGAGTGCCTTGTCATCACTTTGCTCAGCCTCTCCCCTTTGCTGTTTGTGCCCCCCCTCTGTTATTTTTTTCCCTCCTCGTCCTGTTCTCCTTTACTGTGGTCATCTTCTTTATTGATGACCAGCCCCTGGCTGTAGGACACGGTGACTCCCCTCTAAGGAACCGGCTCGAGGGGCTCAGCTCGCTCGAGCTGCCGCTTATCTGGCTTGCTTCTTTTAAAAAAAAAAAAAAAAAAACACACGCAACCAGCCATTATGGAAATGACGCTGGACCAACTTCTGCCAGCAGTAAATTTAGAGACTCATCGAAATTTGCGCACGCATTATCACTTAACAGCACTCTTGAGTGTGACCCCACTGCCTGACCTGCGATGATGATGGTGCATGAATTCTCTGTGGCTCTCACTCCCCATCTCTCTCTCTCTCTCTCTCTCTCACTCCCATCTCTCTCTCTCTCTCTCTCACACACTCCCATCTCTCTCTCTCTCTCTCTCTCTCTCTCTCTCTCTCTCCTCCACAGTTAAGCCCTGCGATAGCGGACACGGTGCTCAAAGGCACATTCAACGTGACCCTGCACAACCCACTGGTGATGCCCAGCCCTGCCCTGAGGCTACACGGTGCCATGGCAGAGAACCTCTCCATCCACAGCACGTAGCAGCCAGCCAAAGCTCACCAGAAGTCCCACACGTGGGTGGTCATTTGATAACTCACCTTTAACATTTCTAATCTCTCTGGCCTTGTGGCCACTTTCCATCCACAACATAAATGAGTAAATTCAACAATTTAAGAATTTGAATCTGTGAGTCTGTTGTTTTGTTTTACTTTATGTGTGTCTCGTTGACTATTTTAGCACCGGTAGTTTGTGAACTGTGAGGGGAATGAGTTAGGTGCATTGATCTGCAGGCACACAAAGCTGGACATGTTTACAGTTTGACCCGTAATTAGCCCATTTAAAGTGAACGATATGGGAAGGCCCTGCTAGTCGCCAAGCTGTTCCAAAGCATTAATTGTATTGATTGATGTAAAAGCATCAACAAGCTTGTTTTGGGTGATGGGTCCCAAAAAGTAAAGTTACTATTTATACATTATACGATATAATCTATCAATCTTTTTATTTTTCTGTCTGAGCACCTGTTAATCAAGACCCTTTCTCCCTGCCTGTGTGTGTGTGCGTGTGTGTGTATGTGTGAGGTGTGTTAAAAGCATTGAGGCTTGTATTTCTTTCTTATGGTCTGAGCAGTACTCTGAGTATCGTCTGATACGGCTTCTCCATCAGATCCCCTCCATCACACATCTTGCACACTCACGGTAGACGGAGTGGCGATGTGGTATCTGCCGCTCCATCTCCATCAGCAGGAAGCCTAGCAATGAGATGGCCCTGAATCTGGTCCAAAGCCAGGTGAGCACGGAGGCATTATGATACGATTATAACAGCCTGTGGAGAAATGTGATGAGTTCAGCAAGAGAAAAAAAAAAAGCTGAGTTAGTTTTCTTCCCTCAGTTAAGTTTGAGCATCAGTGTGATGCTTGTCCACCTGATGCAGACAGAGTTTCTTCAATCACAATGCTTTTATTCATAAGCCTTAGGGCACAAACTGGGAAAAGGAATAACCTTTTATTTGCAACATTCAAGCCTGGCTCACTATTTTTCAATAATCTCAACTTTGGTACCATTAGGATGGACAAGAATGTCATGCTTTAAAATTATATTCAGCTTTTTTCAAAGAGACAAACGTTCTATGCCCCTGTGATACCTGTGTGTGTGTTGTGTGAGGGCTCACTACAGCCACTTTGCCATTACTAGTCTTGTAGTAATTCAAGTCATTTCTGCTCCTCCAAACAAGATGAATGGCGAACTTTTAAAAAAAAATTATTTCAATAACAATATTGACTTTAGCTGACACCTTTTCCTTTGTATCATTATCGGTGCGACCACGACGAGAGACAATTAAGCGCAAGTGAGATAAGTTTTGTGAAATGAATGCATTCCTCCGTATGCATAAATCATATAATTCATTATCCATATTTGCTGACGACCACAAAGAGGTGTGAAAGTCAGATAAAAGAGCCATAACTTATTTACTCATTTGCACACTCTAATAAGATCTCCTCGTTAATCAATGGTTACTCCGCCCTTGAGTTGCTGTAGTCCTTGTCTTTTTCCAGGCGTGGAGCCCAATACAGTTATAATTTAACTTTGCTCTCGCTCTAAGTGGTGCGGAAAGCCTTCCAGAGGTTATTAAGAGGTTTACAGACCTGGATGCATCCTTATAAAATATTTAGTGTGGCGTATGTTTGCTCTCCATGGTTGGGGACTTTTGGAAAATAATAAATGTTTGGGCTACCATGAACTCTCTGAACCCTCAATCCATTGTGTTATTTTCAATTTCCACCATCAAAGCAAAAATAAAATGGCACCAAATAATCAATTGGCCATGATGTCTTTTCATTTTTATCACAGTGATGTGTCTGTGTTAGTAATGCCTCAAAGACATTTACAGGACATTCTCATAGGTATGCTCTTATTGTGTTGGCCTTTTAAGCACTGCAGATAATCTGTGGTGCCATTAGGAACACGTAAACAAATGCCAGCATGACGAAATGATTTATCCTTCTCCCTCTCTCTCCCTCTCTCACACACACAATCACTCAAAATAAATCACGTGGGTTATTCGCTGAGATAGTTGGATCAGCTTCCTTCGGGGGGCCCATAAATTCTCGAGTTGAAAGTGCACGGGGGCAGTTTGGGGGAGAGTGCGAAAACGGCCTCAGAGTGACCGCTTGCGAGTCCCATAAACAGAATGCTGATGGCAGTCGGACATCTGTTTACCTGCAGTCAAACGCGCCGTCTTCTGTTATAGCCTCGAGACAGCTCCGCCACACCCTCTGCCGTGGCATTGTTCGCCAAAACCCTTTTAATCTAATTAGGCATTAAGCCCCTATCATTATTCAGTGGACTGAGAGGGATGGAGAGAGAGAGAGTGTTATTTATGTGTCCCCTCCCCTGGACGTGGTTTACCTTTTCATCACACTGGCCTGTTTTACATTGGCAGACTAATTAAATCAAATAAATCACAGCAGAGAAGGCTGAGTGTTTGATAAAAAATAATGAACGCACAAATAAATAAAGAAATGCACAGATTGAATAAGTCTCGATTATGGTGCATTACACAGGACATCACTCATGTTGTTTAAAAAAAAAAAAACATGTGAATGGTACAGGGGATAAAGATGATAGATGAATAACTCAGCTTTCAAAAACAAACCATGCAGCTTAGAACCTTGATCCGCTTGATCTCAAGTTGTTGTATAAGTTTCTGTTTCCCTGACACTAATACTGTATGTCTGTCATGCTTTTGTATGTTTCTATCTAGTAGGCTACAACTGACAGATATCCAAACAGTTTATTAACTCAAGGATTTCATCTGAATCCGAGAAAACAGTGTGACATTAGAACATTAGTTAGTTTCACACTAGTGGGGACGTTGGCATAGACATTGCCTTCACAGAATTGCTGTTGTTTGAAGTTGTTAATCCATTAAAACAGGTCTGAACCATTTACACACCTGAGATGACGGGGAAATGACATGCATGCTCAAACAAAGGTGTGCATTTATTGAATTATTCCCAATCTTGTCCAGTCACAATCATGACTGCGCTAGTGCAGCACAGTCAAATTTGGTTTTGGCGAAGTGTTTGATTTGATTAGTCTGTCTGTTTTGATTAGTATGTGAGCACTTTAGCCGTGCTTTTCAATGAGGCTTTGTGGCTGGGGTTCGAACATTAGAGGAAGATAAAAGTGAACTGCCCTGGGGTGCGCTTCCCAAAACCATAGTTGTAACCTGCTAACCTGTTAGCCAACCAACCTAGTTGGTTGGCAATGGGAAATTGCATTGCAACCAACAAAGTTAACTGAGTTAACAAAGTTAAGCTAACTTAGTTAGCAACTTTTGGTTTTGGGAAATACACCCCTGGTCAGCTTTGGGGATGCTGCTTCGCAGTACCATGGGAAGTGTAGATCATAGGTATATATAGAATGGCTAGATGTCTCGTCCGCGCTGCTTGCCAATGGAGGTCGACGTCCGCACCTCGCGGCCATCTTGCCACAGTCAGCTCGGTAACTCATAACATTGTGTTTCAATGGTTCACCTGAAGGTGTCATTGTTATAGCCTGGGGGCATTGTTCTGCCTTTAGTAGAAGAAGAGCCATCAGGTACACAGCCACAGAATGCACCAGATAGCTTGTCTGTGACAAGATGGCCGCGGGTGATGCCGTTGGAGACTCCGCCATAAGACATCTAGCCATTCTATATCTATGGTGGAGACAACCATAGTGATTTTGCCCACTTTGAGTTCCAAATGAATAAAAAAACACCATAATGTAAACAGTACAACATATCAGTAGTTTTTGATTTAATCGTTTTTGTTACTCAAATATTGTAACTCTTTTTTTGAAAGTATATATATATATTTGTTTTGCCTTTAATGATAGGACAGTGGAGAGTGACAGGAAGCGAATGGGAGAGAGTGCAGGGGTGGGATCCGGAAAGGACACGGGGCGGGAATCAAACTCGGGTCACCGGCGTATGGTGCAGGTGCACCAGCCAGTTCTGATAAAGCTACTGTATAAATTCTGCTGTGAACACTAATTACAGCGAGCACTTAGGTAAACATTCGCTTGAAAGACAGGGTGATGGTTCAAAATGGCGAATGAGCAATTAATGACAATTAGAGTCAAATTTGTAATCAAAGATTTAGTTTCCTCATTTTGACTGGTAAATTGGAGTGTGTCAGTAGGAGGAGGGGGTGGGGCAAGAGGCTCCCCTCTGGGGCTCTGATTGAGGCGCAGGTGGGAACGGCAGACCCCACTGATTGCCTGCTTCCTCATTAACACTGGTGTCTGACAGCAAGCTCCCGCTTTCTGTGTGATGTGATGTCTAGTGAGAGAGTGAAATTCTACCTCGTGGATGTAAGTGATGGCCTCTGTCACGGCATATTACGCTGTATGGCATTTATTGCAGGGCCTTCACCTAGTCTTGCTTCAGGCCAGATTTTAACTATTAATGTGCAATGAATGGACATGTCAAGTTAAACTGACTGGGAGACTCGGGGCAGACCACTTACCTGTTTGCACTTCATCTAATGCCTTATAAATGCTGACAAAAGTTGAAATATACTATACATTTGTATTGTCCATAAGTCAGCCATCAAAAGTAAGTAAAAATATTGCACAACATCTCTGTGTGTGAAAGAGAGCAAGAAAGCAAACAGGAGAGATTGAGACGGCCGTAGAATGTAAGAAATAAACAGATGAAGGAAATAGAGTCTGCTAGGCAATCTTGTTTAGCATGAATACTGTATACAGTTATGGAACAGAAAATCTGAGGATAGCGGTGTGCAAAAATAGCCAGGAAAAGCTGAGTTGGACTGCAGTGAAGGCTGCAGAAATGGTAAAGGCCAGACGCCAGAGAGAATGGTGGAGGACATGAGATAAAAAGATACATGGTGAAGGGGATTCATCACAGACTGACATTAGGAGGGGAGGTGTCAGGAGGTGAATAAGGAAGTTGTGGCTGGTGCAGGTCAAGGCTGTCCTGCAACTCTGTCTGGAGTGAGAAGAAGAGCCCTCTGTTACTTCTCAGTGAGTCACTCAATGGAAAAAAATGTCTGCCATATTAATTTACATCAGTCAAATGACTGAACATTGAATCATTTTCTTTCCATTGTTTTGATCTGGGTGATTGTGGCACTGGAAAACACTACAGACGGTGACAGTGGGTCATGGATGAGTAGCAACTTTCGAAGGCAAGGCTGGCTGTCAATCGACTCCTGGAACGGGATTTAAATATGAAATGGAAAAACATGCGAGTCAGAAGACAGAAATGAAAGCCAGAGTTGACAGGAGATTTTCAAGGTGGCAGAGAGAACTGCAAGTCAGAGGAAGACAGGACAAGAAAGACAGACTGACTGACAGAGGAGACTTCTTTGAATCCAGTTTTAGGCTGAATGGAAGAAGTCCATGGTGTTTGAGGCTGTGACAGCCACATCACTGCTATCTGTCATCCCTTGCATAGTGCTTTGAGCCTTCACTGGAGTCAAAACTGTTATTTGGCCTGTGTATGCTACGCCATTTCAGGTGAATGATGTGTCGAAACCTAATAGTTTGTGCACTGTATACATGTTTGGAACGGGATAGGATGCTTCTGTTGAATTTCTTGTAAAAAAAGGTTTGAAATTTGAGGATAACCACCTAAAAATCCGCTAAGCACAGCTAACGCTTTTGTCAACTTGATCTGATAAAAACACAAGGGCATTCCAAGATGATTGTGAAGTGTAACTTATTACACATATTTCTCGCCTTGAAGAAGATGTTGATGAAATGCTTGTGATTAAAAACAACACCAGCTTGAGTGCTGTAGAGGGGCAAAAGGAAAAGAAAACAGGTCAGGAGCAGAGATTTATTACCAAGGAGTCAAGAGATTATGGGGAAAGTTAGCTTGCTAATCCATTAAAATGGACAGGTAAAGAATATTTGGGTGAGTAAATTACATGAAGAAAATGGTATCAAGGAGATGTTTAATGAAATTCTTTTCAAAAAAGTGTAAAAAGAGAAGAGAGAGAGGAAAGAGAAGAAATAAATAGCTGGGTAGGCAGGAACTGTTGAGGTGAACAGAAGGTAGGACTGAGATAGAGACCCTCATGAGGAAGTACTCAAAGACTTCTGCTCTGAACTTCATTTTGCCTGGAGGAAGCACTACTGAGATGGCCTGCTCAACACTATTTGGGCCTTATGGGTCTGCTTTTAACTGAGGTAGGCTAGTGGGCTCAGTGAAAATGGCTAAACTTAGACAAGCGAGAAATATTAAGACTCCCAGGATCACAGATGGATAGTGGATATGGAGTTCTTTTATTCAGTTTTTGCATTCATAAAGTGGTTTTAGTTTTTATAGACTCATATTGGGCTCGTATTGAATTTTGCCATCTTTTTTAAGTAGCAACCACCTGAACATGAAGATGAATTAGCTGAGCAACAGGGAGAGTAAGACAGATAGACTCAGAAGAAGAGAGGGGCTAAGAACAAGAGGAGGGGTCAGCCATAGCTTATTTGGTTGGGGGTGTCTCTGACTCTGGAGAACAAGCAGTGTGCTGTGGAAAGTGCTGAATTAGAGATGAAGGGAAGAGGAAAATTAAAGAGGTGGAGATGGTGGAGGCAGAGGAGAGGGACCAGAAGATCACCTGGAGGAGCAACCACCTGAACGAGGAGCAGCAGAGAACCAAACTGCAGCAGAGACGGGGGGATTGGCCTCAGACAGGTGGGGCAGGAACTGAGGGACAGACAGGCAGATGGGGAGTGCAGTGACAATCAGAAGACCCATAGCAGAGGAGAAGAAAGAACCTTCTGGCTACAGAAAGTCAATGAAATTCCCTCCCATTGACAATTAGACACAAGACATGATGGAAAGAGGGGAAGACCCAGAGAAGAGGAGAGAAGTGAAGAGAGTGAGAGGAGAGAAGAGAAGTGAAGGAGACTCCAGAGAGAGGGAATATTAAGAGAAGTGGGGGAGAGCGTGACCTTTCTCTGGATAAAGATTGGGGAGTAGTGGGAGCCCCGTGGCGAACAGGAGGAAGAAGGAAATTGGGAGGAGAACAGGACGTATGGAGAGAAAATGAGAAATGGAGCGAACGAGCGGATGGATGGACAGAGACCTCAGAGGAGCAGTGGCGCAGATGAACAACAGAGAGGATGGGTAAGAAAAAAAGGGGAGGGGGGGAGAAAAGAGAGGAGGGGAGAGGGGGGAGCGAGAGATCATTTCTGGCATGCTGGAGGAGAGGGGGGATTGGTGGTGAGACTGGAAGGGAACGTCAGGGGTGGTCAAGAGAGCGCTGGGATGGGATGGGTAGTGCTGTATAGTTGCGTGGGGGCAGTCAGAGATGGATGTAAATTAGTCTGGTCCTCAGATGGCCCACCCGTGGACTGCCATGGGCAGCATGCGTGCGCTTAGCAGGCCGCTTGCCAGCGATGAAATGAACCGTTACTTCCACTCCCTCTGACTGTGATGTCAATCACGTGGGCCTGGTGTGAGGACACTCTCAGAGCATGGCTACAGTACAGTATTGTTCACCAACTGTGGCTGGTGGTGGCCTACAGTATTGCTTTGGGTCTGACAAAGCAATTAGCTCATAGCCATCTTGCTCCAAATACTGAGTATTGGAGAGGTTGTGGAATAGTGCTCAAGAGTGTTGATTCTAGCATCAAATTAGTGATTTCATGTTTGTCAATGAGAAAACATGTGGACTAGTATGTACTGTTCATGATCCATTGAACTGAATGACTTGAGGCAAGCACTTTATTACTTGTAGACCTAAGCTAACTAGCAAGTCTTATGACAAACCCATAGGTTTCTATTAAGCACCATATAATTCAGTTAAATCTAACAGATACCAGACTTTCTCTTACCTCACACTATGTCTGAGTGTATCAGTGTCAGACATCTGTCTCGTGCATGATTACTGAGAGTACTGAGAGATTATTAATACATCGAGTCTGACTTGTACCTTCTGTCCATCCCTAAGATCCCCGCTTGTGATAAATATGCCTGTGAGCACGCTCATTATTTAGTCATTTCTTCACAGGGAGATTACTGTTATTATGTTTTTAATTCTCCGATCTCTATCAGGACTTCACCTTTTGACCCGCACATCCTCCCTGGAATCCCTTAGGGAGTCAAAAATGAGTTTTGCTTTCGAGCTTCCGAGAGCTTTAAAAGTTTTCCTTTTTAGCGACTCGTCGTGGCGTCCATGTGCGGAAGTCCCTGGCTGGGCAGTTTTCTATGGAGCGGCCCTGTTGTAAATATGGAGAGTTGGTTACTTGGCTGTTTGCTATTTTTATGCTGCCTCAGTGTGTGTAGCTACACTATTGGAAATGGAAATATGTGGGCTCTCCGCTCTTGCCACGGTGCATTATCACCCCGTTATGAATTCACATCAATTCAGCGCATTCCGACACCCATATACATCCCCGCCGTGATGTAGACGTTTCGTGGAGCGAGGGGTTTTTCAGTTGCTTGGAAACATCCCATTCTCCACGGAGCACGGCGTTTCACCCCCAGTCTGCATTAAGCCTGCGGTCCACGTGCCATTGTTCGAGTGTGTTAATGGAGCCCGGCTGCTGTTCGTTAGCCATGCAGAAGCAAGGGGGACGGAGGGAGGCGGAGGCGGAGGGGGTGGGGTGTAATTGGAGGAAAAGAAATGTGTGTGTGTGTGTGTGTGTATGTGTGTGTGTGTGTGTGTGTGTGTGTGTGTGTGTGTGTGTGACTGTAGACATGCACTGTGCAAGTGGAGTGTGTTTGTTTGTGGCTTGATGGTGTTTTAAGCCCCGGCCGTCGACTTCAAGTCAGCGCTGTGACTGTCAACTTCAAGGCACCTAACCCTAACCTTAATCCTAACCCTTGCCTAACCCTAGTGTCTTCCATGCAGTGCTGCCTGGAAGACGATGTTGGGGGCTTGAAACACCATTGTGCTTTTTTGTGTGTGTGTGCATTGTGCAAGTTGACGTGTGTGTGTGTGTGTGTTTGTGTATGTATTTATGTGTTTATGTCGTCTCACTGGCACAGAGACAGCGGGACAGTTGGACTATGATGGGGTTAGGGTGGTTATGATAGTGTGTGTGGGGGTGGAAATGGATGGGGGGTGTACTCTGTGTGAACGATCCCCTTTAGGACACCCTGGCATGGGAAAGCAAGTGGGGGGTGGCATGTGGCATCTCTCTCTCTCTCGCTCTCTCTCTCTCTATTTCTCTCTCCATCTCATTGTAAAATGCATTGGCTCGCATTGTTTTGCAAAGATGACAAAGAAGAAGCTTCCCCAGCAGCAGCGGGTGATTTCCATGCCACTGCCGCCACCACCACCACCACTACCGCCACTGCTCCTGCCGCCGGGCACTCTGAGAGCCTCGATCAGTCCTGCCGCTCCATGAGGCCTGGGCGTCACCCTTTTTCATGCCTGTTTAAGCAAGCACTTTAAATGGAAATGCACTTGACATTTTAGGGATGAGATGTAATCAGGCAGCATTAGAATGCAGCTGATTTCCTAGCCCAATCACACTCTCTCTCCTCTCTCTCTCTCTCTCTCTCTCTCTCCCTCTCCTCTCTCTCTGACTCTCTCTCTCTCTCTCTAGCTCTCTCCTTCACTCCTTCATTCTGCCTCCCTTGGCCCCTGGAGGGTTAGCTTTGAGAATACACAGCTAATTTGATTTACACGCTTTATAATACACAATATGTAATTATAATAGATATCACAATTTCATTAGCGGCTCCAATTTAACTAAATCTGTTGGAAAATAGGAAATAATACCCTGGAAATGAAGGCAAAAAATAACATCAAGATCTCTACAGCTGAATGCATTTACAAAAAAAAAAAAAAAAGATTAAGTGGCGTCTCACTCCATTTACAAACAGAACGCCTAAAGATCATGTGACAGTCAATGGATGTCCTGAGAGCAGTGAAACGCATGCCATCCATTTAAAGAGAAATGGCTCAATCAGAGATATGTAGTCTACATGATGTACCAATTTGCAAGATGAAGACCAGATCAGTTAAAGGAAACCCCAAGTTTATTTCCAATTTCATATTTCACTCTGCACATTTGCAAAACACCCGCTTCTGCACATTTGAAAATGGCTTTATCTTCCAGCAGAGTCACCACTGGTGCGCACCACATGCTGAAGAGGGAGAGCTTGCTGCTGTCTCCTGAAGGTTAAAGGAAAAAGTGAAGGAAAAGAACGTAGAATTACAGGATCCGAGAGCCGAAAGAATAGACAGCCTGTGATTTCAAGGCCTTTTTTTATGAAGCTAAAAATGCCTGTGGCCTTTTCTCACATTATAATTTCTGGAGGCAGTGAGATTTAGACCAGGCGCCAGAATGCATATTGACAGTGTATTTCCATCGCGGCAGGAGTCTTTCCCCGGCTTCGTCTAGGCCGCGGACGAGATCCCTGCACTTTTCTCCAGCGTGGCGTATGACGAGGGAGAAGAAGCGAAGAGTCATTTCCATCTAATTCTCCCGTATCACCTCACTGATTCTGCCCCGCTCTCCAGGGCCCCACATGAGAGGGTTGTCTGTCTATTATCACAGTTACATATCTCTTCATTTCATTAGAGTCGCGTTTGAAGACTTCGGTGCCAGAATGACAGTGTACATATCGCACAGTTGGGACCCTTCTCTTTTCCTCTCTCTCTCTCTCTCTCTCTCTCTCTTTCTCTTGCTCTCTCACTCTATCTTTGTGTCTATCTGACTGCTTAAACACAGCACTCTGTGAATGGAGTGAAAGAAGAAGATGGTGCGAGAGGAATAATGTTTGCCCTCTAATTCAAAAAGTGGCATGCTTGGGCGAGGACGAGAGCAGGAGCGGGTGTGAGCATGGGATCTGGCGCGGTGTGAGCTCTACGTCTCGTCGCGATAGCGGAGCTCCGCTCAGAATGAAGTCTTCTTTAATTTCCTCCCCCTTTGTCACACAGCGAGCTGACGGAGAGCAAAACTGCTTTACATGAGTCGCTTCAAGGCACTGAGTGATTTAAAGGTCAAGTGCATTTTTATCTCTGACTTCACTGCCAAAATATCATCACTGTTTCAAGCTGACTCCAAGTTTCTGTAGCTGGTGTGTGCTGTATGTTCTGAAGTGTAGTGTAGACTATTATACAAATTTGTGTAAACATGTACAGTATATTATACACTCTGGTTGTAGTTGTAGAGAGCAGTGGATGTATGTATAAATTCTTGCAGTACATCAGACATGTGATATGAATTAATGTCCTTAAAGGATTAATGGTTCATGTTAAGTACCTCATTTAGGGTATCACATGACAATACAATTTATTAAAATGAAGGGTATCCTTTCTGGAGTATGTGCATTAGGCTAGCATGCACTAACCCAACTTTTTGTTTGTTTGTATGTGCTGGCTAAATTGGTATTGCGTTGGCTAAATACAACTAAATGAACGGAGTGCAGTTCCTCAGAGCATGTCTCCCAAGAACTGACATCTGTAATACTCTGAGTGTCACTCTGAGTGTTTCCATGTGGGCCTCTTTGGGTGCATCTCTGGTGTGCCCCCCCCCCCCCCCCCTTCATTTTGTGTTTTCCCTCTTTCATTCTGTTCCTCCATTTTTTGTTTCGGTGGAGGTTTAATTACAGCTTACACAAACAGGCGTGGTGATGGAGGTGTCCACTCAGCCAGACAGGGAGCATTAGTGTTTCTCTGAGGCCTCCTAATGACACTTCTCTTCTGCTCCTGAACACGGCGGCGGCTGTGGGCCCCAACCCCCGGCTCCACCACCCCCACCACCGCCCGGTCTCCCGAGCGCTACGCTACGCTACATGCCACTCCTGCTGGGGAAGGGAGATTGGAAACAGGACTTTTTAATGTAGCAATTACAAGAACAGCATCTCCCCCAATATTGGAAAAACAAAAACCAGGCGGAAAAAAACTTTGCGCAGGGTGGAGGGACAGGGGAAGGGGGAGGACTGGAGGAAGTGATGCGTCAGTTGATTTATGAAAGAGAGAAGAGGACTCTCTATGTAATACTGTTTTCTGTGTGTTTGTGGGAATATTGAAGAGCTGCAATATTTGCTGTGGATGTTTTTGATGCGCATACTGTAACACAGTTGGCACTAGATGAATGAAACGGAATGGAAATTTCCATTTGAAAACAAAAAAAATCTTCCACACAGAAATGGATAGACTTTAAGTATTCAAATCAGTGTGATTTATAGCCAATTGAAAACAATCACACACAAAAAAATCGATATGTTTTGCACACACTTTGTCTTCGAAAAAGAAAATTAAATGTCAAACAACAACCTTCTAGGATCTCCCAACCCCCTTTCAAAGGCTCTCTCCCCTGGCTCTGCAGTGGCTAGAAGCCATGGCACACACATGGAGAACTTGGGCCTCACTGTCAACAGCTGGTAGCGATGCAGGAGGTTTGGTCCACCAGAGTGTGTGTGGCACAATCTATAGCTCTGAGCCCTGACCAAACAGAAGCCACGGGCAGATGTCAGAGCTCCTCTCAAAGGCCCAGCCAAATAAATTGCGACTGGAGGACATCGTAAAACAGCACGCTGGCTTCCAGCTCCCTGACATATTTCAGTGCTCCGCCATGTTAAAGGGGACAGTTATGTTAGGAGAATTAGAATATAGCTAACCAATGGCACCACTCGCCAACCCTCCGCCCCCACATACATACACACACACACACACCCACCACATGTACATATACACATGTGCCTGCACACACACACAGACACACACAGCCTTCTTAGTTCACCGGGCATCGGTGCCCATTTATGATTTATGAGGTCACATGACTCGTGACTCACCTGGCCTGCCCACCGCTTCTCAAATCCTCCATACTGTGGAGTCAGCCGCTTCTGAATAAAACATGGGAGTAGCGCCGCTCCTGAAAAATGGCCCATTTGCTACCTTAGGATTCCACATTAGCGCCACCCTCCACCCCCACCACACACACACGCACACACACACACATACACACACACACACAGCAGAGGAGAGCTGAGCTGGGCAGAGCTGCTGCATCCGCGGCCTCAGAGATGGTGATTAGCATGAATATGAATGTGACTCTCTTCATTAGCTCAGACATTTTTATGCTGCCTGGATTGTGCCTTCGCTAAAAGCCTTGCGTGGGGGGAAAAGGTGGGGGAGCCATGCATAAAAGGGGTAGGGAGTGGGGAGAGAGAAGTTGATAGAGAGTCCCATCTCATTTTTCATGTCGTTTGTAAAGATCTTGGAAGAGAAAAAACAAAACAGATATGCCAACTCGCTACTTATTATAGCGAGAGGAACAGATTAATCAACATAATGCACTTAAGCAATTATCCTTGATTTGATCCGGCTGTATGGTAATTGAATACAAATACCCTGTGATTTACTACCCTTTGTTTATTGTTGTGACTGCTTTCAAGGTAGAGGATGCTGCATGAGTCTTACTAAAGAGGCTTTGGTAGTCCCTTTTACAGACATCTGCCATCAGTTTATAAAACAGTTAAAAACATTTATGCGGCCAATGGCTTTGTTTTAGCTAGTAGGTATAAGACAATTCTCTCCATTATCTACATTTGAGCTCTTCTAACATAATTTTGTTTGAGTTTCTGAGTTTCTTTTGAGTTTGTTTCTGGTGCATTTCTCCGTAGCATCTAGAGTTTAGAGACATTGAGAGTCCCATCTTAGTTCAAAAAAGCTTTGAACATCATGTAGATAATGATCTGATGATGAAACTGAAACAACTCAAGAATCTCTCCTCTTGGACGCCCCTCATGTGTATCTCCTCGAGTGGGTAAATGTATCTGTAATTTGGACATGGAGGATTTGGGGATAAAAAGCACATTCCAGTAATCCCATCATCCATTTGGAAGCTTACGGCTTGGATGTTTTTTTATGTGTCAGCGATTTGGATATGGAGGATTTTGGAGATGATGTGCTTATTGTAATGAATCATATTTAAGGCACCTCGTGTTCATGTGGTTGAATTAATATACAACAATCAAGGATACTGAGACCTTATGCTGCCATTGTATGCCCAGGTCTACCTGACATCTGATAGAATCACAAGCTAGTAGATTTTATAAGCTAGTAGATTTTATAAAGAAGACAATCCAAATGTATTTTGGCACAGACCTTGATTTTGTTGTCTCTGTCCGTTTCAGTCAAGCCAGGTTTCAGCTTCAACTTCACTAAAGGTATCTCATTTCTGTCTTGAAGAGAAGCTTTACACTGTCCGCCCCGGAGGTTTGTGTTACAATAAACGCCCTAGTCAACACCTTTGATGTCTGGCAGACATGGAGATCTATGACTAAAGGAAGGGGAGGGGGGATATTATCTCCGTCTGTAACTCAGCTTGCTGAATCCGCTGTGTGTCCGAGGACGCGGTGGCCGAGATGCGTTGCCTCACTCGAACCTCATCTTTGTCCCGCACTGAATTTATGATGCGGCTCTGAGTCACTAAAGCATTCAGACAAGCTGGCCAGATGCGGCCTGATAAACTGCTGGCCTGCAGTCACCATCTGAGCAGGGAGGGAATTTGCATTTTCAGTGCTTCTGAATAATATCACCTTGATGTCACCACATAGAGAGATAAGAGTGGAGTCGGGCTATGTGAAGGAATCAACAGGGAGAGAGGGGGGGGAGAGAGAGAGAAATAGAGAGATGGAGAAGGCTTGCTGAGAGAGAAGACAGACTTAGTGAAGACATGTTCCAGACAGACTCTGGATTATTAAATGTTTGTGCTCTGATTTTGAAGCAGCATGAGCTGCCATTTTGTCTCTTTCCCCTGCCCCCCTGACAGACAAAAAGTGTGCAGAAGCACAATGCTGTGTTTTTTCCCAAAAATGTGCTTGTCATTTTTTTTTTTTTTTTTTTTTTCTGTTTGAGTGCTTGGCAAGAGTGTATTAGAACGTCTCCGTCTCTCTCTCTTCTCCCCTCCTGATTGTAAGGATCTCCGGCGTCGGCTCGGCTTGGAGGGGGGCCAGTAATGCCTGTACTTACAGATCCTGTTAAATCCTAAAATGAGATTGTACTCCAGGTGAAAATGGGCACTTTCATCCCTAAGTTGGCCGTTATGCATGAGGCTTGGCTAGTAAATTTTGCTGATCCCTGCTGTTTGGATTTATGCACCCCC
The DNA here is from genome assembly GCF_017589495.1 of Alosa alosa. NCBI lineage: Eukaryota > Metazoa > Chordata > Actinopteri > Clupeiformes > Clupeidae > Alosa > Alosa alosa. Next base: position 19,183,191 of record NC_063193.1, on the reverse strand, counting down.
TGCCATCCCCAGTTCCCTTGGATTAGCACATTGCCATGCTTACCAACCAGCAGGACCCTCCCCACATATCTATACATAAAAATGCATTAGCATATCTTAACCAGTCAATTGAAGTAATCCTGATTTTCCTTTAGAAGGAAATGGAACATTCATACAACTAGTTATGGCTAAGTATGTCAATTAAAGAAAAAAATACTCCAGTTGCAAATTTTGCTCAAAACCTTTGAAGTGGAAATGCCTCTGCAACAATTTAGGAAATCAAATATGGTCCATGACTGCTGGACTATATACAATCAGCTATTTGGAAAAACAAACTCCGAGATTAAACTTGCTGTTAGAGGTTGTTTTTTTCCATTTGTTTTTCCTCTTTTTTCCATCACTTGGTCAGCACATTTATTAATGGTGCAGTGAAGTCCGTGTCAGGATGTTACTGGGCCCACAGCTACTTACCACCATATGTGGCTCACATTTGCTTGGAGCTTGCAAAGAGACGGCATGATCTCGCATCTCTCGGAGGGTTAATAAAAAGGAAACTCGAAATCATCTTTTGAAAAACAACATATTGCATTATGTTTTAATTGGGTCTAGGTAATAGTCCTTGAAGGCTTCTTCATTAGTCATCGAGGCAAGCTGTTGCGATTGCTTACTTTTTGGATGTCTCCTTGGCCCAGTGCCTGTTTGTAAGAGTTGAAGGCACAGACTATGATCTCTCTCTCTCTCTCTCTCTCTCTCTCTCTCTCTCTCTCTCTCACACACTCTCTTCTAGTCTTCCTCCAGTGATTTGTTACAGGTAATACATAATGCAAGAACTTTGATTTTTTCATGTAGACATCCATAGACAATTACATTCAGTATCATTTATTGATTAAAATCAATATTGATTGACTATTGATTGATTTTTTTTTTTACCACAAAGTGGTGCTTCAGCTTAACATTTCATTGCATGAAAATGACTGGACTCCAATGAGCAAGAGTGTATATGAACTCTATGAGAAATATGAGAGTGTATATGAACAACTATGAGACATCCATCAACCCATCACCATATGCCCAAATAAAGACTTGCATATCCATTGTGTAATGCATTACTTCCATTACTTCAGACAATTTTACTGTGACTTCGGAAATAGAACCCCAAACTCAACACTGTCAAAGCAATGCCTGAATGAATAATAGATTGGCATGCATCCAGGCAGAGGACGACTGTACAAGTCAGAATTAGCTTCCGTCGGCATGGCAGCCTCCTCAAACCCCAGTCTTTCAGCTGCTGATCCCTCAGTGTGGAGGCTAATGCCTCTAGCACATCACTCATTCAGTCAGATTTATAGTACCTTCTTACTCCAAGCCAAGTTCTGTTTGCCAGGCAAATGGCTATGACATTTCAGCATGTTTAAAATTGTCGTACCATTTGTTTAGAGTACACTGGCCTGTCTTCATGAGAGATGTGAAATGGGCTCTGTATATCATATTGTACAACACTACCAGGTGATAGTTAACTAACAGTCAATTTCAAAACAGCAGGGATGGATCCCATGAGTCAATGGCAGAAGCAGCTTTTCTGTTAATGTTTAAATCTTGCGAACCTTGGGGCTAGTTAATAATATGATAGCAATATTTTGAATTACTTTCTTACAGGTTGAAAATATTACTACTGCATAATTTTAGTTAGAAGTGAAGAAATTAAAACTGAGGTAAGACATTGTTTTTAAGAAAACATTAGTCTCAGACTGTCAGTAACTACTCAAGAGACTCCCCCGAGAGTGATGGAGACGCCATGTTGACAGCGTTGTGCGGTGATCATGAAGACGAACGGTCCGAGGGAGAGAAGGACGGCACAGGAAACGGCCGGCGACAGAGAGAAAGCGAGGTTGCGGAGGGATCCTGAAGCTCCCGCAGCGCCATAACTCAAACGTGTGCCGAGCAGGGCCCTGTAAATGTTTTATGATTTTATTCAATTCTGCCCCACCGACAATCACCCCAACCCCACGCTCTGTAATGGCGCTCCTCAATCGTGGATGACCAGCGGCAGAGCCCACTGGAGGTGGAGGTGGAGGAGAGGGCTTGGGGGGGGGTTAGGTGGAGGAGAGGAGAGGCTCTGGGGTATTAATCAGAGCCGAGCGCTCGGCCGGCCTGCACCACTACATCATCCCGCCTGCCGGCGAGTCGGGAGAACAGGGCCGTGGCGCCACTGACGGTGACAGAGGAGCTCCGTTTGGGGGCATGGCTCCAGCCTTTGCACTAGCTCTAGCTCAGGCTCCAGCTCGGCCTTAAGGCATGGTGAGTGTGTGTGTGTGTGTGTGTCAGGGCCCAGGCAGGTGTGAGGGGGAATGAGAGTAGGATTAGGTTCACATCAAGTCCATGAAGAAATCCCTGTGAGTGTGGCGGCATGTGTGAGGGGGTTGGGGGAGAGAGCGCCTGGAGCCTGGACTTTTCCTGGCCGTTTGGTGCCCACACGCAGGCCAAACAGATGAATCGTGAGAACGGATGGAAACGTATGTGTTGAGAAGGAGAGAATGGGCTATTACAGCCACTCAATGATTGCACACACACACACAAGTGTCGGTCTTCCATCTTTATCCACTGTCATTAAAATTAATAGAGCATCAGACATGCCCTGTTCTGCCTCTGTCAGTTTTCGGGGAGAGGGAAATGAAGTGATTCAAATAGGTTGACATGTCTTTAACTGGAGGCGCCTTCTCCCATTTTCTTATTATTCAGGATACAATGATGCTACTCTGTATTCAGATATTGGACTATAGGATGACTTTGTAATGACATTCAAAGATGCATTTTTGCTTTGATGAAATGAACTTATTTCAGGTTGTATCCATGATCTCGTTTTGTAATTAAGATATGCACTTGTTTGGAGTTAGGTGTATGTATTAGCCTGGATGCCAGCCGAACTTAGCCCCGCCCACAACATTTCATTTTGAGTATGACAACGTCAGGCTAGGTATTACCCTACATGCTATATTGTATCAACTGTCAAGAGCTAATTATACAAATTCAATTCAGTTCAATTTGATTCCATTCAATTGAAGTATACAATGTCATTAAGGAAATATACCCTCATTTGTGTTTCTCCACCATACAAAATCAATCCATATGTAATAGGAACACCTTTTAGGTCTACAGTTAAAGTATGTACGTTCCACAGTTCCTGTTAAAACACCTGTTGAACTAACTAGTCCTGAAATACCCTCTTAGATCTACATCATTGTAATACACCTTTTCAGAGGTTTGGTGAATGTCTTTTTGAATATTTAAAGTACATCTTTAGTTTCACAGAACTCTTCAGACATGTGTGTGAATTATTTATTCTCTGTAGATGGAGGGAAGGGAAGTGGGGGGGGGGGGTTGCAGCTGGGAGTTGGGGGGGGGGCTTCTTTGGTGGCATGGCGCAGCGTGTCGCAAGGAGGAGGCTTAACATCTTCATTTTCACTCTGTCACCGCAGCCGCATATTGCTATTTGGCTCCAATTACAGCAACAGCTGTTTTCGACACTGGAGTTTGCAAGGTACACAGATTAGCATTTGATTGAACATACATATTTCAGCAGCGTAGCACGCACTCATCTGTATGGGAACGTAAAGGCCGTCCATGCATATTAAATATTCATATCTGCGGGAAAGGAGAAAAAGGCAGGTTTAATTTCAGCCAACAGGCCTCGGTACATCACAGCCTCTTTGATAGCGCACACGCAACACCACAGGTTCCTTACCACTGGGACGTCTCCTCGCCCTGTTTTCATTTTCACTGGATTTTGTTTTTAATTCAACAGAAATAAGTTAAACAGGCAACACTTCTGCCATTGTCTTGACTGCGACTGGAGGCTTTTGTCTGTCTTCTCAGCAGTGCCTAATGTGAAGGATTTGGTGGGACCCTAGCACTTTATTGACTAAAGAATCGATTACATTGAAGTGTCTGTAGGCTCTTTAGATCCTATCCTATTAGCTAATTGAAAGGTTATCCGGAACACACACACCATAGCTCTTCAGACACACACTAGCCTTTGGCTTTAAGGACCCTCCTGTCACAGTTTAAGGGTTTTAAGGATAAACATAGTTTGGCATAACAAATTGGACCTCTTTGTTGTACTGAACTTCCATCATAATTAGTCATTTCATGGGCACCTTCATCTAAACATCCATCATAAAGTGTAACCGAATAATAGTAATTACAATGCAGCACAAAATGTAGTGACTCTCTGGGAAGTCAACCCTGTGACCCTGGCATCATAAAAAGAGCATCTCTGTGGTACAAAGACAGGACATCTAAATGTATTGCAGTGACAGTCCATGTTATGGCCCTTCCACATCATTAGTGTTTTTGAAATGATGGTGGGAGAGGGAGGACAAAAATGGAAAGAGGAGGGAGGGAGGGAGGGATGAAAGCTGCAGGAGGTGAGCGGGCTGCCTCTCCCTCAGATCCCCCTCATCATGAGCCTGGTCTCCGCCATTAATCACCCGACAGAGCACCTCCGCACTGCACCGCACCACAGCGCTCCACTCCACACCGCACCACCCTACCCAGCAGCCAGTGCCCTACATCTTCATCATCCCTCTCCTCTCTCTCTCTCTCTCTCTCTCTCTCTCTCTCACACTTTCTCTCTCCCACGAGCTGTCGGGCCCCCCTGTCTCTCCCACATGTCTCTGTTGCTGTTCGGAGTGGCATTTTACAGCACAGTAAAAAAAAAAGCCCCACCCTGCCCTTAGCACCCACAGCAAAGGCAACAGCAGCAGCAGCAGCAGCAGCAGCCACAGCCACAGAAATGCCTCAGTTGCCTCCGCCACCGCCGCTGCTGCCATTCTCGCTGCTGAGTGGCGATATTTATATCCCTTGAAGGTGGTGTGTTCTATAAACCGGAGAGCTGTTTGTTTCTCTTAGCAGGTGAGAGGGGAGTGTGGAGGGAGGTGGTGGGTTGGTGGGTGGAGGGGTATTGACTTGGCTGTGTCCCCACTTGGGCAAAGCTCCAGCCTGGGGGGACCTGCGAGGCAGGCCGGCCCAGGGGATCTGTCCCCACTGACCAGCACATCAAAGGCCCAGCCATTGATTTGGCAGTGAATCATTCTGGCTTGATGGAGACGGGGTTAATTGCAGTTTCTCCCGTGTTGCCTTTGTGTGTCCCACCGGTTTACACAATGTATACACACACACCGTCCAACAGAACACGTTTTTGGGTCATGGTGCACTAGTTAGTGCATTGTAGTCTGTGTGAATGTTTTCCAGGTAACATGTCTTAAAGACCATTGTACAAAAGGGCTTTTGAATAGATAATGGCCATTCATTCTTGACAAAGTTTTTAGTACACCATGCATACTCACTTATAAAACTCAGCCCAAGGTCTTAACTGACATTGTAGTCTTCGAGGCATACCTAATTAGATAAATAACCATTGAATTTTTAGTGCAAATTACACACATATAAACCCACTTATCTTAACAACCACCCCACTCTCTCTCTCGCTCTTTCGTTGGCTCTCTCTCTCCCTCTCTCTCTCTCACACAGACACACACACACAGACTAATTCCCTCTGACTGTACAGTTTTCAGAGCTCATCCACTAAAAGACACCAGTTGTGGGGCTTTTGAATTGCGGAGCATCAGGGTCAGTAATCGGAGTCCTCCTCGGGCCACGGCTGGCACTGGAGCTCTCTGAGGAGCCCGTCCGCGCCACACTTGTATGCTAATGCAAACAGAACAGTGCCCTTTTACAGAGGCAGCCGAGTCCTTGCCCGCAGCACGGGGCCGGATTGTCCAGCAAACATCCAGCGCTTCTCTGTGAGATCTGCCCAAGGGAGAGGCACTGACATTATCTTCAGTGTATAATGTCCTCCAGTTGTATAATAATCCTGTCAGAAAATATAGAAGAGATTACTGGAGGTCTGTCCAGTTTCTTTTCACATTTTTCACAGACATTTTTTCCCCAGCCCTTGCATCTTTTCTTTTTTTCAGTTGAAGTTGCTCCTGATCTAGGAAGTGTGCAGGAAAACAAAACCAGAATGTGCTTCTCTCTCAGCTGGAACAGGTTTGTCTAAATGGTGTGAGTGAATATGTGGTCATCTTATGTCATACGTGTAAGTGTTGAGACCTGATGATGCAAGCCTCATGTGTTGTGACAAAATGGGACATACGAATGACTAAGGGTGTAGCCAGTAGCTTCTGCATGATGGCGAGATAGCCATCTCTCAGCGCCCGTAACCTGGACAGACTCAATAAAATTAGCCCATCAAGCATGGCCTGGGGGAGCACGGTGGGTGTCGATAAAGGCATATCATCCACAGATAAAAGCCGCGCGACAGCACTTGCATCAGAGCAGTACAGGTGGAAAAGGAACCCGGCTCGGATTGGATTGGATCGGCCCGATTGATTGATAGGGGGAAAAAGGGGACCGAGAAACCGCGTCCTCCTCCTCCTCCTCCTCTTCCCGCTGACACATAATAGATGATGTAATCAGAATTGTGCCGTTATTTATCACCTCCCCACTCCTGGCCCAGGAGACGGTAAGAGGAGGGAAAATAACCACAGGGAGTGAGGTTTGGGCAGCAGAGGTGGTGGTGGTGGTGGAGGAGGAGGAGGAGGAGGAGGTGGAGGGACACTACTGCAATAACCAGTCATCATAGAATCTAAGAGATGATTTACGATACGGCGAGGTAGGGGAGGGAGGGAAGGAGGCAGGGAGGGGACAAACAACCTTCACCCTTATCGGGCTCCATCGAAGAGGAGAGATATCAGGGGGGCCAGACGTGTGTCATGTTACGCTGTCCCCACAGGAGCTCATGTGGACTGAGAGAGAGAGAAAGAGAGAGAGAGAGAGAAAGTGATGCCCACAGTAGTGGAAAAGAGTAAGAGTAGGACAGCGAGACTGACTGAGACAGAGAGCGAACGATCACATGCGAAAGAGAGACAGCAAACGACAGAGAGAGAAAAAGGGGTGGGGGTTGGGGTGTGACTGCGGGGGATGCCCACTGTGTGACAGTTATAGATGAATGTGGCTTCAGCTTCCTGTGCAGCCAGGTGTGCAGCTGGAGGTGTTCTGGCGATGACCCGGTGTCTGCCACCCCATCTTGTCTCTCCCCATCTTGCCTCTCTCCCCACGCCTCCCTCCAGCCCCTCTATCAGCCACGCTGATCACCACCAATCTCTTCCTTTAATGCCTCCTAATACTAATGCCATGCTACTTTTAATGTGCTTTGGTACCATTATGATGTATGAATGTCTCCCGTCTCCTTCATATTGTTACTAAGTATGAATGTATCCTTAATTAGACAACACAAGCGTTAGTACAGCATCTTACTGTCATTTAGCACAGTATCTAGAAATGACCTCACTGTTGTTTACTAACTATATTCCCTTGGTTGTTGTTGTTGTTGATTCCATCCATACATGAAATGGCAACATTTTTATTGTTTTCTTGTGTACCATTCAATATCATGGGAATTTCTTGTTTGTTTCATTTGTGTAGTACTATTTGTAGAGTATTGCCTTAACTGAACAATGTTAAATAAATGCATCTCACATTTGTTTGTTTTTTCACTGTAACTGTATGGTATGGCTTATTGAGGCATATTTCAAACATGACTTTACTGTAAGATTACATTTCCACGCCTCTGGTCAGTTTGTTGTGTTGTCCATTTGTGTGTGGATAAGCCTGGGAGATGAAAGAGGCTGGGGAGAGTAAGATGTGCAGAGAGAAGAGGAGGGAAGAAGACAGGAGAGGAGAAAGGAAAGGTGAGGAGAAGAGAGAGGAGAGGTGAAGAGAGAAGAGAGGAAAGTATAGGAGAGGAGAGGAGAGGAGAGAAAAGAGATAGGAGAGGAGGAGAGGAGAGAGGAAAGTAGAGGAGAGGAGGAGAGGAGAGAAAAGAGATAGGAGAGGAGGAGAGGAGAGAGGAAAGTAGAGGAGAGGAGAGAGAAGAGGGATAAGAAGGGATAGGAAAGTAGAGAAGAGGAGAGGGAGTGTGAAACAAGCGGTAGGTGGGTCTGTGATGAAGCAGGGCTCCATGTCTGGAGTGCCCTTCACAATGTGCTGCAGTGTTCCACTTGAGCATTCGTCACCATCTGCTTCATTTGGTGTCTCTTTATTACCACCACCACCCCTTACACACTCTCTTTCTCTCTCTCACACACACACACACACAGACACACACACACACACACACACACACACACACCTCACAGACACAGACAGAGACGCATACACAGAGACACACACACAGACACACACACACATACACACAACACGCACACTCCACCATTAACTTGTCAGGGTTTTTGGCCCCATTCAACACAAACCACACATCAACCACTCACATGTCTTCATTGGCGTTAGATGTTTTGCAGAGGTCAGATACAGTTCATTTGCCCACATCAAAATAACTAAGAGCACGTTTAGGTGCTCATTGTTTGCTTTCCATGCCCAATCGATGAGCTATGCGCTTGTCATGACAACAAGGTGGTTGCCAAGGGGGATTCTGGCAGCCCCTGTGACAGTGGACAAAACCTGGCTCAGGTAAGCAAAGGCAGAGCTATGGGTGGCTGTGTGTGTGTGTCTATTTGTCTATTTGACTCTCTCTCTCTCTGTCTATGTGACTCTCTCTCTCTGTATGTGTGTGTGTGTGTGTGTGTGTGTGTGTCTGTGTGTGTGTGTGTGTGTGGCAAAGGAGGGGGGCTAACTCCTACTTACAGCCATCCTGCTTTCCCAAGGACACAGGGAGGACAGCAGACAGGAGTGGAGTACGGGGGCCGTTTGGGGAGCCCAGCTCGCACTGGAGGGCTTTTTGGGTGCTGGTGATTTATGAGGGGCCTGCTTCTGGGCAGTCGAGCGAGCCCGAGGTACGGTTAAGGGAGAGAGGGCTGGAGAGGCAGGTGGCGTGTGTGTATGTGTGTGTGTGTATGTGTGTGTGTGTGTGTGTGTGTGAGTGTGTGTGTTGGGGTGGTGGCGTGTGGGTGGTAGGAGCTGCTGGAGGTAGCGAGTGTTGTAGCAGGAAGTGGAATGCTGATGGGACCAATAACAATGGGGAGGCAGAGGAGACTTTTCAAGTTCAGCAATAGCTCGTATATATAGCCTCTATATGTAAGAACTTCCAGCAACCCACACCCCTACCCTCCCTGAACGACTGAATCATTTGTGACACAGATAGTGTAAACTAAAACAAAGTAGTTTGTTTGTGTACGTGATAGTACATTTTTTTCATGACACTGCAGAAACAAGTAAAATGTGCAAAATGGTACTAACACACACCCCATTCTAATTGGCTTTTTGGCGAAGAGCGTTTGACATGAGCGTTTAAGTGTGGAGAGAAAGTGAAAATCTGTCATCTGCAGCAGGATAGTGAGAAACAGATGTAATTATTTCAGCAGGGAAATGAGAGGAAGTTGATGGATGGGACTCGGCATGTGTTTGTGGAAGTTTTCATCAGGCAGATGGAGGAGAGGGAAGCATTTTTTTTCTGTCTTGCTTTCCTTCTTTTGCTTTTCTTTTACAAGATCCTGCAACTTATTTTTGTGGGGACATGATTTCAGCATCCAATTTACTGCAGTTGCAATTACATTAATTCAAAGCCTCACCATTTCCTCTCTCAGACGCGTGTGCTGCCGAAGCGCTCGAAACACCAGAGGTAATTTAATGACTCCTGCATCCTGCATCCTCCTCTGGCTGCATTGCGTCTGGGTTTACTCACAGCAAATTAGAAAGTTCACACAAATGCTGTTCGCCACCTTGACAGTTGTGAGAAGACAGAGATGTAAAAATGTGATGTCATTCACCCCCCACACACACACCCCATCCCTGCCCCTGTGTCCCTCCCCTCACACACAGGCACGCACGAGCGCTCACACACCCTTTGTGGAGTGTGTTTGCACTTTTCTGTCTAGTAGTCTTGACACCCCATCCACGGCATTGGCCCTCCTTGGCTGCTGCTCTAATGCACTCCGACACGGCACATCCTCGATGCACCGGGGCTTTTAATAGCCATGCATTATTCAGTGGCTCCCAGGGAGGGGGCGTGAAAAAGGTCACGAGCCAGTCAACCTCAGCTTCATCTGTAACTCTCTACCACCCCCCACCCCCCGACACACCCTACACACACACACCTCCACCAGTCTGACATACTATTGAAAGCTGCATCAACTTCCAGTAGATGGCGAGGGGAGAGAGATTGACAAGAGTGGGAGTTGCCGTAGACGGGTGATGGGTTTGCCTGCTGTGGGAAAACCCATGTCTGCTTGGCTTGCAGACTCTTTTACACATTGGCCTGTGTTGTGTTTGTATGCTACAAAGCAGGAGGTCAGCCCAGGAGAGAGCTACTTTAAGGATAAGAAGTGGAGGAATGAAGCTGTTGAATATTGTATTCTTTAATATGTCGTTCACATCCATCTCTAGACACATTGCCTCATCAGCTTTATTCGCTTAATTACAGTTTATTGGAGACCCAAGACAGAAAAGTGTAGTGTAATGATGAAATTACACCCATTACAATATTTTAAATAAAACAATCCAGTTTATTTATTTATGTATTAAAATCATAGTGTAATGAACAGCATTGATTCAGGCCAAAAATACTAAATTTTAAAAAGTAAATTTGAAATTAACGAATGCATTTATTAACAGTTTCAATCTAAAAGATTTAACCAAAAGCTTCTTTGGTTGACTGAAATGGACCCTTTGTGAAACAGTAGGGGGCTTCCTTCTGTTCTAGCCCCACTGTTTTTTTTTTCTTTTCTCGGAATTAATCTAATGATGTTTCCCCCCCTAATTATGTGCTGGTTCCATTATTTCATCCGCCTCCATTAGCCGCTAATGACTTAAAAGAGTAAGTGTGAGCACAGAGGGGAATGGGCCCATTTTGATTGATGGAGAGGCCCAAGCACTCCAGTGCTTTTTGATTTTTGTCCTTGCCATCAGCACCAGAGGTACTCCTCCTCGCTTATGGTGTATGGTCAATTATGGCCTCCGATTTTCAACTTATCATTCCCCTGCCCGCCTCGTTGTTCGATGTTTTTGCTGGACTTGTGTGTATAAATGTGTTTGTGTGCGTGCGTATGTGTGTGTGTGTGTGCAATATGCCTGTGTGTGTAATGGTGTGTGTGTGTGTGTGGGGGGGGGGGTTATCTGACCTGAAAGAAGGCTAGACATTGCGTCCTTACTTTTCAATCTGTATTTCAATCTGGATGCTCTTGGATTTTAAAAGTATATCAGTATATTTGGGACTATTGCCAGTATCCTGGACTATTGCCAGTACTTTGTTTTTAGAAGCTCTTAAAAGTAGCTTGTGCATGGAACACGGCGCATGGTACCCTCTTGAGGATTTGTGGGAGGCTCATTTAATATATGCACAGGTGTGATTCAAACTGTGCATGTTTGTTCAAATACATACTCTCTGTTGATGTTTAAAAGGACCTATGTCTAGTAAAGTTGTGTGGCATTCCATAACGTTCTTTTTGTTGCGTTATGTATTGGAGTGAAACCAAAAAGTTATCTTTACAAACTTTGTTTGGTAGAAACCTTCCACTTCTTTTTCTTTTTACATTTACTTTGCCTAAAGAAACTCAGTTAGGGTTCGACCTTATGATAACCTGTAGGCCTGAATATAGACAAATGCACATAAGTGTGTCTATAACACATTCAATCTGTGGGATCCCATTGCAGCTCGCCCTCACTCCAGTGAGAACTAAGTGAGGTGTGTTTATTACAACCATCAGTCAGTCTCCACCTGCCCTCTGGACTTCAGAAAGACATTTGTCAGCCCATGACAGAGCTTTACATCATAATAGAGGAGGTTGAGTACATCACAGGCTTTTCCAGCATACCAGGTGCAAGGGATGGTATCCACTGGGCCTTATAGCCAGTGGAAGTCTTATAGAGTAAGATCTCCAATTTGAAAGGCAGAATGCACTCTGGATATGATCAAATGTACAAGATAGACTTATGACCTGACAGTCGAAATGAGTTAGCTTGGTAAAAATAAAAAACCTCATTCACAAAGTGAATAGAGTCTGATCACTCACGATTGGGAATATCTCGTCACTGATTGGGCAGGTAATCTGATGACCGATGGAACTATTCAGACTAGTATCTCCCTGAAAAGAGCTGTAAGTAGGCGTGGCCAGGCTAAAATAAGTAGCCTATAACAGAAAAGATCAATCTGATCTCACTTGTCAAATGCTTCATAGTGTACAGCAATGTTACAAATAAGAAGTAGAATTAAAGGCCCCTTATGCAACATTTTCAACTTTTAGAAATGATGGTTAAATGACCTGTTGTGGTGAGAATGACGGCTTTCCCTGCTCCCCCTACCGTCTTAGCGGAAAACCATTGCAAGATCTGCACTAGCATCCCATGTCTGAATCAGTAAGTCCCGTGCGAGAACAATCGAGAAACACAAAATGCTTAAAATTCTCTGGACCTACACACGCCCCCCTCAAGCACCGGTAAGCCATGCTAGCTAGCTATAAGATTGATTCATTTTTTAGATGTTCATCATGGCAGAGCCAGCGAAAAAAACAGAGATGGTTGTGAAATATGCACCCCAAAGCTGTAGGGGGAGCTCCATAGAGAAAAATGCGACAACAAAAGTGAGAAATAGGCGAAGAAATTACTGGAGTTACAGAAACATTAGTTGGTCTTACTGACCATTTGTGTCACTGGTAATCATGAGTGCCTTGTACAGTTGTCACAATGGATATGATGTGACACAACTACCCTTTACAATTCAATGTAGCACAATTACATACAGCTCGATGGTGTTTTATGCCCCCAACATTGTCTTCCAGGCAGCGCTGCCACCATTGACTTAAAGGCACCTAATCCTAAACCTAACCCTAACCCTAACCTTAACCCATGCCTAACCATAGCGCCTTCCAGGCAGTGCTGCCTTGAAGACAACGTTGGGGGCATAAAACACCAAGAAACACAATTACAGATACACACTTCAGCACTTAATTCAAAGCGAAGCTCCTGTCACACTCTGTTTCTGCATATCCTACTTGACTACAGAAATGTAGTTATCCTTTTGACCCTATTCTCTTCTCCATGTCTGCCTTTAACCTAATGATCTCAATTCCGAGGTAATGTGTTCTTGCATGAAACGTGGCCCTTAAATTGACAGTAGATGTGTTTGTATCATCTGGTATGTTCAAACTTACACCTATGGGTGAATAACACCCAGCTCCAGATGAGGCACTGTTAACCAGCAAAGACCTGATAGCGAGGCTTGTTCACTCCCCTCTCCCAATCCCCCAGCTCCACCAATCAGAGCCTTAATTGGGCCTTGAACACCCACCCATAAAGACCAGCAGGTTCCAGCACGATTTTCTCTGAGCGCAGATATTCCCCTCGCAATTAGAGTGACACACTATACCTCCCTGACTGTGGGGACTTACATGACTGTACCAGACATGTATTTTTTTCTAGGTGTTATTGCTGCTGTTGTTTTGTTTAATAGCAGTGCCATGACCACGGGGCTCAAAGAGAGAGTGGGCCTCATTACAGATAATGGTGGTAATAATGATGGCACCTTTTCACACCAGATTATCCATCCCAGCCTGATTCACCCCCATACACACCCTCCCGCTATCCTGCCGCTATCCTGCAAATACATAACACCTACTGTATGATAACAGGGGCAATTGTTGCATTAACATACTCATGAATACCTCATTACGTATGATCAACACCTCAGGTCAGTGTCGTGGTGTGTCACGAGGGGGTCATACGTCATATCCTCATTGCCTCTGATACCTTCAACGAGTGGACTGTCTGAACATCAATCCCGTCTGTGAACATTACAGAAGCTGGTAACGAAATGGCATATGTTGTAATTCCAATTCTTGGCAAACATATTTACTGGAATATCATGTCAGATCATGAGACATTTATCTTCACATGGATTAACAAGAATGCGAATATATGGCAGCCACTTGTTTTGATGGAATTTGATTCATGCTAGTGCATTTAACAGTGTTTCTACAGAAATTTAGGTTTAGGCCTGAGTTTAGGCCTGCTTGTGCTAACAAGCAAATATATCTATTTACCTATCGCATCTGCCAGTGCCTATTGATCTAATCACACACACAAGTTGCATCATCCTAGACTCATTTTCCTACCTGCTTATTTTACCTAGCCTACCCAGCCAACATTTGCTAGGTCATTA